>NC_056746.1:1027466172-1027706172 GCF_019279795.1 Protopterus annectens | reverse complement strand
TGATATAACATCCATTGGCGGTGGCAGGGGGGCTGTTGTCATCCTGCTCCTCCCACCATAAGACCATAATGCTTTAAACAGCTACAATAGTACCAGTTGATATTGTTTATGGTTGGGGTGATGTGGGGGGGGGGCAGCAGTTCCCTTACTACATATGGACATTCCACTCTCACCATTAGTCATTCAAAACCACACCCAAACATGTGAGAAAATGGTGTGAGGTATTTAAAGTAAGTTATCCCTTATATTTCAACTTTGTTCCATGGAAACAGTAGCCACACATTAAAGTATTACAAGTTGCTTCATATAAATGACAGTAATCTTACAAATGCACAGCAGGCCAGCAAACCCTGACAGTGATTCTTTAAAACAACTAGACAAGAGGCTGAGTTGCTTTCTAAAGACAGCTCCCACCTCCATCCAGCAGTTAAAATTAAACATGATATCCATGGACTGTATTTCAGCTTTGTTCCATGGAAACAGTAGCTACACATTGAAGTATTCTAGGTTCCCTTTATACAAATCACAGTAATCCTGAAAATTCTGAATAATAAGGAAAAAAAAAACAGCCATTAGTCATATAACCCCAAAGAGAGGGCACCATTTTTTGCAGAACAACAAAATTTGTATTGACAAACATTTTCTGGATATAAACACAGAACTGTGATGTCTGGCATTTTTGACTGACGGCAGTCTACAATGGTTTACCAAAATAAAAAAATATAGAAGGGACATGCCTGTTAACCTCTTAAACAAGAAACCTGGATGATGTCAAAAATAATTGGAGGAGGAACAAAATTAGAGCCAGATTCTAAATATTGTTCTTATAAACTTATGAAATTACTAAAACAGGTTTTGCATTAGCATGCATTTTCTGAAGGATATGGATTATAAAACTAAGATCCCTTTTATTTCATATGGTAAAACAAGCATGTTCTGCAAAATTAGAAACAGCTGAAGATTAACCAGCCATCCTAGTAAGAATACAAAAATGTATATACATATATATATATATATATATATATATATATATATATATATATATATATATATATATATATATATATGGGTCTAGAACTAATGCTTGATATGACATGTTTCCACAAATCAGAAATGGCCGAGCACGTTTCGGAAAGTGCTTTCTCACCAAAAAAAGCAATTTCATGAAACTGTACTAAAAAAAAAATGAGGACATGTCTGTTGCTGAGATCGTGACACAGTGGGGATAAGAGAATATTCCCTTTTCCCCACTGTAGTGCAATCTCAAAGTGAGAATATAAAAGTAGGGGGGGCCTGGGGGTGCGTAAACAAGATTACTGTCTTTTTTTTTTTTTTTAATGTTGTTAAGTGTTTTGTTTTTTACTTGAGGTTCACAAAACTGTGCTCGGCCATTTCTGATTCATGGAAATGTGTTGTTGAGCATTAGTCCTAGCTTATATATATATATATATATATATATATATATATATATATATATATGACCGACAAGGTGAGAACCCCCGGACTCTCGGTAAGTGTGCGCGATCAGAGGGGATTTAGTGTTAGGAGCGGCGGACATGCGAGGATGTGAGGGTGGACTGGGGTGGTATATATATATATATATATATATATATATATATATATATATATATATATACTTATGCCAATCTTCTGTTTAGACAAGATTCTCTCTTTTGAACTTTTCTTATTTCTTCCTCTGACCCACCCAATTCCTTGTCTTTGGAGGTCAGGGGCAGTAGTTGCAGGAGGCCAACAAATGGGCAAAAACTACAACATTTCCTCCCTAGGGCACATTTCTCACTGCTCTAACAGAGTCAGTTTAATGGTATTTATAGTACTTTCTTTACTACAAAAAAAAAAAAATACTGGAAAAGTGCCCCTGCTAGACAGGCACTCTAGGCAGTCACCTAGTTGGCCTATATCTAAGGCCGGCTATGAGTTAATCTATATGTCTAAGGCCGGCTATGAGTTGACCTATAAAACTAGTACAAGGACTGTAACCTGTGGTTTAGTGATGCATTGCACAAAGTCACGCTCAGAGCAGCTAGCTTGCATGTCAGCTAACACTAATACCATATCCTAGCACTATCTAATACCCCATTCTAGCACTATCTAATACTACATCCTAGCACTATCTAATACCATATCCTAGGAAACTGGAAACCATAGGAAAGAGAGCTGCTGTGGCAGCTGAAGTTGAATGCTTCCTCATATCCAGGCTTAAATAACTATTGTTCTTTAAAATGTATTTTAGAATTGAAATCACTGGAAAGGAGATAGGAATATAAATATATATTTTTTTAAAAAAGGGTTGGTTTTAATGATTGCTGAATTTAATAGATATATAGACTTATATATATATATATATATATATATATATATATATATATATATATATATATATATATATATATATATATATATATATATATATATATATATATATATTTTTTTTTTTTTTTTTTAATGTGATATGAACAATTTAATGAGTTTGTAATATGCTTTTGTAAAAGTATTTAAATAATGTATTGTGACTTTAAATAATTGGAAATGCTTGTGATGTCATTGGTTTTGGCTACTATTTAAGAATGGAATTGTATGTTCTAGTTTGTCTGATGAAGTTCATTGACGTAAGTGGATGAAAGTGCTAACACAACAAATCCTTTTAAAGTGGAACCCCTCGCTATCTTCCTACATCTGCAAAACAAACAGCTCCACAAACACTAGTTCCAAGGATTTGAACTTTGTGACAAAAATAATACATGCTGGTGAAGCAGATATGTGACTCAAAGGATCCCAATTCTCTGGAATAGGCTCCCCATCCATGTGAAGTAGAGTCAGTCCTTAACCCTATTCAAATGTAACCTTGACCATTGGATGGCAAATTGCAAATTCATCCTCAGGTTGGCCCCATGTCTCTTCTATACTGAGGCCAGGACTAAACATTCCCTAACTAACATATCCTCCCCACATTCCATTTTAGAAACCTCCTAACTTACATACCCTTTCTAACAAACATACCCCTCAATTAAGATGCATACATTACCAGGGGATGCAATTGGGTTAGACTGCATGGCTAGGCTTATAAAGAACTTTGTGCTTGTTAGCCTCGTATATACCTGTGAACCTATGAACCTATATGAACCAGTTAATCTGGCTGACTTGAAGTGCTTAACATGGAAAATAGCTTTACTGATTGTTCTGACCTCTGCAAGAAGGTTAAGTGAGTTGGAATCTCTTATGGTAAATCAACCCTATCTCATTTTCCATAGGGACATGGTTTCTTTGAGAAATTATCCTTCTTTTATGTATAAAGTGATACCTGAGTTTACTTTGAGCCAAATGATCCATCTCCCCATTTTATTTCCTGAGCCTACAAATGAGGAAGAAAAGATAGTCCATACCTTGGATGTTCTCAGACAGCTCATGCAGTATCTTAACAGAACTAAATTTTTCAGATTTCCAGATAAATTGTTCATTTCTTGTGAAGGTAAGAAGAAGGGACAACCTGTGTCAAAACAGACTTCTTACAAATGGTTGTTATTACCTTTTTGTTATACTCACCATAATAAAACTATTCCAGACAGGGACATGACCCACTCAACAAGGGCCTTGGCTTCATCTATAGCATTTTGGAAAGGGTAGGATTCTAGAAGTATTCTAGAATCTGCTCCATGGTTCTCTGTACATACTTTTACAAAGCACTATAAGTATTGATTCCTTTTCTTAATCCAGATCAAGGTTTGCTAGGACCATTCTCCAGGAGTTACTGAACTCTTTTCCTTCCACCTCCCAAATGTAGTTAGCTAAGGTAAATTACCCATATAGCTAAGACGAATGCAGTAGTAAGTAGTCATCAGTATGATGTACATTATTGCATCAGTTAAACTTACTATAATAGTAGATGTTCGAATGATAACTCTACAGTAACAGCTCCCTCCCTGCACCCTTACTGTTCTTGGTGTGTATTTTTATGCCAGCATGTGAACATTTGTATTTTTTTTTTTTTTTTTGCTGTTCCTAGCATTGTCTTTTCAGGGCTCAGCCTAGATATCTCTGCTGAAAGGAAAGCTCTGAAGGGCTTCACGCCCAGTGTTATCTTTTAGTTAGCCCAGCTCGAACTACCTGACAGTTTATGTGCATGGAAGGTGCTCTAAAGCATTAGGCTGCCTGTTATAACCTTGGCAGGATATAACCTGTATAGCTAAGGCTAATGCAGCAGTGATCATTCAAACAACTACTGTTACACTAAATTTGACTTAAACAACTCAGGTACTATCTTGACAGAACTAATTTTTTCAGATCTTCAGATCAATTGTACTTTTTTCTCTTAAGGTTTAAATGCATTAGAGTAAAATCTCAAAATACACCCTGGTATTGACTAGTGTTCACCCGTGGCTTTGTCAAGATGTCTTAACATTGTCCTTGTTAGTTACAGAACAGTACAGTCAGTCAATAATGCTAGACATTAAAGTTTCCTAGTTTATTTTCTTCACATGCAGCTTCTTGATACAAACTATGTAGTTGTATTATTTTTTTCAGTGATTAAAAGTGAGAAAATGTTCCTGATGTCTAGTACCCCTCCCCGTACTACATGTGCATCTCATTAGTCTTTGAGTTGAAAGATATGGACATCCTATCATCTCACACATACACATAAACATATACAGATACACACACACACATACTCATCCATTCAGCAATAAACACAAACACACACACCTACCATACCTACCTATGCTCTTACTAACTCTGCTCCCACTGCAACCACCCAGGAAGGCACACACTCTCACACAGTCACCTGTTACTACTCATTCTTCTGCACACACACACACACACACACACACACACACACACACACACACACACACACACACACACACACACACACACACACACACAGAGCAACACACATACACATGTGCACATACCCCCAGCACTGCCTATCCGGTGCAGTCTTTAGCACTTATGTCTTTAGGACTTACCTCTAACATGATGTGACCCAATGAAAGTTTCAGATGAGCATGAACTTTTAATGAAGTTAATTAATGCAGATGTTGGTAGTGACTAATAAAGCTAATTGGCTCTATGAACCACTTGGCTGCATAAAGCACTAAACAAATTAACAACTAGAGGTGCAAATATCTAAATAACCCTAAATATTGCTTCTAATAATGGCTCACTGAAAAAAAAATCACCACTGCTCCAAACAGAATTTCTAGAATAGGCACACCAAAAACAAATTACACATTCTGTTTGGAGCAGTGGTGTTTTTTCAGTGTGCCATTGTTGGAGTGTTCTTTACAGTTATTTGCATAAACCACTTACCTCAGGTATTTTTGGGGGAGAGCAGATGGCTTACTGTCATATGCTGTATCCTGGAATGCCTCATTAGCATTTGTGGTAAAACAGAGAAACAACACACCACAGTGGTGCACCATAGCATTTGTGGTAAGCCAGAGAGACAACACATCATGGTGGTGCAGCATAGCATTTGTGGTAAGCCAGAGAGACAGCCCACCTTGGTGGTGCACTATAGCATTTATGCTAAGCCAGAGAGACAGTCCACCATGGTGGTGCACCATAGCATTTGCGGTAAGCCAGAGAGACAGCCCACCATGTTGGTGCACCATAGCATTTGTGGTAAGCCAGAGAGACAGCCCACCTTGGTGGTGCACTATAGCATTTATGCTAAGCCAGAGACAGTCCACCATGGAGGTGCATCATAGCATTTGCGGTAAGCCAGAGAGACAGCCCACCATGGTGGTGCACCATAGCATTTGTGTTAAGCCAGAGAGACAGCCCACCATGGTGGTGCACCATAACATTTGTGGTAAGCCAGAGAGACAGCCCATCATGGTGGTGCACCATAGCATTTGTGGTGAGCCAGAAAGACAGTGCGCCATGGAGGTGCACCATAGCATTTGTGGTGAGCCAGAGAGACAGCGCACCATGGAGGTGCATCATAGCATTTGTGGTAAGCCAGGGAGACCGCTCATCATGGTGGTGCACCATAGCATTTATGTTAAGCCAGAGAGACAGCCCACCATGGTGGTGCACCATAGCATTTGTAGTAAGCCAGAGAGACAGCCCACCATGGTGCTGCACCATAGCATTTGTGGTGAGCCAGAGAGACAGCACACCATAGAGGTGCACCATAGCATTTGTGGTAAGCCAGAGAGACAGCCCGCCATGGTGGTGCATCTCTTTGTGATACAGTACTGCAGTAGGGCTTTCTCTGAATCATAAATGGCTACCCCCAGCAGTAAAAAAGACAACACTGGTACAAATATTAGATAATAATAATGGGCCTTTGCACAGGAGCAATCTGGTAACATTGTGATAGTTGCATTGCTGCAGCTGATTATGAATCATCCCAGCTGCACAGTTACCATATTTAAGCCTCGTCAGCATTAGATATGCTGTTGGAATACATTAAGAATTACATAACGGAAATTGCAGTCCTGTGTTCTGTGATCCTTTATGAACTGACTGACCCCTCCAAACTACACAGGTCAAAATGCACAGCATTGTGTACTTCACAATATTTTGTGAATCCCAGGCATTGTCTATTCTCTTAAGAGCAGTGAAACAGATGATTATAGGAGACACAGCGAATCAAGTAGATCTGTCAGGGTTGTTTTCGTCCAAATATTTATTTTTTAAAAAGGTCTGTCACTATATTCACTGCAGGTAATTCATCAGCTGTCGATTCACATTGACCTCCTGGGATGGCAACTTTTGTTCATTGCCACCACACTTTCTTTATATAGCGGAAGTGTTTTTTGCGAACTATATAATTTCCTAAGTGTTTTTCTTTATATTTTTATTTTCCTGCTTATTTTCTAATTTACTACAAAGTGCTTTACATACCATAATAATTTACAATTCTTCTTTCCTGCTTTCTTAAATAGCTTATTTTTCCATTATTACTAAATTATTTAGTTTTTTAAGCACATGTACTGTTTTCTCCATTCTTTCCTTTGCAATTTACCTCCTTTCATGGTATTTGTTTTTATGTACAACAGTCACAAATAAAACTTCTCATTATATATCTGCTGACTAGCAATGTATAGAAATATATATACATATACACACAAACACACACACACGCGCACACACACACACACACACACACACACACACACACACACACACACACACACACACACACATATGCACACATGCAGATAAATAAATATAGATATAGATTTCTCAAGGTATATGTTTATATTTTCCCATGGAATATGATTTTTGTTTATCTGCCTATTTCTGCCAAAACCATTTTATCCATTTCTGTTTTAGTTTAAAAATTTTAAAACTACACTTTATCTGTAGCACCGAATGGTCTACATTTGTTAAATATGCTTGACAGCACACCTGTGTTGCAATCATCTTGGGAACCAAACCACATCCAAGACACTGCAGATTCCTGTAGGATTTTCAGTGCCTTGGATCATAGTACATTCGTCTGTCAATATTTTAAATGGAGCCAGCCAACAGTCACTTGTGTTTTCATAATTTTTCTAATTAATTGTTGAAATGAGAATGTGTCTCTGTATTACTGGATTTTCACTATGTGAAAGGGGAAACAAATGTCAGAAACTGCATAAAGTTTCCTCTCTGGGGTTGATATAGAAAGGCTAGTGATATTTTAATATGTCTAGCATCTACTGTGACCACAAAATAATCTTATATCAAACTTCCATAGTCTGTTTAGTGTTCACTACAGGTGCTTGAGTGCTTGAAAACCACTGTCTGAAAGCCAGGAACTTGACCACCTTGTATCTTGTGTGGGCTAGTGCTCTCACTTAAAGTAAAATATGAGTTCAAGCAGTTGGGGTAGGGGGTGGATGGAAAAGGATTTTACGCATAGTGAGTAGGATTGGGATTTTTAGGGTTAGGGAGTGGGAAGTCAGTTTTGAGAACAGAGACTGGGAAATCAGTTTTAGGAGCTGGGGAGAGTTTAACATTGTGGTAATTGACAAATTTAGGTTTAGGGAGGGGTTGGAGTTATAGGTTTAGAGAGTGACTGAGGAATTTGGAGTTATGAAGGAGGAACAGAAGTTCAGGTTAAAGGAGCAAGGAGCTGAGTTGGGAACTGGGTGGGATTTGTAGGGTTAAACATTAGGTTCTGCTAGTGCTATGCAGTTCTATAGGGGCAGGTATGGGGGAGCTGCATAGAAATGGGACATTAATTACTGGGAGTATGAGCAATTGCTTTTTCATGCAAGTGGCAATGAGCAGGTGTGTCATGAGGTAGTAGCATGTAAACACCTGTAGTAGATCCCTGTTATAACATGCTTTACTTTATTCTTCACCTTCGCTCAGTCTTTAACAGTTTAAATGAGATTGGTACTATACTATGGCATCTTACTGTCCCAGTTTTCCACATGCCCAGCATCTACTGTGGTCTAAAAAAATAGCCTGATTTCAAACTTTAACATTCTAGTTTTTACAAGCTGTTTTTATTACATCCTTTATGTATGGCACAACACATTCACTTGTGTTTTAATATTTTAACTGAAATATTTTACAAAACCTGTATATTTTAGTCCCCAGTTATGTGCCAACCAGATCTCCATGAGTGACCCAAAGTCTACATCCATATCTGTCATTTTTTTATGTTCCTCTTCTCCTCTGATATGGGGCATAATGTCTGTAAGGTATTAATTTTACTTCATTTTCCATTTTTTTCTTGCCCCTCTAATAAAATAAAAAAAAAATAATAAAAATGTGTCAGTTGGTAAATACTGAGTTCTTCCTCGCCTAGCCACATTTATTTTACTGAGTCCTTGTTGTATTTCATTGTCATATCAGGAGTAGGGAGTATGGAAGATTCTGTCACCTTTCCTTTTCTTTCTTAAAGTTATTTTATAATTTCTAAGTATATATAACATAACTCTATTTTTTCTTTATACATTTTAATCTGCTATGAGCAACAATATCTGCACATTCTTTTTCTTCTCTTGTAACTTTAGTTTTTCTTTCATGTTTCTATATTATCCTTAATTCTTAAGAGACTAGTTATAGTGTTTGTCATTTTTATTTTACTTATTTGTTGACCAGGTAAGCCCATTGTACCCAATGTCTCATTTTCAATTGTGACCCAGGAGCATTATCTGGTTAAATTACTTGCTCAGAGTCACTCAGTAGGTAAATGAAGGTGAAAGGAATCAAACTCTCTACCCTAGGAACAGAAAGCCGCTCATATCTTTAGTCCTCTGTCGTAATTCCCAAACTGCCTGCAATTGGGTATGTGTTTATTAATACAGACACACACACACACACACACACACACACACACACACACACACACACACACACACACACACACACACACACACAATCACAGATAGGTAGATAGAAAGTTGTGTGCATACTTGTGTGTGTGTGTGTGTGTGTGTGTGTGTGTGTGTGTGTGTGTGTGTTTGTGTGTGTGTTTGAGCATGTGAAAGTCCCTCTCCCTCTCTCTCTATATATTAACAAATGTTATAATAATGCTTACCAAGAAATTATTCTTGGAAGGTGTACACAAATAATTATGACCACAAGACAAATTCTGTGTTATATATACAACTGGATAATGTTATGATATTATACTAATTTATTTATGGTGCATGGATTTCTGTTTCATTATTTATATCTGAATTTAGTGAGAAATTAAATATGAGGAAACATCTTGTGCAATGTCAAATTTCATTCTCTACTTCCCTATTTTCTTTTATCATTCCTGCTCCTGTTGATTTTCTTCCTCCCAACACTTTGATGTTTATGTAAATTTCAGGGCTTCATCGTCGTTTTAAACATGAGTTAACTGATCAGACCACACTGATTTCTAAGTAGATGCTTTTAATAACCACTCAACAAAGCCTAACTAGCATAATTAAACCAGATATGCTAGCATCAGTAAGTAAGGCTAGAAGATCTACAGTCCAACTGCGGGCCCCGGGGCCATGCATGCCTCAGAGCTCTTCCATGCGGCCCTCAACCTCTAACTGCAACATTGACATATGCCCCAAAACACGTTTTGTTTGGTGTTTTTCGCGACTTGTAAGGACACCAAAGCACCCTTCTAGTTTTGTTTTTGAGCCAAAAAGGTCAGTGTGTTTACGCCATTATTTTGCACAGAGCAATCAGTGTGTGTGTGTGTGTGTGTGTGTGTGTGTGTGTGTGTGTGTGTGTGTGTGTGTGTGTGTTCTCGCTGAAGAGGGACTCATGTATGGATTTGCTGCTGTTGCCTTTGAAAGGGACAGCAATTACCTGTGTTAATAGGTAAGTATGGAGTGAGTGAGTGCATGCATGAAAGCAGAATGAAGAGGAGTGTGTGTGTGTATGTGTGCATATGTGTGCATGACAGAGAGAGAGATGCATGCACAAAGAGGCTAACAATGATCAGTCTACCTACTGAACACAAACAAGTTAGCTTACAAATACATAATACATTAAGAGTACACTTTCATTAAATTGCGGCTTTCCTGACAGGGAGAGCGTTGTATTGAACATGAACTCATACCTCTTAACTGTATGGATTTTCAAAAAATGTCTGGATTTTTGCCTCATCTTCCAATTTGTGTCTTTTGCTTAGGAAATAAAAGTAGTCATCCAAGGTAATGCAGTTCCAGGGTGTAAGAATGAGACAGCAGCCTAGGGTTAATGGGTCAGTAGTGGACTGACTATGTGGGACTGTAGTATATAAAGTTGTATTGTTTTTTCAGACAAACAAAAAAGTACCTAGTACTATTTTTTCATTGGTGGGTTCTAAGCAGTGGCAGATTGGACAACAGTAAGCATAGCTTTGGTGGATCATCAATACTTGCAAATCAAGTGGGCACAATGTCATTTTTTAAATGTTGGGGATTTTAGTGTGGATGTGTGTGCTTATGTGTTGGGAGTGCTGCAACAGTAGACGATTATTAAAGACAGAGACTTACGGACTGTGGAGAATGTTTCTTTGTTTCAAAACCTAATACTTGGGTACGCATGCCAGAAGTAGATTTTTTAAGACATAGCTTCTTGCCATTTACAGTGGATGGATATTTACATTTAATGGACAATGTATTAGCGTGGGCCTGTGGGGTTCTAAAGGATGCCAAGTCTACCACTGCCAATGTCTTGTAAAGTGACCTGGAAATGGATATTGGGATGTTACTGAAAAAATATAGTAAGTGGGCTTAGAAATATAGTTTAATTAAACAAAGTGTACTTTCACTTTACAGGCCATAATTTAATTTCTTTCAGGTAGTCCAGATACTGGTAGATTGCATACCATTAGACTTAATTAGGGAGAGCTGTCATTCTGAAACAAGCAACCCTAGTTTCAGTGAAAGCTCTGTGGTTGCTTGCAGGTAGGAAGTTGCAGGATGTTGATGCAATGTGTTTTATTTATTATTTTTAATGCATTTGTCATTTCAAAGCATGGTTTTCTTTGATGCAAAAGAAGGCAGGACTGAATGAGCCATATAATGTTTAACTGACAATAATGGGATAGAAAGATTATAAGTGATGCATAATGTTTGCAGCTACAGTTGTTTCAATGGTGTCTGTGATGCATAACTATTTTTGGGCCTGTGTCCCACTTTTATTTTTCGCTTTGTCCAGATTTCTTGCTCTAAGGTTGAGAGGTATGGTTCCAGACTAAATCAGAAGTTGTATTTACCTTGGAAGACTCTTCGGCATAATTATGAAAAACAGAGCCTTTTTAATATCTCTGCTTATTTCCAATATAAACTGCCATGTAACCTTGCAAATAACCTTCTTTTTAAGCTACTTTACTTCTTTTGGAATTGACAGGTATGATTCATCTGTTCGGACATAAGCATAGACTGCTCATGTGACTTTGATTTCTTGCAGCAGTCTGTGGTTTACATAATCACAATAACTTTTCTGTGTTTCTGGGTGTGTAATCAATTTAACAGTTTTAAAGATGTTTTCCAAAAATAAATAAATATATAATAAATAAATAATCCTCTCTACACTTTGAGCTATTGACAAAGTCTGGGAATTTGTTTTTTTTTTCAAAACCGAAGGTCAGCATTACAGCTCAGTAAACTGTCAGTCTGTGAGTAACTTCTGCACAAATTAAAATGTCTGAATGTCAAATGGCTTTAGATTGGAGGGAAGTTTATTTTTATTTATTTTATTTTATTTTACATTTGTTTAACAGGTCCATTTTCAGCGGAGGCCCGGGAGAAAAGCTAAACAATATAATACAATACATGAGAGAGAGGGAGAGACAACAAATTATGGATGTAGTACTCATACAATATGGCAGAGATTACATCTCGTAATAGTGAGAATCATTGAGGTACAGAATAAACTTTTTTACAGTTATAATTACAGCAAGGCAAATATCAATGAATTAAGTTTTTAGGAGAAAGCTGTTTGTACATAGCTGAAGCTCTGAAACAATCTTTTGGTATGGATTAACCTGGGGATTGACACAAGTTATATGTTTACACCAGTATCTAGCATTATAGTTTATGGTTTTCTTATTGATTTACTTTTTGCCAAGCAGTTGTTTGTTGATTTATTGATGGTCCTTTTGGTGGTTGGAAATTACATGGATGAATCCATCTCTGTTATGATTTTTTTTTCAGATATTTTGACTTCCAGACAATTTCATTCAGTGAGTTGGTGTCATGTGATTACTGAGGTTGCCTATTTTACAAGTAGGGGCTTTTGTGTGTGTGTGTGTGTGTGTGTGTGTGTGTGTGTGTGTGTGTGTGTGTGTGTGTGTGTGTGTGTGTGTGTGTGTGTGTAAGAGAGAGAGAGATTTAATATGTATACTGAATATAATCTTGGGCAACTAGACTTGAGTAACCAATATTAGATCATAGCCATCCAGCTGGGAAAGGTTAGTATGTGGATTTTCCATCTGGTTTGATGAAGGCTATGCTACTTACCCAAGGACTACATTTATGGCTATCCATCCAGCCATCGTGTCTCTGAAGTATATTGTTTGATAATCAGAGGAGCTTTTACAGAAGTTGAAGGTTTTGTGTCAAGAACCTGTCCATAAAAGTGGCTTGTTTATGTTGCAGTGAAGGCTGTGGTCTTTGTAGTGAGCGTAAGTATGACCACTATTTCTGAGGTATAGGATGTCTCTTAATGCAGGATGTTACTTAGCCTGGAAAGTAAGCCAATGATGAAATTTATATTTTAGTCTGTTTGGATAACTAAGTGAACTTAGTCCTTGACCTTTTTGTCAGAAATGGTTATAGTCGGAGACAACGTGGTGGTCAAAAGTCTGGTTTCTATCAACCTGGATGATGATGCATGTAGCTTATTCAGAATTGTTTTATTAAGTCAGTAATATGAATTCTTTACTTTATTGCAAATTTGTTGGGTTATTTTTGTGGATTATAGTATTGTAGGACTGCTGATGTTGACATTTTACATAGTTGGACTGCTGGAATGGTTTTCCCAGTGAGAAATGCTAGTGCTGTATGAGTATCTGTTTATATATATATATAGATATAGATATATTAATTAAGATTTTAGAGTTAACTGTTAGATTAGAGAATTAGAATTAGAATGAGAATTAGAATTTTAAGGCAAATATTTATTACATTTATTCATTGTTCAAATGCGCAATGAAAGAGTTAACTATATGATATATTTTATATGTGTCCCCAAGATCGATCTACAGCTTTATGGTTTTGCAAAATAATAGCAGCGTTTCGATATGTTGCTGATATCTATTTAAAATCAAAGCTTATATATATGAAAATATTTACTGACTGGCCAAGAAGTGTCACATTATAGAAATTCAGTCTTCAGCTACCTTTACTGGGCAGGAACTGACTTTAAATCAATAACATTTTAAAATGGCTGTCTACTGACATTGCTTTTCCAGCCTACTTACCAAAAAGTAAGGTTATACGTGAGACAATCTATACCGTTTTGATGGAAAATTGTTGAGATAACCTTCTGAAGTCAAACTTAGAAACTTCAAAATGTCATCTTGCTTGAGAAAGAAAATAATCCAAAATTTGAAAATGGAACATTGTAAACTCATTTCACTAACTAACTAGAATGCACTCAGGAGTAAATTCTCACTTTTGAATACACATGGTTAACTGCAGGGCTACATAGACCATTACACCAAGAGACTGTACTAAATCATTTCTAAATTATACTAAAATTGTATGTTGTTGCACAGCAGACCTGGTTTCAGCTGCAGTAATGAAAGACCACTGTATCATTCCGTATGTCTTCCTCACTGGCACAAAAGGGGATTTATCTATCTTTTTCAAAATGGGAGTTCAATAAGCTGTCCTCTCCAGAAAAGAAGATGTCAAGCTTTTCAGTCCCAGGAGGTTTCTATTTATTTCACCTCTATTTGTCTCACATATTTTCATCCTGTCTTTCATTCACTATGCTTTCCTCCTTGATTTATATGTTGTATATTTCGGCTTTTCCCGGTTAGGGATCACCACAGTGGAACTCTGGTCCGCTAATGATTGGCAGTAGATTTTTACGTACCGAGTTGCCAGCCCTGACGCACAACCTTCAATGAAGACACGCCCATTGTCTCCACACAGAAGACGCTTTAGCTGAGAATCGAACAGGACAATGTCTTACTGTGAGGCGACAATGCTACCGCAGCACCACCACTGCAGCCTTTATTTGTATATATTCTACAATTTATTTCCTTAGTATATCGTCTATATTCCTTTTTACATTTCTCTCAATGTTCAATATTTTATGTTCAGAATCTTCCAGTTACTGTCTTTATTTCCACTCTTTTCTGTTCTTTTTTGCTCTAAAAAGTTATAATCTGACTCATGCTATCTGTTATTTACGTTTCTTTCTTATATAATCCCACAGAGAAATTAAAATGCACTGGCAAAATAGAAAATCCATTTGTATTTGTTCCCATTTCATGATTAGGTCTTGAACAGCAGACAGGTATGTGGTTTCTTAAGAATATCTGCTGGCACAGTTGATGAGAAGAATTATGAGAAGGAGTGCAGTACTACATATGAGATGAGACACAGTATATAATAACTTGTAATATGCTTCTTTACAGGCTAAGTAATAATAACAATAATAATAAAAATTAAAAAAAAATACTTTGTTTTATTTCAGGGACAGAAATTTGCTGGCTGGATGCAAACTAACTAATGTCAGGAAGTGACCTGCTGACACTTGGAAATTAAGTACCCCCACATACTTTTATAAAGTAGATTGGAAACCTGTACTCAGTGTATATACAGACACTATCGCCTAGACTAAGTGTACACTGTTTTGAGTGAACAGACAGCACAAGCATAGCTCGCACCTTCTTCCTCCTAAGTTTAGCTTTCCTAATGATTTTCATGCAGCTGTAAATACTACGGGGGATTTATAAAGGTTACCACAAAGTGTAGGCTACATGTTCATTTAGTATAATCTTTGAGTGACTAGAAAGCACACAAAATGTGGTAGGGATGTTCTTGATTACAGTTTGTGTAAACCTAGTGTAGGTGTTATTGAATCTGGCCCTATATCTAAATAAAAAAGTGTTTATTTTCAAAATAATATTATTGTCTTTTTTTAATTTTTCAGGATTACCTCTGCTGTTGATATCCCATATCTTGTCCTGCTGGGGATGCTGATTCTGGAGAATGAGACAGACTTCAGAACCATTACAAAAAATCTAGGATGGGGTAGAGTAAGCAGTACAAGAAAAGTGTTGGGGATTATTAAAAGATGCGTTTTGAGAAGCATGGGTTTCTTTAATTTATATATCGGCAGTGAGAGATTGATGATTTCAAGTGCCACCGCTAGGAATATTGACATAAAGGGATTTTATATCTCTGGGGGTAAGTACAAATAATTCTTTGTTTTGCTGGGTATGAAAACTGTAATGGGTATATAGGAAAGGCTTTTGACGTGTGGGAAATACATTTGCAGTTTGAAGATCATCTTTACTTCAGAGATGGAATAAGCAGCTATCAATGTTAAGTACTGCAAATGATGACACAGGAGGAGAGACTTACTGAATAATTAAGGGGATGAGTTTAAATGGGTTTGGGAAACTGCAGTGAACTAATAGGATATTTTACATATGCTGCTGCAAATTTGCATCTGTTCTGGCCTCACTGCCTTTCTCTTACCTTCACTCTCCTCTGCTACATCATTTCAAGAATGTCCACTCCTTCCTGAGCCAAAGAGCAGAAAAATATGGAATGGAAGCAGAAATATGTCCCAGATTTATATAAATTGACATAAAAAAACTAAGCAGCACAACAAACTGCAGAACTGTAATCCAAGCCAGATGGCTAAAAAGAAGAAACCAGCAGAACTTTTAAAGATTTATTTCATTAGCGCTTTCATTCACAAAATACGTGAACTTCTTCAGACAAAGAATACTTGTTTTATTAAAATTTAAATAAAACTAGTACAATGACATCACATCCTTTCCTCTGAGCCTATATAAATGTTAAAGGTATATATGCCAATTTATAAATCCACACAATATCATGTATAAAAAACGCCCACAATCAACTATAAAAAATAAACCCTCTATGTTAAAAAATATATATGAACAATAGAAAACATACCTGCATATGTATGCAAGAAAAACAAACTGTATATGGATGTACATAAAATTAATTATGTACAAAAAAATCACCTGTCAGGTGATTTTAGTTTTAAAATATATTTTAAATTACTGTGATCATTCAAAACAAAACAGGATGAACACAAGCATTGAGTTTCAACTGCCACAAATATACCCTTTCCTCTAACTTCAACGACCAAGGGCCACCCCTTATATCCTGCTTTACTTGCTCAATGACCAAGAATAAAAAGGTATGCCCTGGGTTTGTGACAGTGTGCCTGGCCAGTGCACTGTTTAAATTTGACTTCGCTATTTCATGCTGGTATTCATAAATGAGCTTTCAAACAGGACTGAACATGAGCTTTATATATGTATTAAAGTTTGAACTGGTAAGAAGCTGTTTAAGTAAAGAATATGCACAAGTAGTTGACTGAAGAAACTTACTTTATTTCAGCTCTGTATGTGAAAAATCACCTAGTTTGTCAAGATTCCCTGCTATAATTTCACTTTTGTAATGTAAGTTTGTGAGCAACATTATTTTTTATTGTTTTGAAAAGCAGTAATAATTTCCAATACCTTGTACAATTTTGCAAGATATGTGTTTGCATATAACACATCATTGAATTAATATAATTGTTTCACTTATGCATAAGTAACAGGAACATGCCTGCAATTTTGGTGATGGATCCTAAAATAAATCCAATGTGTTAATGACAGTTGTCAGCTGGTGAAACTGCAGGTAAGGTACAAGTCTGAAAGTGTGATTTTGTTAAAATAACTCTGCTTTTCTAATATGATTGAAATAAAACAGGGCTCTTCACTCACTTCAATTTCTCTAAAAAGAAAAATATTGTCACATAATGTTTCCTTTTCATGATTTCCTCTGTATTTATGGTCAAAGGTAAGTACTTTTTTTATCTCTCTGAGATGACATTCTCCTATGTTGAAATAAGAAATCACCTTGCTCTAAGATACTTTCATTCCATGCATAATACTTAAAAATTATTTCTTCACCTTCGGACATCAGAGGTTACAAGCTGATGATGGTTCTCTGATTATGGATCATTAGCTGAACATCTGCTATGTTCATTTAGAATGTTTGCTCACTCGTATGTGCAGAATGGAATTAATGAAATGCATGTATCTGCATCTCATTTAGTTGTATGGTGCAGTTTGAGTCCATTGAGGTCATAGAATATTGAGGCAAGGAAGTTCTTATTACCCCCAAAGTCGTATAATCTCAGAGTAAGTTTATTCAGAGAGTTGGGGACTGAAGGTTTTGGTGGACTTGCATGCCTGCAAGAATGCTTTAGATTGCGTTGTTTGTGAAAACTGCTGTTTCTCATTGTCAGTCTTACTTTTTATGATGGCTTGTGTTGCTTTCATACAAAACTTAAATTAGATGCAATGAATCCATTTGTATACACATTTTAATATGTTGGTTTGGCATTTCTTCTCGCTGTTTTTAAGTCTATAGGCTATTCAGATATATTACACTAGCTTTCTGGTTCATCAGTTGTGATTGCATGTTAACAAATTAGCTATAAGTAAAACATATCATCAACATATTTAAACATATTGTCTCATGTACACAGACAACCCTCTCCTCCTCCCAACAAACACAAATACATGTGAGAGATGCAACTATATAGCCAAACTGGAGGCTGAACTCTCTCAACTCAGGGCTGGCATGACCAGACAGGAGGAGATGGCAACCACACACACAACAATCCCAGTCCCACATAGACCTACCACAACTGCAAACCAAACACATAAAAACACAAAGACATACTCGGAGGCTCTAATAAAAAACTTACCAAAACAACAGAGGCTCCCAAAGCAGACACCCAAAAATCCACCACCTGAAAACAAAACACAGGCAACACATACTTCAATAAATCAGTGTGTCAACCAATCACAGCCCTTAAGGCCAAACACCTTGCCTGATACACTAGTAATTGGTGACTCTATAGTCAGACACACTGATGTCCCACTGACCAGGCTGAACAAGGAGAAGGTGACTGTGAGCTGTCTATTGGGAGCTAGGATCCGCCACATAACACACGCACTCAAGTCACTCCAAAGCAAGTACAAATATGACTCCGTCATTGTCCATGCTAGTGTGAATGACCTGAGGCGTACCTCCCTGGACTACATGAAAAGAGACATAGAGGAGCTCTCCGATTATGTAGCCCAGGCTGGTATGACCCTGACCCTGAGCAGCATCTTGCCCTCACCAAGAATGATACCACAATACAAAGACAAGATGATCATCTTTAACAATTGGCTCAAGTACTGGTGTCATTCTAAGGGGATCCAATGTCTGTCTGCCTGGGATGACATGTTGGACAAGCCACGCTGCTTCGCAAGGGATGGCTTACACCTGTCACCTCTGGGCTTCCAGATATTGGCTAAGGCTCTTGCCACCCCCACAGTGTCTTTTTTAGGCAAGGCTCAAAAGACAAACCCACCTCCTTAGAAAACAATAATGGAAAAAAACTAAGGGTAATGCTGCTCAATGCCAGAAGTCTAAATCTCAAGATGCAGGCACTTGATGCACTCCTCAGCATGGAGAACATCGATGTCTGTGCAGTAACTGAAACCTGGTTCAAGGCTCCTGAGAGCACCCCAGCATTACCAGGCTATACCTCGTATCATGCTTTTCAGCCCCAAAACCCGGGCCAAACCACAAAGGGAGGGGGAGTGTCCATATTCATCAAGGACACCCACACCTCCAGGTTAGTAGCAACACATGAAGCATCAGAGACCATACAGGTGCAACTAACCATAGGTAAAACTGCTATACAACTGGTAGCATGTTACAGACCACCCTCCCAATCTCAAGAACTCCACTCAGCCTTCCTGAAGACACTGGAGGATATGAATGTATCACAAAATACCATCATACTGGGAGACTTCAACTACCCAAACATAGATTGGGTACATTATTCTAGCCCTAATACCCTAGCCCAAAGGTTCCTGGAATTCATAAATTCAAATGCACTGGAACAATTAGTCACCTCTCCCACTAGGGGAGATAATATACTAAAACTGATCATCACAAACATGGGGACAAAATGCTCCACACCAGAAGTATACCCCTCACTAGTGAGATCTGACCACAAACTAATCACCCTGGATATACATATCCCACCTCCACCCCCAGCACAAAAGACCACAGTGAAAAACTTCTCAAAAGCAGACTTCACTCTTCTTAAGACTGAGATGGTATCCTTTAAGCCCACTGTGCCAGTGGATACCACATCCCACAATGCCGAATCCTTCACAAATGCTTTCTATGGACATCTCCAAGAATGCATGGATCATGCAATCCCAAACAAATCCAAGTCCCTCTCCACCAAAGGTAAGCGTCCTGTCTGGTGGACCTCAGCCATAAACAAATTGTATAACAAAAGAAGAAAGCTACTGCACGTCAGAGCAAAATTGCATGAAGGGAAGACATCTCTGATCAACATTAGCAAAAAACTACATTCTCTCATAAAAACATCCAAGGCCAACTTTGAGAGAAAAATCGCTAAGGACACTAAAGATAACCACAAAGCCTTCTTCAGCTATGTTAGAAACCTGGGTGGAAACTCTCAGATATGCTCAGAGTTGGTTCACAACAATACAAAATACACTGAACCCACAGATATTGCCAACATTCTGGCTGACAGGTTCAGTGCAAATTTCTCCTCTCCTTCACCCCCAAAAGAAGAAATACTTATCCCAGCTGAATGTAATCTCCCTGTCATCTCAGATGTCCAAGTGAGAACCGCCCTAAACAAAGCAAAAAACACAGCATCAATGGGACCTGACAGTATCCCGGGTTGCGTGTTACATGAACTCCAAGAGGAGCTAAACCCACACATAAAAATGCTATTTAACCTTAGCCTTACTTCGGGATATGTACCTGAACACTGGCGTACAGCAACAGTGGTCCCACTCCACAAGGGGGGGTGCCTCTACTGACCCTGGAAACTACCGCCCCATAAGCTTAACCAGCCTGGTCTGCAAAGCTATGGAAAGAATCATTATGGAACTCATAAACAGAGACATAGGGGACCTACAGACACTTGACCCCACCCAGTTCGGCTTTGTAAAGGGCAGATCCTGCCTTTTAAACCTGGTTGACTTTTTCAAAACAGTCACTAGAGCCATTGACGTGGGCAAAGCAGTCCATACAGCATACCTGGACTTGGCTAAGGCCTTCGACACAATACCCCACTCAGGCATCATAGATAAGCTCATCAGCTTAAATATAAACCCTTATGTCACTAGATGGGTTGCAAACTGGCTAAAGGACAAAACCCATAAAGTTAAAATCGCTGGAGCAATGTCAGACTCAAAGCCAGTCACAAGTGGTGTCCCACAGGGATCTGTTCTGGGACCCCTCTTGTTCGGCATTTATTTCTCAGATGTTAAAGCAAATACGGGAGGGCTGTGGCTGACAACGTTCACAGATGACTGCAAACTAGGCGCCATAGTCGATACACCAGCAGACACACACATCCTACTAAAAGGCCTCACAGAAACGGACAACTGGTGTCGGAGTCACGGCCTTAAACTAAATGTCAAAAAATGTATAGTCATCCCCTTTGGGAAAACAAAGTACCCACAAACTATCACATAGACAACAACCCACTGAGTACTGAAAAAGTAATCAGAGACCTAGGGACCCAAGTCAACAGCGACCTCTCATTTGATACCCACGTTGCCAAAGTGGTTAGAAAAACATTCTACCTTGCACACCTCATCATGAAGGGATTCACATCCAGATCCAAGGATGTCATTGTACCCCTATATTCCTCCCTCATCAGACCCATGATTGAGTACAATGCCCCATTTGGTATGTACCTCACCCGACATTTGCAACAGCTGGAGAGACCACAAAAGTACCTCACCAAGAGGATCAAGGGTCTCCAACATATGTCTTATTCTGCCAGACTAAAGAAACTTCAGCTCTATTCAGAATTATACCACCTGCTCAGAGGTGATCTCTGCCTGACGTACAAGGCCATGTCCAATCAGGATCTGATGGACATGCTCCACCTCAAAAAATTCAAGTCCATCAGGACCACGAGAGCTAAAGACTTAAACCTCGGCACAAGTATGAATAGGACATGCTGGAGGGATAGATTCATAACCCAGAGGCTTCCCATGCTTTGGAACAAGATCCCAGTTCGTATTAGGCAGAGCCCCTCACTGACTCTCTTCAAGAGAAATCTTGATGAGTGGATGGGAGATCATAAGTTTATCCCAGGGGTCACATCTGTGTCACTGCTAGACAGGGGCACAGTAAACTAATTCTATTATATAAGGGGACCTTCATTGTGTCACTACTAGACACAGTATTCTCAATTTATTCTGTACATTTTTGTACCATTTCATGGGGTGGCAAATGCCACATCACTATGGCTAGGCTTACAAATGGCCCAGGGCAGATAGCCTAGTACTATACTATGAAACTATGAAACTATATAATTTGACCATAAGTAAAGTAGTGTCCTTTACTCTACAGAAAATAAAAAACGTCGGTGGTATATAGAGATGAAGGATTGAACCCCCTCAATCTCTGCCATGGTAGTGATTCATGCAATTTTTTTGAGGGGGATCTATAAATAGAATGTCTTTAGTCAGGTGTATTTACACAAAGGACTATGTACCCCTTTATGAGAAATGGTTAATTAGCTTACTCCATAACTGCCACCCAGTGGTGATAGTCTGACAGTGCAAGCTCTAACGATCTGAACGGTGGAGCTGGGGATACACACATTGTTTGCATAATCTGGACTCTGTTGGTTTATTATGTAATTGTAGCCATCTGCTAATGTGTCTGCATCATTTCACTTTTCAAGCAGTATCACCAAACTAGTGTTTACATGGTAACTAGTTTGTGAACAGGATTCTTACTCTGCTCACATCAGCATATATGGTGATGCATAGTGGTTGCAGATGTAATGAATCATCCCTATGCTTCCCTCATTATTGCTGGTACCCTTTTCAGTTCAACCATGAATAAAGTTGGAGGGAGTTGTTAGGATGTGGAACACAGTGGTGATGATTATGATGGGGTAACTGCACACTGCTGAAAGCTTTCTAACATGTGAATGCCTTTGAGCAATATACAAAGCAAATGCCACTGCTATATGGTTCAGATAACCTATCCACCCATCTGCAATCCAT
Source organism: Protopterus annectens (assembly GCF_019279795.1). NCBI lineage: Eukaryota > Metazoa > Chordata > Ceratodontiformes > Protopteridae > Protopterus > Protopterus annectens. Next base: position 1,027,683,437 of record NC_056746.1, on the reverse strand, counting down.
TTCTCCCATTTTTGCACATGGGATCAGGATATCACTTCAGTAGTGACAATCATCTAAAGCCAAGGTTTACACAACCCTGCCACGATAGCTCTTCCACACCACACACTCGCCCACACTCACTCCTATGGCCAATTTAGAGTATTCAGTCAACATACTGCATGTCTTTGGAATGTGGGAGGAAAAAAGAGCACCCAGAAGAATCCCCGAGAAACACCAGCAGGACATGCAGACTTAACCACAGAAGTTCAATGGAAACAACTACTTTTAAAGGATAAAATATAACTTCATTCCTTTGTGTTCATGCTGTGCGAACTGCTTTCCACAGCAGGCGCTATGAACCTATGAATCTTCAAAGATGTCTATAGAAAAGATGCAGACTGTCAAGACAGTACAAGTGTTACAATTCTCGTACTTTCCCTTTCTATTCCAAGCAAGTTTAAACTTTTCTGGTAACAGGCCACTCCAGGTTCATACCAACCTCTCTATGAACTAGCATTTCCTCAAGTCAGACTTTTATTGTCTAATTTCTGTTTTTATCATCTATGTTCTTTTCTTCCGTCTATCCTTCATCTTCAGTTCCATCAAACTGATTTGTTCTAGAACAATGTGGCATATCTAGGGATATACTTTCTCAGCCTTTTTTTTTTTTGACTGCTGGCATAACTTGCCCAGTGGATCTCCTGCTCAACACTCACAGACCCTTTCATATCTTCTATAGTGCTATAGACAGGCTAAGGTGTTTCCTGACAGAATGAGAGCAATATGACACATTTGTTCCCTGAATGCCCTTGGAGGAGAACATCAGATGGAAAGTAGTAGGTGTTCTGCTGGTCATGAGGACCTTCCGCCCTATGAGTGGCTTCAAGCTTCACAATTGCTGCTTGCTGGGAGTGCATCCATGTATGCTATGTCAGCTAGTTCATATCTGTGTGGTGCACTGTTGTTCATCTTAGGCTCTGTAGGGTCATTTCTGTGGGTAATGCACCTACATTCCTGCAAATGTTGCCAACACATGTAGTCAAACTGGCTGCCCTGCCCCAAGAATGGGCAAACTGGTACCAGTTTCTTATTCTTTTCCTCCTGTGCTGGTTCCTGAGAGCTCATGTCGCTAGCTGAACTGTCTCCTTGTATACACATATCAACATATCCCAGCAGTGAAGCATTCATGAAGCTTAAACCTACACAAAGGGAAAGAAATTGCACATTTCTTGTGTAATGAAATGGTACAGCGACATTCACTGGTAAATTTTTGGGGGCAACCTTTTTATAGTATGTTGTCTGCATAACAAATACAGATTCATCAGGTCATGTTTATAGGAAGTAAAACATTGGAGAATGTCAGTATTATCAAAAAACAATTCAGGAAGACCCCTTGACTGAAATTGTTTTGACTGAATATATCACTGAATGAAAGGTTAGCTATTCGAATTCCTTCCCTAATATTTGTAGAAGTCAGTGGTTATAATGTTAGTAGGACAGAGCCAGGGTTAGATTTAGCATTGCATTTTAGCATTAGGTTTACAGTTGGGGTATGAATTAGAGTTAGAAGTTTGGTTTACTGTTAAGTCTCTGGTAAGGATTATGAATGTAGGCAGTACTGTGCTTTTATATGGAGTATGCCATAGGATACATCTTAGTACTTTTAACTTTGTGGTTTTGTTTTCTACATTTTGTTGCAATTTTTTCAGTGTTTTTTTTTCAGTTTTTGACACCAGGGTGTTTTATTTGTTTACCCTTAGTGAAATTGCTTTAGTGATGAGGTTTTTAACAAAATGACTTAGATCTCCATTTATAGTTCAAATATTTTTCCGTATTGGCCAGGGATTTATAAATGTTGTCCATGGTGTATTAATAATGTGGAAGACTCATAATTAACTTGTGAGCATATGGTACTCCCTGCATAGACTACCTATAGTCTGTGAATTATGATAAGTGAGGTACAATGCATTAAGAATTATTGTCACCAAGGGGACAATCATATACAGATGTCTGGTAGTCATAGTAACTAGGGGAAATTTGGATAGGCATTGGGAAACTTACCTTACTCTTTTTGATAAGTACTGTAGGATCTTTTGCATACACCAGAGCTCAGAACTGCCACTAATTCATGCACATGGGGCTTGATTTAACATCTCATCTGAAGGACAGCACACTCAAGAGTACAGCAGCCCCCATATGTTGCACTGCAGTGAGAGTACTGAAAAATTAATCCTGCTATCTGGTAAGGGAATAGAACCCACGGCCCTTTGTGTGTGCTGTCTACTGAGCTACTGAGACAGACTAACCATGCTTTTTTATAAATACCATGAGTACATACATGTGAAGACAGTTACATTGTGACAGTAGTAGCATGGGAATGCTAAATGCTGTTTCATGCATGCATGGATGCATGTCATCAAATTTCCTGTACTATGTTTCTCATACTGCTGTATGCATAACCCTGTACTTGCACTATGCAATTACAGATCAGGATGCTGGCATTCAGGAAATACTTTCCATAAGGAAAATCACTGTTTATACGCACTCTTTACTGCTTCACATGATACAGCACAGCTTCAGGGTTCCACTGCTGGTAAGTAACACTGGAACTGCAGATCCCTGCTGCTCCACAGGGGCAGGGTCAAGAGTGATTAAAAAATATTTGTCTCATGCTCCATGCACACAACACATTATTGCTTTGCATCCCATTCATGTAAAGCATCCCGTCTTCTGCTGCCTCTCATTGGCTCCCTGATGTCACTGTCTGCTGCATGGAGTCTGTGTCGTTTTGTACTATGGTTCTCTGCCAGTACAGTTCTTTGCTGCAGTTCAGTTTAGTATGTTTTCAGCCTCCCACATGTTGTCATTCCTTCCAAAGTTTGTGTTGTTGCTAAAGAGCACCAAGCTTTGCTGATCATTTCGGTGTTTGTGCTTGTATGTAATTGTAGACAGCCTGCCTTTGCATGACAAGTGGATCACACAATGAAGGGCACTCATATGCATTAATTTATTATAAGTCACATCTGAGTCTGCATCCCCAGTTGCACTTTTGCCCCATACATAGTGTGTAGTCCATATGGGTAATGCATAGCAGACAGTACTCTCCAGTCAGCAGAGACCTGTGAATTGTGTAGAGCTCTAGTGAGTGCATTCTAACATACACAGCAGCCTTAACACACCTGTAGACAAAGTTTATGTGTTCAAACCACAATTGTGCGCATTTATTAGTGTTGCTCTTCTGTAGACTTTATTTCCCATGGTAGTCATTAAAGAGGCAGCTTATTAGCATCTGAAGCTCCACTCTGCACCTTTTCTACCCAAATTATCTGTTATACTTCCAAAGTAAGTACATTGCTATCTGTTTGTTGATGCTGCTGTGTCAGGTTCTACATAGCATTGAATAAATGTGAATAAGTCATCAACAGATACGTAGCTAATAGTTATGTTTAGCTAGACTTTGCAAAAACGTCTTACTAGTTAATGTGCTTTTTTCTGTGTTTTAAAACTGAAAAACTCAAAATGAGGTGAACAATTCTTTGAATCAGCTTGTGAGTACTTGATTAATAAATGCTGCAATTCCAACATTTGCTAATTATTTTTGTTTTTTCATAGGATTTTGCTACACATCTTATTTCTATATCTATATTATATTGTGAAGGACAGAAAAATCTGTAACCTTACTAATCAACACTTGCAACTTATCTGTAAAAATAATCCATTTTCTGTCCTTCATAATTGTTTCATTTTTTTTGTTAGCTTGGTAAGGGTAAGCCCACTAAACTCAAATATTCCTCTTTAGGGGATAACCCAGGAGCATCATCTAGTAAAATGAATCACTTACAGCTATACAGTAAGCAAACTGAGGCTGAAATAAACACTGGACTACAGGAAGCAGCTCTTTAACAGAACATAGCCTTAATCCTTCGCATTTACTGCCAGGTATTCGGTAAGTCCAATATGTTATTATACAACTTACTCTATGGTTGTAGTGGCTCCATATCTTATTATAGAACTTACTCTGTAGCTGTAGTGGCTCTCTATGCTATTATAGAACTTACTTTGTGGCTGTAGTGGCTCTGTGTGTTATTATAGAACTTACTTTGTGACTGTAGTGGCTCCATATGTTATCATAGAATTTATTATGTGGCTGCAGTGGCTCTGTATGCTATTATAGATCTTACTCTGTGGCTGTAGTGGCTCCATATGTTATCATAGAACTTACTATGTGGCTGCACTGGCTCCATATGTTATTATAGAACTTACTCTGTGGTTGTAGTGGCTTGGGCACTATACATTTTACTAGACTGAATAGCTGATGCTGTACCTAAATCATTGCATTGAGAAGTATGAGTGTGTAATACCCAATGTTTGATTTTAACAAAAAAGAGCAACATTTGAAAGTTATACTTTTAAAGCATATCTCCCCTGCACTCTTGGCACGGTGTGCTGTGCCTGCCCGCATACTATTGCTTGCTTATATATACTACAGTTAAGATTCTTGTACCACAGAACAGAGCATAGAAAATACTTATTATGCCCATCATTGTATTCAATATACTGTCTAACAACAGGATTTAAGATGCTATTCAAAAGAATGGAGAATGGTTCCATTAGCCAGTCACCCCCAATCACTCTCAGGGAGAATTAATCCTGTCCTTGCAAATTTCAGAGATGCAAAGAAAACAACAAACACTACTAAAAAATAAATAAATAAATAAATAAAAATCAAGATCAAGAAACCACTTTTATTATGTTTGGTGTTTTTTAAATTTGCATTAGTTTGACTGGTAGTGTGGAATTTTGAATTTTGTAATTTTAGGGAGTGATCAGGAGCAAAGTGTGAAATAAATCTAACAGTTCATAATTAATTTCCATTTGTTTACTGGGAGGGACTGGCTGGGTCTAAGATGGCCTATTTTCAGCAGAGACCCGGGGAGAAAAGCTGCACAAATATTACATAGTATGTACAGTACAAAATACATGAAGAATTCCTGGGTAGAAATTAATATGACATTATAAATAGAAAAAAATGACAAGCCTAAACATTGAAAGTAGTTTAGCATAATGAGCATTAATAAACTTTTGGACAAACAAAATTAGTAAATTTTAAGATGAGGAAATGCTTTTGCCAGGCAGGTAAAAGAATGGAACCAGGTAACAGAGGGATAGGAAAAGAAGGTAAAGGAGAATAAAGTTAGGGGGTAGAGCAAATTAGAGGGCATGTTTAGTTAAGGGGGGAGCTAATTAGAGGGCATGTTTAGTTAAGGGGGGAGAGCTAATTAGAGGGCATGTTTAGTTAAGGGGAGAGCTAATTAGAGGGCATGTCTAGTTAAAGAGGGGAGAGCTAATTAGAGGGCATGTTTAGTTAAGGGGAGAGCTAATTCGAGGGAAAGTTTAGTTAAGGGGAGAGAGCTAATAAGAGTGCATGTTTATTTAAGGGGAGAGCTAATTAGAGTGCATGTTTAGTTAAGGGGAGAGCTAATTAGAGGGCATGTTTACTTAGGGGAGAGAGCTAATTAGAGGGCATGTTTAGTTAAGGGGAGAGCTAATTAGAGGGCATGTTTAGTTAAGGGGAGAGCTAATTAGAGGCATGTTTAGTTAAGGGGAGAGCTAATTAGAGGGCATGTTTACTTAAGGGGAGAGCTAATTAGAGGGCATGTTTAGTTAAGGGGAGAGCTAATTAGAGGGCAGGTTTAGTTAAGGGGGAGAGCTGATTAGAGGGCATATTTAGTTAAGGGGAGAGCTAATTAGAGGGCATGTTTAGTTAAGGGGAAGAACTAATTATAGGGTTTGTTTAGTTAATGGGAGCGCTAATTAGAGGGCATGTTTATTTAAGGGAGAGAGCTAATTGGAGGGCAGTTTAGTTAAGGGGAGAGCTAATTAGAGGGCATGTTTAGTTAAGGGGAGAGCTAATTAGAGGGCATGTTTAGTTAAGGGAGAGCTAATTAGAGGGCATGTTTAGTTAAGGGGAGAGCTAATTAGAGGGCATGTTTAGTTAAGGGGAGAGCTAATTAGAGGGCATGTTTAGTTAAGGGGAGAGCTAATTAGAGGGCATGTTTAGTTAAGGGGAGAGCTAATTAGAGGGCATGTTTAGTTAAGGGGAGAGCTAATTAGAGGGCATGTTTAGTTAAGGGGAGAGCTAATTAGAGGCATGTTTAGTTAAGGGGAGAGCTAATTAGAGGGCATGTTTACTTAAGGGGAGAGCTAATTAGAGGGCATGTTTATTTAAGGGGAAGAGCTAATTAGAGGGCATGTTTACTTAAGGGAGAGCTAATTAGAGGGCAGTTTACTTAAGGGGGACTGCTAATTAGAGGACATGTTTAGTTAAGGGAGAGCTAATTAGAGGGCATGTTTAGTTAAGGGGGAGAGCTAATTAGAGGGCATGTTTAGTTAAGGGGAGAGCTAATTAGAGGCATGTTTAGTTAAGGGGAGAGCTAATTAGAGGGCATGTTTAGTTAAGGGGAGAGCTAATTAGAGGGCATGTTTAGTTAAGGGGAGAGCTAATTAGAGGGCATGTTTAGTTAAGGGAGAGCAAATTAGAGGGCATGTTTATTTAAGGGGCCGAGCTAATTAGAGGGCATGTCTAGTTAAGGGAGAGCTAATTAGAGGGCATGTTTAGTTAAGGGAGAGCTAATTAGAGGGCATGTTTAGTTAAGGTGGAGAGCTAATTAGAGGGCATGTTTAGTTAAGGGGAGAGCTAATTAGAGGGCATGTTTAGTTAAGGTGGAGAGTTAATTAGAGGGCATGTTTAGTTAAGTGGAGAGCTAATTAGAGGCATGTTTAGTTAAGGGGAGAGCTAATTAGAGGGCATGTTTACTTAAGGGCAGAGCTAATTAGAAGGCATGTTTTGTTAAGGGGAAAGCTAATTAGAGGGCATGTTTAGTTAAGGGAGAGCTAATTAGAGGGCAGGTTTAGTTAAAGGGGAGAGCTGATTAGAGGGCATATTTAGTTAAGGGGAGAGCTAATTAGAGGGCATGTTTAGTTAAGGGGAGAGCTAATTAGAGGGCATGTTTAGTTAAGGGGAGAGCTAATTAGAGGGCATGTTTAGTTAAAGGGGGAGAGCTAATTAGAGGGCATGTTTAGTTAATGGGCGAGAGCTAATTCGAGGGCATTTTTAGTTAAGGTGAGAGAGCTAATTAGAGCGCATGTTTAGTTAAGGAGGAGAGCTAATTAGAATGCATATTTAGTTAAGGGGAGAGCTAATTAGAGGGCATGTTTACTTAAGGGGAGAGCTAATTAGAGGGCATGTTTAGTTAAGGGGAGAGCTAATTAGAGGCATGTTTAGTTAAAGGGGAGAGCTAATTAGAGGGCATGTTTAGTTAAGGGAGAGCTAATTAGAGGGCATGTTTAGTTAAGGGGAGAGCTAATTAGAGGGCATGTTTAGTTAAGGGGAGAGCTAATTCGAGGGCAATTAGTTAAGGGAGTGCTAATTAGAAGGGATGTTTAGTTAAGGGGGGAGAGCTAATTAGAGACATGTTTAGTTAATGGGGAGAGCTAATTAGAGGGCATGTTTACTTAAGGGGAGATAGCTAATTAGAGAGCATGTTTAGTTAAGGGGAGAGCTAATTAGAGGGCATGTTTAGTTAAGGAGAGAGCTAATTAGAGGGCATGTTTAGTTAAGGGGAGAGCTAATTAGAGGGCATGTTTAGTTAAGGGGAGAGCAAATTAGAGGGCATGTTTAGTTAAGGGGGAGAGCTAATTAGAGGGCATGTTTAGTTAAGGGAGAGCTAATTAGAGGCATGTTTAGTTAGGGGAGAGCTAATTAGAGGGCATGTTTAGTTAAGGGGAGAGCTAATTAGAGGGCATGTTTAGTTAAGGGGAGAGCTAATTAGAGGGCATGTTTAGTTAAGGGGAGAGCTAATTAGAGGCATGTTTAGTTACGAGGAAAGAGCTAATTAGAGGGTATGTTTAGTTAAGGGGAGAGCTGATTAGAGGGCATGTTTAGTTAAGGGGAGAGCTAATTAGAGGGCATGTTTAGTTAAGGGGAGAGCTAATTAGAGGGCATGTTTAGTTAAGGGGAGAGCTAATTAGAGGGCATGTTTAGTTAAGGGGAGAGCTAATTAGAGGGCATGTTTACCTTATGGGAGACGGCTAATTAGAGGGCATGTTTAGTTAAGGGGAGAGCTAATTAGAGGGCATGTTTAGTTAAGGGGAGAGCTAATTAGAGAGCATGTTTAGTTAAGGGGAGAGCTAATTAGAGGGCATGTTTAGTTAAGGAGGAGCTTATTAGAGGGCATGTTTAGTTAAGGGGAGAGCTAATTAGAGGGCATGTTTATTTACGAGGAGAGAGCTAATTAGAGGGCATGTTTAGTTAAGGGGAGAGCTAATTAGAGGGCATGTTTAGTTATGGGGGAGAGCTAATTAGACGGTGTGTTTAGTTAAGGGGAGAGAGCTAATTAGAGGGAATGTTTAGTTAAGGGGAGAGCTAATTAGAGGGCATGTTTAGTTAAGGGGAGAGCTAATTAGAGGGCATGTTTAGTTAAAGGGAGAGCTAAGTAGAGACATGTTTAGTTAAGGAGGAGAGCTAATTAGAGTGCATGTTTAATTAGGGGGAGAGCTAATTAGAGGGCATGTTTACTTAGGGGAGAGTTAATTAGAGGGCATGTTTTGTTAAGGGGGAGAACTAATTAGAAGGCATGTTTAGTTAAAGGGAGAGCTAATTAGAGGGTATGTTTACTTAAGGTGGGAGAGCTAATTAGAGGGCATGTTTAGTTAAGGGGAGAGCTAATTAGAGGGCATGTTTAGTTAAGGGGAGAGCTAATTAGAGGGCATGTTTAGTTAAGGGGAGAGCTAATTAGAGGGCATGTTTAGTTAAGGGGAGAGCTAATTAGAGGGCATGTTTAGTTAAGGGGAGAGAGAGCTAAGTAGATGACATATTTAGTTAAGGGGCAGATCTAATTAGAGGGCATGTCTAGTTTTAGGGGAGAGCTAATTAGATGGCATGTTTAGTTAAGGGGAGAGCTAATTAGAGGGCATGTTTAGTTAAGGGGGAGAGCTAATTAGAGGGCATGTTTAGTTAAGGGGAGAGCTAATTAGAGGGCATGTTTAGTTAAGGGGACAGCTAATTAGAGGGCGTGTTTAGTTAATGGGCGAGAGCTAATTCGAGGGCATTTTTAGTTAAGGTGAGAGAGCTAATTAGAGCGCATGTTTAGTTAAGGAGGAGAGCTAATTAGAGGGCATGTTTAGTTAAGAGGGAGAGCTAATCAGAGGACATGTTTAGTTAAGGTGAGAGCTAATTAGAGGGCATGTTTAGTTAAGGGGAGAGGAAATTAGAGGGCAAGTTTAGTTAAGGGGGAGAGATATTTAGAAGGCATGTTTAGTTAAGGTGTAGATCTAATTAGAGGGCATGTTTAGTTACAGGGAGAGAGCTAATTAGAGGGCATGTTTAGTTAGGGGAGAGCTAATTAGAGGGCATGTTTTGTTAAGGGGAAAGCTAATTAGAGGACATGTTTAGTTAAGTGGAGAGCTAATTAGAGGCATGTTTAGTTAAAGGGGAGCGCTAATTAGAGGCATGTTTAGTTAAGGCCAGACCTAATTAGAGGCATGTTTAGTTAAACGGGAGAGCTAATTAGAGGGTATGTTTAGTTAAGGGGAGAGCTGATTACAGGGCATGTTTAGTTAAGGGAAGAACTAATTATAGGGTTTGTTTAGTTAATGGGAGCTAATTAGAGGGTATGTTTACTTAAGGTGGGAGAGGTAATTAGAGGGCATGTTTAGTTAAGGGGAGAGCTAATTAGAGGGCATGTTTAGTTAAGGGGAGAGCTAATTAGAGGGCATGTTTAGTTAAAGGGAGAGCTAAGTAGAGACATGTTTAGTTAAGGGGGAGAGCTAATTAGAGGGCATGTTTAGTTAAGGGGGGAGAGCTAATTAGAGGGAATGTCTAGTTAAGGGGACAGCTAATTAGAGGGCATGTTTAGTTAAGGGGGAGAACTAATTAGAAGGCATGTTTAGTTAAAGGGAGAGCTAATTAGAGACATGTTTAGTTAATGGGGAGAGCTAATTAGAGGGCATGTTTACTTAAGGGGAGAGCTAATTAGAGGGCATGTTTACTTAGGGGAGAGCTAATTAGAGGGCATGTTTTGTTAAGGGGAAAGCTAATTAGAGGACATGTTTAGTTAAGGGGAGAGCTAATTAGAGGCATGTTTAGTTAAAGGGGAGAGCTAATTAGAGGGCATGTTTAGTTAAGGGCAGAGAGCTAATTAGAGAGAATGTTTAGTTAAGGGGAGAGCTAATTAGAGGGCATGTTTAGTTAAAGGGGAGAGCTAATTAGAGGGCATGTTTAGTTAAGCAGGGAGAGCTAATTAGAGGGCATGTTTAGTTAAGGGGGAGAGCAAATTAGAGGGCATGTTTAGTTAAGGGGAGAGCTAATTAGAGGGCATGTCTAGTTAAAGGGGGGAGAGCTAATTAGAGGGCATGTTTAGTTAATGGGAGAGCTAATTAGAGGGCATGTTTAGTTAAAGGGGGAGAGGTAATTAGAAGGCATGTTTAGTTAAGGAGAGGTAATTAGAGGGCATGTTTAGTTAAGAGGAGAGATAATTAGAGGGCATGTTTACTTAAAGTGGGAGAGCTAATTAGAGGGCATGTTTTGTTAAGGGGAGAGCTAATTAGAGGGCAAGTTTAGTTAAGGGGAGAGCTAATTAGAGGGCATGTTTAGTTAAGGGGAGAGCTAATTAGAGGCATGTTTAGTTAAGGGGAGAGCTAATTAGAGGGCATGTTTACCTAAGGGGAGAGCTAATTAGAAGGCATGTTTAGTTAAGGGAGAGCTAATTAGAGGGCAGGTTTAGTTAAAGGGGAGAGCTGATTAGAGGGCATATTTAGTTAAGGGGAGAGCTAATTCGAGGGCAATTAGTTAAGGGGAGTGCTAATTAGAAGGGATGTTTAGTTAAGGGGGAGAGCTAATTAGAGGGCATGTTTAGTTAAGGGGAGAGCTAATTAGAGGGCATGTTTAGTTAAGGGGGAGAGCTAATTAGAGGGCATGTTTAGTTAAGGGAGAGCTAATTAGAGGGCATGTTTAGTTAAGGGGGAGAGCTAATTAGAGGGCATGTTTAGTTAAGGGGAGAGCTAATTAGAGGGCATGTTTAGTTAAGGGGAGAGAGCTAAGTAGAGTGCATGTTTAGTTAAGGGGCAGAGCTAATTAGAGGGCATGTCTAGTTAGGAGGGAGCTAATTAGAGGGCATGTTTACTTAAGGGGAGAGAGCTAATTAGAGGGCATGTTTAGTTAAGGGGAGAGCTAATTAGAGGGCATGTTTAGTTAAGGGGAGAGCTAATTAGAGGGCATGTTTAGTTAAGGGGGAGAGCTAATTAGAGGGCATGTTTAGTTACGGGGAGAGAGCTAATTAGAGGGCATGTTTAGTTAAAGAGAGCTAATTAGAGGGCATGTTTAGTTAAGGGGAGAGCTCATTAGAGGGCATGTTTAGTTACGACTAGAGAGCTAATTAGAGGGCATGTTTAGTTAAGGGAGAGCTAATTAGAGGGCATGTTTAGTTAAGGGGAGAGCTAATTAGAGGCATGTTTAGTTAAGGGAGTGCTAATTAGAAGGCATGTTTAGTTAAGGGGAGAGCTAATTAGAGGGCATGTTTAGTTAAGGGGAGAGCTAATTAGAGGGCATGTTTAGTTAAGGGGAGAGCTAATTAGAGGGCATGTTTAGTTAAGGGGAGAGCTAATTAGAGGCATGTTTAGTTAAGGGAGCTAATTAGAGGGCATGTTTAGTTAAGGGAGAGGTAATTAGAGGGCATGTTTAGTTAAGGGGAGAGCTAATTAGAGGGCATGTTTAGTTAAGGGAGAGCTAATTAGAGGGCATGTTTAGTTAAGGGGAGAGCTAATTAGGTGGCATGTTTAGTTAAGGGGAGAGCTAATTAGAGGGCATGTTTAGTTAAGGGGTAGAGCTAATTAGAGGGCATGTTTAGTTACCGGGAGAGAGCTAATTAGAGGGCATGTTTAGTTAAGGGAGAAGAGCTAATTAGAGGGCATGTTTTTTTAAGGGGGAGAGCTAATTAGAGGGCATGTTTAGTTAAGGGGAGAGGAAATTAGAGGGCAAGTTTAGTTAAGGGCATGTTTAGTTAAGGGGAGAGCTAATTAGAGGGCATGTTTAGTTAGGGAGAGAGCTAATTAGAGGCATGTTTAGTTAAGGGGAGAGCTAGAGTGCATGTTTAGTTAAGGGGGGAGAGCTAATTAGAGGGCATGTTTAGTTTCGGGGAGAGCTAATTAGAGGGCATGTTTAGTTAAGGGAGAGCTAATTAGAGGGCATGTTTAGTTAAGGGGAGAGGAAATTAGAGGGCAAGTTTAGTTAAGGGGGAGAGCTATTTAGAAGGCATGTTTAGTTAAGGGAGAAGAGCTAATTAGAGGGCATGTTTTTTTAAGGGGGAGAGCTAATTAGAGGGCATGTTTAGTTAAGGGGAGAGGAAATTAGAGGCATGTTTAGTTAAGGAGAGCTAATTAGAGGGGCATGTCTAGTTAAGGGGGAGAGCTAATTAGAGGGCATGTTTAGTTAAGGGGAGAGCTAATTAGAAGGCATGTTTAGTTAAGGGGAGAGCTAATTAGAGGGCATGTTTAGTTACAGGGAGAGAGCTAATTAGAGGGCATGTTTAGTTAAGGGTTAGAGCTAATTAGAGGGCAATTTTAGTTAAGTGGGGGAGAGCCAATTAGAGGGCATGTTTTTGTTAAGGGCGAGAGCTAATTAGAGGGCATGTTTAGTTACTGAGAGAGAGCTAAGTAGACGGCATGTTTAGTTTAGTGGGGGAGAAGTAATTAGAGGGCATGTTTAGTTAAGGGGGAGAGCTAATTAGAGGGCATGTTTAGTTAAGGGGAGAGCTAATTAGAGGGCATGTTTAGTTAAGGGGAGAGAGCTAATTAGAGGGCATGTTTAGTTAAGGGGCCGAGCTAATTAGAGGTATATTTAGTTAAGGGAGAGCTAATTAGAGGGCATGTTTAGTTAAGGGGAGAGCTAATTAGAGGGCATGTTTAGTTAAGGGGAGAGCTAATTAGAGGGCATGTTTAGTTAGGGGGAGAGAGCTAATTAGGGGCATGTTTAGTTAAGGGGACAGCTAATTAGAGGACATGTTTAGTTAATGGGAGAGCTAATTAGAGGGCATGTTTAGTTAAGGGGGGAGAGCTAATTAGAGGGCATGTTTAGTTAAGGGGGGAGAGCTACTTAAGAGGGCATGTTTAGTTAAGGGGGGAGCTAATTAGAAAGCATATTTAGTTAAGGGGAGAGCTAATTAGAGGGCATGTTTAGTTAAGGGAGGAGAGCTAATTAGAGGGCATGTTTATTTTCGGGCAGAGAGCTAATTAGAGGGCATGTTTAGTTAGGGGGAGAGCTAATTAGGGGGCATGTTTAGTTAAGGGGACAGCTAATTAGAGGACATGTTTAGTTAATGGGAGAGCTAATTAGAGGGCATGTTTAGTTAAGGGGAGAGCTAATTAGAGGGCATGTTTAGTTAAGGGGGAGAGCTACTTAAGAGGGCATGTTTAGTTAAGGGAGGGGCTAATTAGAGGGCATATTTAGTTAAGGGGATAGCTAATTAGAGGGCATGTTTAGTTAAGGGGGAAGAGCTAATTACAGGGCATTTTAGTTAAGAGGAGAGCTAATTAGAGGGCTTGTTTAGTTAAATGGTGAGAGCTAAGTAGAGGGCAAGTTTAGTTAAGGGGGAGTGCTAATTAGAGGGCATGTGTATTTCAGGGGAGAGCTAATTGGAGGGCATGTTTAGATAAGGGGGAGAGCTAATTAGACGGCATGTTTAGTTAAGGGGAGAGCTAATTAGAGGGCATGTTTAGTAAGGGGGAGAGCTAATTAGAGGGCATGTTTAATTACCGGGAGAGAGCTAATTAGAGGGCATGTTTAGTTAAGGGAGGAGAGCTAATTAGAGGGCATGTTTTGTTAAGGGGAGAGCTAATTAGAGGGCATGTTTAGTTAAGGGGACAGGTAATTAGAGGGCATCTTTAGTTAAGGGAGGAGAGCTAATTAGAAGTCATGTTTAGTTAAGGGGTAGAGCTAATTAGAGGGCATGTTTAGTTACAGGGAGAGAGCTAATTAGAGGGCATGGTTAGTTAAGGGGGAGAGCTAATTAGAGGGCATGTTTAGTTAAGTGGGGGAGAGCTAATTAGAGGGCATGTTTAGTTACGGAGAGAGAGCTAAGTAGACAGCATGTTTAGTTTGGGGGGAAGGTAATTAGAGGGCATGTTTAGTTAAGGGGAGAGCTAATTAGAGGTCATGTTTAGTTACGGGGAGAGAGCTAATTAGAGGGCATGTTTAGTTAAGGGGAGAGCTAATTAGAGGGTATGTTTAGTTAAGGGGGAGAGCTAATTAGATGGCATGTTTAGTTAAGGGGAGAGCTAATTAGAGGGCATGTTTAGGTAAGGGGAGAGCTAATTAGAGGGCATGTTTAGTTAAGCGGGGAGAGCTAATTAGAGGGCATGTTTAGTTAAGGGCGAGAGCTAATTAGAGGGCAAGTTTAGTTATGGGGAGAGCTAATTAGAGGGCATGTTTAGTTAATGGGGGAGAGCTAATTAGAGAGCATGTTTAGTTAATGGGTGATTGCTAATTAGAAGGCATGTTTAGTTCAGAGGGGAGCTAATTAGAGGGCATGTTTAGTTAAGAGGGGAGAGCTAATTAGAGGGCATGTTTAGTTATGGGGAGAGAGCTAATTAGAGAGCATGTTTAGTTAATGTGGGAGATCCAATTAGAGGGCATGTTTAGTTAAGGGGGAGAGCCTAATAAGAGGGCATGTTTAGTTATGGGGAGAGAGCTAAGTAGAAGGCATGTTTAGTTAAGGGGGAGAGCTAATTAGAGTGCATGTTTAGTTAAGGGGGAGAGCTAATTAGAGGGCATGTTTAGTTAAGTGGGGAGAGCTAATTAGAGTGCATGTTTAGTTAAGGGGGAGAGCTAAGTAGAGGGCATGTTTAGTTAATAGGGGAGAGCTAATTAGAGGCATGTTTAGTTAAGGGGAGTGAGCTAAGTACAGGGTATGATTAGGGCTGGTAATCAGGTTTAGTGCAGGAGCAAAGCCAAGTGTTATTAAGGTGTTTCCTTTGTAGTTGTTTGAACTTGGAAATATTCTTAGTGTCAAATTTATTTTGGGGTATATCATTACAAGTTTTGGCAAGTTTGTATGGATATAGATAATCCCCATAGCTATTGTTGGACTTAGTTCATTGAGAAGCTCTTTTATTTCTGTTTTATAAGACTATACAGAATGATTTGTCAAAATGCATTAAAACATTCATCTTACTAAAATGTTGTGCTATGAGCTGTCCACAATACATACCATCCATAGTTTCCGCACTTTCACATCTTTCACTTTCATCTGCTTCCAGTACTGCATTCAATATAAGTTTAATTAAAAGAAAAAATACTTTTTTGATCTGCTGGGACATAATTTGGTCAGCTGCATGTTTCTTGAGCCAGTGGGAACATGGATTTACCTATTTTTTTTCTTTTTTGTTGAATGATGTTTCCATCATTCTCTATTGCATGCTTCCTTGCTGACGTGACTGGCTGCTCACTGCATGCATTAGAATGAAAGTCACACTGCTAATCAAAATGATATATATGATACAAAGGATATCAACAAAATATCTACTTTCTATTAATCTGTAATTACCTATATATTAGACACGCACATTCTCCAGTGTTATAGTTATGAGAATAGATCAGTGAAAATGAAACAGCTGTTACAAGATCCTTAGCTTTATTTTCTTTGGCTTTGACATCAGATCCTGATGCCACAGACTATTGAAGCTCAGAATAAAACTATAATTCCACAGTTTACTAACACACTGCTGAAAGCACGAGCTAAGCTATCTAGGTATTTGTAGTTCTTCACTGTATACCATTCTCATCACTATGGAGATGAAATCAGGAAGAAAAAAAAAAAAAGAGTAGCATCACTGTACCACTGGAGCTGAATTTATCCTCATGTCTTGATGAGTACCTTCACATGGTGGACCCTGTTTTTACAAAATCTCACCAAGACAACACTGATATATAGGTTGTATTTTATACAACATATTGCATGGAGAGAGGTAGGTTAAAATTAAAAAAATGAAGACTGGGTACACAGGACACAGGACAAAAAAAAACCCCAAAAAGCTGGCCACTTCTAGTATATGCACAGATGCTAAGAATGGAAAAAAGGCAAACGTAGAAACCTCAGGACATGGGAACATTCCTACCAGAGGATTAGGCCAGGTTCATGAGAAAGACAGCCCCCCATACAGAAGGAAGTAGTCTACGAAAACTGACAGGCCAGAAAAGAAACACAGGGATGACAAAGTATGCTGTTGAGGATAAGAAAGAAATGATGCAATGTTATTATTATGTTAGAAACCCAGAATTTCTAGACAAAAGACATGCAGAAAGATTAAGAGAGAAGTGAGTGCAAAGAAAAATACTTGTACATAAAAAACTGTTGAAAGCTACAAATAAGCTTTTGTAATCATTAATGCAACAGATCTATGAAAACATTAAACAGAAGAAACTTTAGGCTGCCTTGAAAAAGAAGCAGCAGAGGAAGTGTGAAAATGTGAAGAACAAAACCCAGAGACTTTTTGGGTTTACTATCAAAATTCTGGAAATTTCTTCTTCGAGTAATGACCTACTCGGACAGATTGATTGAAAATAACACCAGCGTTTCCTCACACCAATGAACACGGTAATGTTGATAATGTTGAAGTTGACATTATCAACATTACCCAACTTACCTTGATATCCAGAGATGTCCTACACACGTTTTGCAGCACCCCCTGCTAATTACATGTTCCAACTCCGAGATCACACTACAAGAGGAAAAGGGTAGTTTTCCCACTCCCCACCATAGTGTGATCCAGTTGTAAACAGTGATGCTCAAAACCATGAATGCAAGCTGCGTCTTGACATTCTGAAGAAGATGTAATTTCAACTTGAGATTGTCAGATTTTGCACCTGTACTCTTAACTGTCTGAACAAAGGTAAATCAACTTCCAAATATTTGATAAAATCAATCTTTTGAAAGGTATAAAAAGAAACATGGACACGGGAAAGAAAAAGAGCTCTGGCATGCTATTATATTTATGCAAAGGAGAAACCCAAACTAATCAATAAAAAAAAAAAAATAATAAAAAAAAGGCTGCTCTAAAGATATTTGAATAGAAATACAGGCAAAGACATCAGTATATGGAACATTTTGCTATACAAAAAAAATAAGAAAACAAAGGGGGTAATGTAGGAAAGAGGATTAGTAAGGTAGAAGTTAAACAAATAGAACATGAAATTATGGGTTACATGCAAAGCAAAGAATTTACTGTGGAGAATCTGACACAGGCAATGTGGCAAAATGTTGGAACTATGGGGCCCAAGATTAAGGAGCATCAAGTGGAGCAGGGTACATCTAAAGAAGATTTGTCACATGGTGATGCTCTGGAACCTTCTGTAGGAGACTGGTATGAAAGACCAGTTGAACTTGCACAACATCAATCCTGATTACTGTGTTTATCATTTATTTAAAAATCTTCTAACATTTTGGGTCTTATTTAAATTCTATAATCTATTTATTTGGTCTATCTTAAAATGTCTTTCCATTTCTGTTTGGGATGGAGCAGGAAATAGTGACAACTCTGACAGAGGTAATTTTGTGAAGTGATCAACCAATAGGCTTCCATATGAAAGAACAGTGGATGAAGCCAGATGCATCTGAAGCTGATATGTCACAGCAAGATGTTCTGGAACTTTCTGGAGAATACCTTCAAGAAACAGAGAGCAAACAACATGATTTCATTCCAGAGGAAAATGATCTAAGGGAAGACCTGCTTGATTTAATAGAGATGGAAATACATTTTAAGATAGATGAAATAACTAGATTATAGAATGTAAATAAGACCTACAATGTTAAAAGGCTGGCAAAAATGATAAGCACAGTAATTAGGACTATTAAGATAAATTATTATGATATAAATAACATAAATAAATAAATAGGATATATTACTGTACAGCTAAACTAATAATGGATAAAGTGTTATCACAAAAACATAGAGTAATAAGGCAAAGAAGGGAACAAGTGATACACTATCATGGAAGCACTGAACAGAGAAAACTACAAAGCAATTAAGACAAGAAATATCACTGTTAGAAGAATACAGAAAAGGGAATGGTTCATAAAAATATTTTGATAGATGTGGTAAAAGCAATGCACAGTATCAAAATAGACCAGGATCTATCATATGCTGTAGGCAATAATAAACTAAAAATATCAGCATAGGCAGAAAACTTAAGGGGGCAAACAGATAAATATAAAGGAAATGCAAAAGGGGGGTCCAAATGGAGAGATGATTAGTCAGCAAGCAAAAGTGAGTTATGTTGCCGAAATTGAATTCATCCTCAAGTCCTGGTGAATACCTTCATGAGGTGGATCCTGTTTTTCATAAAATCTCACCAAGATGACACTGATATATAGACTGTATTTATATAGCATAGATCATGGACAGGAGTAGATCAAAATTAAAAAAGATAGCTGGGTTCACAAGACCCAGGATAAAAAAAATGCCCAATCCTGGTAGGTGAACTGGTCCCAGGACTGGAAAAAATGACAGTGTACAATCCTCAAAATACAGAAACATTCCTACAATGTCACCAGGCCAGGCCCAGGGGGAGGATGGACCCCTTTTGTAGAAGGAAGTAGCAGTCCACAAAAATCATAAAAACTGATAGGCCAAAGAAGAGCCATAAAGATGACAGAGTGGACTACTGAGGATAAGAGAGAAATGATGTATTGTTACTATTATGCAAAAATCCCAGAATTCCCAGAACAAGATATACAAAAAGGTTAAGAGAGAAATTAGAGAAAGAAAAATACTTCCACAAGAAAAACTGTCAAAGGCCTCAAATAAAGATTTGTGCTCATTAATCTAACAGATTTTTGAAAAACATTATATAGACCAAGAAACTTTGATCTGTTTAGAAAAAGAAGCATCTGAGGCAGAGCAAAAATATAAACAACAAAACCTAGAGATTTTTGAAAATGAAATATGGACACAGGAAGGCAAGACAGATTTGATATGGTGCAATATTTATGCAAAGGCAAAAGCCAAATTAATCAATATAAAGAAGGCAGCCCCAAAGATATTCAAAGAGAAATACAGGCAAAGGCATCCAGATATGGAATATTTCACAATTAAAAAAATATCACAAAGAGGGAATGTAGAAAAGAAGATTAGTAAAGTAGAAGTTAAAACATAGAAGATGAAGTTATGGAGTGCCTGCAAAATTAAGGATTTGGTGTAGAAGGTCTAACACAGGTTACATCACAACATGATGGAACAAGTCCACAGAGTAAAGAGAAACAGGAAAATTAGGAGACATCTGAAGAATAAATATGGACATGGGAAAGAAAAAGAGATTTAATATGGTGTCATATCTATGAAAAGGAGAAAGCAATACTAATCAACACATAAAGAGCACCACCATAGTTATTTGAAGAGAAATACAGGTAAAAGAATCTGGACATGTAAAGCTTTACAATACAAAAAATAAGAAGACAAAGAGGAAAAGTAGAAAAGGAGATTAGTAATGGAGAAGTTAAAGAAATAGAAACGGAGGTTATGGAGTTCCTGCAAAGTGAGAGATTCATTGTAGAAAATCTAATTCAGAAAGCACGACAACAGGATAGAGCAATGGACATCCAAATTAAGGGAAACCAGTTGAATGGGAAGCAATTGTTCAGATGCCATCTGATGATATTTTTGAGTCTTCCACAGAAAACCAGTATAAACATTCACTTGGAGCTGGACAGTAAGAGAAGAAACAGGAAACTGTGAAAACTCTGATGCAGTCAATGTTGAGGAGTGATAGGGCAGTGAGTTCCTATATGACAGAGTAACAGATGGCATGGGATGAAATTGAAGAGAATGTGCCACAGCAAGATGCTATAGAACTTTCTATAGAATGCCCACAGGAAATGGAAAACAAAAAATGTGTCCTCAGTTTATGAGAAAATGAGCTAAGAGAACAGTTGCTTGATTTGGTGGAGATGGAGAGACATATTAAGATCAATGAATGAAATAGACTGCAGGTCAATAAAACCCCAAAAGTTAGAAGTCTGATAAAAAAAGAAAACATGGTAATTAAGACTGTCCATAGAAATCTGTGTGATATAACAGAAGTAAACAGGATATATTACTGTGCAGCTAAATTGATAACTGATAAAGTTCTGCCACAAGAACACAGGGTAGTGAGGGAAAGGAAGGGGAGAAATCGAATACCATCATGGAAGTATTGAATAGAAAACTATAAACCATTTCAGATAAGAAGTGTTACTGCTGGAGGTGTATAGAAGAGGGAACAGGTCAACAACAATACTTAGAAAGATAGATGTTGATAAAGGCAATGTGCAGTATTAGAACAGATCAGGCTCTATCATGCACTGTCACAAAAAACAAACTAAAACTCTCAGCACAGGTGAACAAACTTAAAAGATACACAGATAAACATAAAGGAAAAGTACAAACTAAGCAATTTATTCATGACCCAAAAAGGTTTTGTCGGGAATTGGGAAACAAGGTAAAAGGAATTGCAAGACCGACAAAAAAAAAAAGAAATAGATACATTTTGGAAAAGTATCTAGGAAAATCCTGTGGAACATAACAAAGATACTAAATGGATAGAAGAAGTAAAAGAAAGCATAAGTTTAAAGGTACAGGATATGAAATGGGATGAAGTAACAGCCAGAGAGATTGAAACAAAGTTAAGGAAAGCCTCTATTTGGAAAACCCCATGCCCAGATGCAGTACCTACATTTGGTTAAAACTATTAACATCTTTGCACAATGATTTAGCCATGAGTAAGAACTATTTATATGTGCACCCTGGACAGACACCGACCTGGCTAACAACAGGAAAAACAACCTACAATCTGCCCTAAAATTTATAGACCAATAACTTGCCTTCCGACGATGTATAAACTATACATGGGAACTGATGCCGACAGAGTTTACAGTCATTTAGAAGAAAACTCAATTATGGCAGTAGAACAAAAGGACAATTAAAGAAAGTCATGTGGAACAAAGGATTATTTGTTGTTAAGCAAAGTCATAGTGGAGAACTGTAAAAAGAGGAAGAATCTAAGTATGGCATGGATTGACTACAAAAAAGCATTTGGTAATATACCACATTCATGGATAAAGGATTGCTTAAAAATGTATAAGTTACATCCTACACTGATCGACTATATTACTGTGAGTCAATCAATAAAAAACGAATCCGTCCCGAGTAAATGCTCTAAGTTAGCAGCAAAATACCCTCAATAAAAGGCAGCATTTGTTAAGCCAAAAATGGAAAGGGTTCCACTGGAAAAATTCCCATCAAATAGCAAACTGCCTGTGAGTTAAGCTGCAAAGAAGTCCAAAGATAAAAGAGTAAAAGCAAGTGTTTTAGCTACAAAAGGTCTTTTCTTGTACATCAGTTGAGTTAATTGATTGCGGAATTTTTTCCAGTGAACCCCTTCATTGCTTTGCTCTAACAACAAGGTTTTATATTACTGTGAGCATGAAACAGTGGCAGACCACTTTGCAATTAAGCCATGATAAAAAACAAATTATAATCCCAGGGATAAAAATTCAAAGGGAGATATGCCAGGGTGAGTCTCTGTCACTGCTGCTCTGCTATTCTGCCTTCCTCTTAACCCATTAAGCTGTCTACTTAATAGTTTAGACCATGACTATAATTTGGCTCCTAGAAAACAACAGAGTGTAAAGACTTCTCATCTTCTCTTTGTTGGTGATTTAAAACTGTATAGTTCATCAGATGAGGAAGTGAAATTACAACTGCAAGTTGTCAAAACTTTTTCAGATGATATAAGAATGTCATTTGGTCTTGATAAATGTGCAAAAGCAACCTTTAATGCAGGAAAACGGTAGTACCAGGAAAACATCAGTTTGGGACAAGAATGTGATAAAAAAGAATTTGAGAAATTTGGGAACTGATGAAGGATCAACAAAAAAACATGAACAAATGCAAATAAAACTTAGTATGGAATACTTTAGAAGACGTAAATTAATTGTGAAAAGATTGCTGACATCTAGGAACAAAATCAAAGCTATAAATCAATTTGTTCTTCCTGTCCTAACTTACAGTTTTGGAGTGACTTGACTTGCCCCAAAACTTGTTGGATAGATTAGATAGGAAAACAGGAAGGATGCTTCATGCTCACCAAATAATTTATACAAATCAAGCATACCAAGATTATATATTCCCTGTTCCAAAGGAGGGATGGGCCATCTTGAAATCGATTACATGTATAGATCTGCAATCATGAGACTCCACACATATCTGCTGACCTCACAAGATCCAAACGTAGTGAAAGTTTTGAAACATGAGGAGAATACATCTAAGATGACTTCTCTGCTTAATCTAGCAGAAGCATATTGGCATCAAGCAGAAATGGAAATCAAACCAGAAGTAAATAAAAATCAGGCAGCAACTGAATGTGCAAAGAAAACAAAGAAAGAATATAAAGTGAAGGACTAAATGAGAAGGCAAGAAATGTGGAAAATGCATAAATATAGTTGCAGGTATACAAATCTTCTGGAAGAACTTCATGTTGATCATGAACAAATGCAGGAATGGTTAAGGAAAGGCAAATGCAAACCAAGAGATGAAAGGTTAATATTGGTGGCCCAGGAAAGTGGGCTACATACACACTGGTTTACAAAGTCCATTGAACATGTGAGAGAAACAGACAAATGTAGGTTTTGTAAAACTGAATTGGAAACAGTTGCACACATTATTGCTGGTTGTTTTATTCAAAACATGGATCCACATTATATGTATAAGCTTCCGTCCCTGCTGAGTCGGGAACTTCTTCAAAGTAAATCAATTAATAAAATCCACATCATTTAAATAGTTAATAATCAATCCTAAAACACGCACCCCTTATTTACATATCTAATTCAGTATACCTAATAAATAAATATGTTATATCTGATAAATAAATATTAAATATTAAATATAAATACAATCAATAACCAAATAATAATATAAAACATCCTATTTGTTATAAAATATAAAATACTTTTGTATAAAACTCATCTTTCCAGAGCTTTAGTTTTAAAAAACATGCAAGTTCCTGACTGAGCAGGGACAAAAGCTTGTGCATATAGTGTGGATCTATGTTTTGAATAAAACTTTTGTGTTTAAACCAACTTGGTGATATTATTCAACTTTTTGACATGCATCAGTTGTTCTCCAGCTCCGTGTGTGCCATTTTCCTTATTGGTTTGTATTTGCGTTCTCTTGTGTTATTGCTGGTTGTGACATACTGATGGCATAAAGACTGTATACTGAAAGGCATAATAATGTGGCAAAACTGTTGCACTGGGGATTGTGCAAACATTATGGTACTGAAGTGGCTGAAAAACACTGGAAACATGAGCCACAAAGCATCATAGAAAATGAAGTTTACATCACATAGGATCACTCATTACCAACAGTTCAAAAGATAGATGCTAGAAAACTGGATATAGTAGTCCATGAAAAGAAGACAAAAGTAGCATTGATCATTGAAATTGCCACACCCAGTGACTACAGTGTCTTGCGTACAGAGAGATACAAAGTAATAAAATATCAGGATCTGCAGGCAGAAATTAGAGCAATGTAGTAGGAGCAAGGGGTATTATAAAAAAGAATCTGCAATCATATTTAGATATGGTACCAGTACATGTAACTCCATACAAATTGCAGAAGGAGTCATTACTGTGCACATTGCGGGTGCTGTAAAGAGCACTTCTGGCAGACATCAAAGATTGAAACAGTATTAATTTCATGAACTTTAATCATGCTTTGACTTAGAAATGGGGTCCATTCTCATCATGGTATTAGAAACCCAAAAGATTTGGAGAAATTTAGAAAAGTGAAAAGCACAAAATAAGCAACTCATTCATGACCCAAGAGGCTTTATAAAGAACTGGGAAACACAGCCAAATGAAAAGGAACAAGAAGAAATATAAACATGTTAGAGAAATATTTATTAAGAAACTGTTAACATAACAAAGATGCTGAATGGAAAGAAGAATAAAAAAACAGTAAGGGGTTCTAATGTAGAGGATATTAAATGGGATGAAGTAATGGCCTGACAAATTGAGACAAAATTAAGAAAAGCTCCTAAGGGGAAATCTCCAAGCTGAAACACACTACCTAACGTCTGACTAAAAGTGTTAACATCTTTACACAGAGATTTAGTCCTGAGTAAGAATTATTTATACACACATCCCAAACAAACACCAACCTGGTTAACAACAGGAAAAACAGTACTCTCATTAAGCGTGAACCTGCAAGCCATCCTAAAAACTGTAGACAGATAACTTGCCTTCCGATAATATGCAAAATATCTACTGGAGTTGATTCAGACAGAGTTTATAGTTATTTAGAAAAAAAAAAATCAAGTATGGCAATGGAGCAAAAGGGTAACAAAACAAAGTCATACGGTATAAAGGATCACCTATTGCTAAATAAAGACATAACAGAGAATTGCAAAAAGGGGAAGAATATAACTGTGGCATGGACAAATTACACAAATGTATTTGAGAGTATTCCATATTCATGGATAAAATTGTTACAGATGTATAGGTTACACCCTACATTGTTCAGTTACATTGCAGTGACCATGAAACTGTGCAAACCACTTTGCAATTGAGCCATGACAATGGGTAAATTACCCCAGGAATAAAAATTCAAATGGGAATATTCCCAGGTGCTTTTATGTTACAGCTCCTGTTTTGTCTTGCCCTTAACCCATTAAGATTAGGCTCTGATAATTTGATTACCAGAAACTAACCTTGTTTAAAAACTTCTCATATACGTTTTCTGGATGATTTAACAATTTAATTAGTTAAAATGTATGGTTCATCAGATAAGGAATTGAAAGCTCCACTACAATTGACTAAAACTTTCCCAGATGATATAAGAATGACATTTGGACTTGATAAATGTGCAAAAGTGGCATTTAAAACAAGAAAGCTGTACAGTGTCTCCTACAGATAACTAAGAGAAGATCTTATTCAAGTATATAGGCCATTTAGAGACAGCTACCTCTGGGAATGTTTGGGGTTATCAAAAAGTACTAGAGAATCATCAGACGACCTATGTAGAAGATTCTATAGGAATGAGAAGTGTACTAATTGGTTCTCTGACAGAGTAGCTGATGCATGGAACAGACTACCTAATTACATTAAAGCAAGTACCAGTTTAGATGTTTACAAGAACAGCCTGAACACTTATTATGGGAACAAGTGTTTTGGTATATTGGCTAGCTAGAAGGGCATTAATGCCCATGCTTGAAATATTTATATGTGTGTAACACCAAAGGGAATATCAGTCCTGAACAGGAATGTGATATCAAGGACCTTGAACATAACAGAGTATATATTTGAGAACAGTTGAAGTATCAGGAATAAACATTACATGAAAAAATGAGAATAAAACTCAGCAAGGAATACTTCAGAAGACTAAAACTAATATTGAAAACAAGTTATAAATGAATTTGCTCATCCTGTTCTACACTTTTGGGGTGATTGACTATCCCCAAGAAGTATTGGATCAAATGGGCATGAAAACAAGAAAAATGCTTCATGCGTATCAAAAGATACATAAAAATTAGTGCATACTAAGATTATACCTTCCTCTGCCTGAAGGAGGTATGAGCATCATCAAAATTGATTACATGTATAGATATGCAATTGTGCGACTGCATACATATTCGCTGACCTCACCAGATTCAAACATAGTGTAAGTTTTAAAACATGAGGAGAAGAGTCTAAAGATGACACATTTGCTTAGGTTAGCAGAAGCATTTTGTAATAAAGTTGGAATGGAAATCAAACCAGAAGTAGACAGAAATTATACAGCAACTAGGCTAAAACAAAAGAAAGACTATCCCCTGGATTCATGAAGCTCGGCACAAGGCCGGCGTAAGGCTTGCACCGGCCGTGCGGCGTAGATGTGGAGTAGTCGCGTCATATGCATATTAATGAAGGCGCGCAGCCACCACAACCACGTGCATAGGAAACGTGCATGAGTGCAAGGGGTGTATCGAAGTTGCGCAGGGAGGCATGTCAATGTCAGCTTCCGAGGAGCAACCTAAACTGCTGAATATTATATTCCGCCAGCAATAGTAATCGTACCTATCAGTGTCCATGGAGACTGAAACGTATGCAAAGCAGTGTCCCTGCGAACAGAAAATGAAGACTCAAACACAAATGCACAGTAGGGAATAACGGGTCCCTACCCATGAACAAATGACAAGAAAACCATGTGCCTGTAGTCCAACGTAGTGTAGATAGCTATACCATGTGGAAGTGAAACGTATCAGATGTTAGAGTGCCGCCAGTAGGTACGTCCAGTCCAATGGAGAGGGTCACCAGCCGACCCATAATTTGAGGGAGGGAACATAGCTGTGCAGATGTGTCCATAACAAAATACATGAGGAGAAATGTAGATATAGGTAGTGACCGTATGTCTGAATCATATCCCACAAGCCATGTAATAGTCACATACAAAAGGTATGTCCGTATTTCACATACCAAGTGTGATAGGACATAGCATACGCATGTAAACGAAACAGAAGGAGCATATAAATGAGCCATCATAACACAGACACATGTAGGCCGAAAGGAACAGTATGATCCGTACTGTCGACCAAGATTACCACCTGTCCCACTTTGCGAGTGACAGTCCCTCTGTGGGCAGATGTGTCCTGACACAAACATGTAAAACTGGCAAATGTCTAGAGAATATAGGACATAATTCCTCCGTAGATGTCATGCAATAGTTGCATTAAACATATTTCACTGGACGTATAATACAGAAATGTCATAGCAAACAGAATAAGATACCGAAATGCTACAAGAATAAGCTTAGATATAAGCAAGAATTGTAAGTTCCATCTGCCGAACTGACCGTGGGTATGTGTCGGCCTGTAAAATATGCTGTGTTCACCGCAACTGTCACAGTAGGGTTGCCATCCTTACAAATGGCCAAAGTGGGACATGTTTGGTACAGACATCAAACTGTGCAGGCCGACACATACCCACGGCCAGTACAAAGGACAGAACAAAACTGTTTTGCCTACAGCAAAGCGTATTCCTGTAGCATTTTAGTTGCTTAGTCTGTTTCTCATAACAGTCAGGTATTTTAGATACAGAATTAACTGTTTAATGCAACTATCACATAAAATATAAGAAATATGTTTGTCCTAAAATCTCAGGACATTTGCCATGTTGACAATTACATGTCAGGACACAACTGCCCAAAGAGGGACTGTCCCTCGCAAAGTGGGACAGGTGGTAACCCTATGTCACACTGTGGACAATTGAAAAGGTGGAAACACAACCGTTGATTGTGGGAAGGCAATGTCCACAACAGTCGGACATGTGTAAGGAATAGCTTGGACATAGGAAAAGGTGCCATCCTACCAATGAGTAGAACAGGCTGGCAAAATCCGGAAGGCAGCTGTATAATCTGAACGTGTATGTGACACAGTCGAATGAGTAGTACCCGGATACACCAACCAAGTAATGAAAGTATAGTAAGGGCGTGTACCTATGTGCGTGAGGTATAGCATGTGGACAGCAAACATGGCAGGGTAGTCCACACAACCATAAAGGTACCCGACACATGTAGGGTAGTCAGTGTGTAACTCTGGCCGTGTCATGGGCCAAGAACCAAAGTAGTGCTCTATGGGGTGTGAGTAATTCGCGTGTGAGGGGTGTGTGTTTAATGGTAAATTCCCCAAAGGCGATACTTGTGTCGTATGCAAAAAAGGTGAACCGGAGGTGTATGAGGGGGCAGCAGGTGAAGTGGAAAGAAACACAACCTCATGTAGAAACAGCTGCAAGACAAGCAGACAGTCCATAGTGTAGAACACAATCCCACAAACATATGAATATGGAAATATGTGGGACAAATGTATACATACGGCACCATCACATACCCACAGATGGGTCCTGATGGAACTGGCCATAACAAACACAACACACCTGGATGCAAAATAGCCTACCCAGCATACCCTCCACAACACACAACCTGCCACCATACCAGAACTTCCACCAAATCCAGCCGTACCTGGTCCACTGGTTTGTTGCAGAAACAGCTACACACAGTGACCCCTATGCATATGTAGTAGGTATTGTCACCCTAGGCAGTGTCAGGATTGCAAACCATGTATCCCCTGCAGGTAAAACCCCCTGCATGTTTTTGTGAAGCCACAAAAATCTTCGGTATCTAACTTGTTTTTGTCTTGACCAATTTTTGGGATATCCCTCATGGGATGACCAACTTGTGTAAATAGTAGAATGGGTATGACGACATGATGTCCAATCCAGTAGATATCTGGAATGTGCAGTGGAGGTCCATGACACTGTCCAGCCCTAAGTGGGCATGCATAACCTACCACCCAGGATAAAATACCTTCTCGTGACGCACGTGTCCAGACACGAATAGGAGGGAGAATATAATGCACACATTTGCAAAGTGGAAAACGGCATGAGGGCGAGGAAGACACTACGTAAACAGGTCAACCCTGATCAAGTGTGAGGGACACTGACTGTGTGCAGTCATGACTGACCATACCTGTCAACCTGTGTGAGCAAGATATCTGGACAGAGCCATGAATATAAGTGAGACAAAGGTCCAAACTCAGGGACAATCTGTAAACATATCTCTTAGAAACATAGAATTTGATAGAATAACAGTGTGCACATTAGCATTAATGTCTGGAGTATGAAGTCTGAAACCCAACTGTCTGTCAGCACGTTCCGACTGTAGTCTTTAATGCTGAGCTACTGCTGTGCCAGAACACAACAGCGTATTACAGAGGTCTGCGCCATACCCCTCAACTGTCCGGATATTCACAGAATGACTAGGGTCACCACCTGTCCCACTTTGCGAGTAACAATCCCTCTGTAGGCAGTTGTGTCCTGTGAAAAAAATCAAGACATAGCAAATGTCCTGAGAGTTTATTTCCTAATTTACTTTAATAGTTGCATAAAACGGTTATTTTATATATGAATCCTCAATATGTTATGTGAAGTAGAATAAGCAATTCTAATGTTACTAAAATGAGCTATTATATGTACAAAAAAGGATAAAGTTCAGTACTATGCACGGCTGTAGGTATGTTTTGTCCATGAAAATCTGACATCTCTACAGAACATGTCCCACTTTGAGCAGTCAAAAAGGTGGTAACCCTAAGAATGACCACAGGTTCGCCCTATAGTGTTGGTGTGTGCCTCTGACAATCTGCACCAGTGTGGTAAATAGCTGAGGATTGACGTCAGTAAATAATGAGAAATATCCTGAGTATAAGACTCTGCAACCTGCAGAAAAGTCATGCTAATGCAAGACCTAGCATTCTATCAACGTTGTAAGCAATCATTAAAATGTGTCCCTAATTGTTCCCCCATCGTGTAGGTTTTGCGCAGATTCGGGGCTCTAAGAGGTATGGTCCGTACATATTTACAGGAACAGCCCTTCACACTTGTGTAATGTACAACCGCATACCTGTAGTCACTTCATGTCCAAAAATAACAATCCCCGTATGACTATATACAGGTAATAGTCAAATGTGAATGGGAACACCCCTCACCGGGGAGTATGGACTGTATAAAACCCACCCATAATATGTAATGCCAACAGAATTAGCTGCTGACAGGTGCCCAAACACCTGTGTCTATAAACACAGGTAAAACTTCAAAATAGGGAGATAAGCCCTGTCCATATGCTTCGTCTGACATTTGACCTCAGCCAGGGAAGTTCCGTTCACCAGGTGGACAAGCCTAAACCCAGATCACTACATGAACACCCTGACAATCAAAGACCTGTATGTGCCTGGACTATATGCCTTGGTGTTCTGCATACCCTCGGAGTGATTAACAATGCAGCCGGAGTCCACAGCAGTAGGCAATAGGGAATGTGTAATATGTAGTACCGGCTTTTTCCCAGCAGGAGAATGGATGCCTGTGTTGTGGGTGAAGCAGTGAGGCATATGTTGATGTAGCTAAGTACTATGGGTATGCATATCAATGAGGGAGAACATCAATAGAATAATGGTTCCTGTATCCGGCCAACGTGAATGCAGTCCCGGTTGACCTACGACCACTGCACATATAACTTGAAAGTGTAATTAAAGCGTTCGTGCAGTACACACATTTAAATATGTAAAGGTGAACATGTGTTTCACAGTAGTCCGTAAACTGGAATACAGATATGTAACTGTTACGGTCAGAATTATGAAAGTTCTCGGAAGCACAATTATCTATGAAACATATGTAACCCACAATAAGGATATGCAAGTGCGCCTGCGCGTGTGTAATCCGCTCACAGAATAGAAAATGAATGGTGTTTTCCCCATGTTCCATGTACATGGCTCATACCTGTTAAACCCGTAAAGTACGAAACTGGACAAAGCCATGACAAAAACTGGTACAAATAGGGACAATCCCCAGATATTGCCTAACAAACAGAGAAAGTGGATAGAATAACAGGTGTGTCACTAGCATGGATTCTCTGAAGGGTATGAAGTCGTAACCTGAAATGTTTGTCATTATTTACCAACGTCAGTCTTTAATGATATGCCACTAACTTGCCAGATAGACACAAGGTTATGAAAAACGGGCCACAAATAGGGACTATCCCCAGATATTGCCTAACAAACATAGAAAGTGGATAGAATAACAGGTGTGTCACTAGCATGGATTCTCTGAAGGGTATGAAGTCGTAACCTGAAATGTTTGTCATTATTTACCAACGTCAATCTTTAATGATATGCCACTAACTTGCCAGATAGACACAAGGTTATGAAAAACGGACCACAAATAGGGACAATCCCCAGATATTGCCTAACAAACAGAGAAAGTGGATAGACTAACAGGTGTGTCACTAGCATGGATTCTCTGAAGGGTATGAAGTTGTAACCTGAAATTTTTGTCATTATTTACCAACGTCAGTCTTTAATGATATGCCACTAACTTGCCAGATAGACACAAGGTTATGAAAAATGGACCACAAATAGGGACTATCTCCAGATATTGTCTAACAAACATAGAAAGTGGATAGAATAACAGGTGTGTCACTAGCATGGATTCTCTGAAGGGTATGAAGTCGTAACCTGAAATGTTTGTCATTATTTACCAACGTCAGTCTTTAATGATATGCCACTAACTTGCCAGACAGACACAAGGTTATGAAAAACGGAGCAAAGATAAGAGGCAAACAGCTGAACATGCAGCGGAAATCTGTACAGTTGAAAGGTATGATATGAAGATATATATACACATATATCCACAGACATAATCCAAAGCAAATTACGAGATGAGGAATGTACAGACATATGTATATATGTACAGATATATATATCTATACACACACGATACATGAATAGATATATACACAACAAACATATGTCCCTGTACATATAACACATGTACATAAATAGTGACCTAATATGGATAGACAGACAGACATGCATGAAAGGAGAATACACCAATCGTTTCCAAACCATTTCCCGGAAAGTACCAGTGTGACAGGGCCTGCAAGATCTACACGTTAAACATGAATATAGGTGTCCTTTGCAGGACCCCAAAAATTGATCCGTATGAAGTGCGAACCATCATTGATGCAAAAAAAAGTCACACCTGCAACTACGATATAGCTGTACATGCAACAGTAGCAGGTGCAAGGGTAATAACACATGGGTCAATTGAATGTATGACGTACGAGCTGATATCCGCAGAGTGGGAGTGCTCAGAAGTGTCCTCACACTTTATTATCGCTCACATTAAACATGTCTAATGGGTACTGTGGAGGTGTGTCAGGTACGGGAATCATGGGTATGCAGAATTGGGCCAAGGTGCTGGTTGGCACAGATCTATTAGGTACGCCCCATGGGAGTGATCAATATACCTATGTGGGTACAGCACACGCCTATATTCACCAAAAAGGTGGAACCCACCCACTGGATATTATGTAAACCATTGGGGGAAGATGTAGGCACCTATATCAGTGTCATGTAGGTGATTATCATGGATTGACACGCATACGACCAAGATGGTAACCATACCTGCCAGAATGTCAGAATAAGACAGCTGGACTAAGGCATAGTACATGACAGACAAATAGGGACTATATTAAATATACCTCAGACAAAGTCAGACAGTTGATAGAATAATTGCGTAGTCGGGAATACGAATGTTATGAGAGTTAGTAATCATGAAATAGAAATGTCAGTCATGATTACCTAACTGCACAGTCTGTCATGGCTTGCCAGCAATCTATCAGAAAGGCACATTATCATGACAAATGTAACAGAATCATAGGTCAAACCCCAGGGCATATACCCATAATGTGTACAGGTGAGAGGTATGAAGGTAACCCATCCTAATGAAATGTACAGAACTAGTGATACTAGGTGGACAGGTGAGAAGAAAGACGTCAGGACAAATGACAAAACATGTACAACTCATAAGCATGTTTGTCCACAAATATGAATTACAACGTATGGCCTGTGAAAGTCAATGTGGAAGGTTAATAGACTCAAATGACATGTGTCCCTCAGTGTGTCATGCAGTGTCACTGATACAGTGTCCAGTCCACCATACTCGTACGTGAGCTCTGCCACTGACGAAAAGCACAAATACTGGCCTACACATAAGGTACATGATGGAATAAGTAGTGTGGATAAGCACCTGTTGGCCTGTTTGAGGAATATAACCCAGTGGGTGGGTGTGTTTAGCAATAGGAATGTAATGGTAACTGGCCTGTGATGACGCCATGTATTGTGTGTATTGGCGTAACTGTACGAATATGCAGATGTATGCCTCATATGTGTGGTGTGTTCCTCTCACAATCTGTACCTGCATACCTCTCAACTGTACAGATTTTTGCAGAATGTCCAGATTTTTACCTGATATATTTGGTACATTTTTCATAAAATTGTGGTTTTCTGGCAAATAGTGCAAATCATTAAAGACTGAAGTTAGAAAATAATGAGAGACATTTGAGTTTCAGACTTCATATCCTTCAGAAAATTCACGCTAATGCAAAACCTGTTATTCTATCAGCTTTTTAAGTTTGTAAGAGCAATATTTAAAAATTGGCCCTACTTTTGGGCTTTTGCCCCACTTTTAGTTATGGCTTTGTCCAGATTTCCTGCTGTCAGAGGTTGAGAGGTATGTGTACCTGTCTGCCAAATACCTGAGAACTGACGTCATTAAATAATGATAAACATATGTGTTTAAGACCCCAAATCCCTCAGAAAGGGCATACTAATGCAAAACCTATAATACTGCCAACTATCTACGTTTGTAAGAGCAATATGTAGAATCTGCCCCTATCTGTCCCCCCATCATGTTAGGCTTTGTACAGATATTTTGCACTAGGAGGTTGATAGGTATGATCAGAAACAGATACATGTCTGAGGAAACAGCATTATCGGCCGCAAGATAACGCAGAAGGTATGAAAAGTGCTGCAGAAGGAAGTTCATCCGCAGATATGTGCTGACATGTCAAATGACACAGCAATCTACAGGAAGTACCTATAGGGTGTCACCTTTACCAATGATGACAGTGGGACATACCCAAAGCCATGCATACACCACAAATAGACATAGCACACAGCAAAGCCTAGGCCATGATACACGACGCCTTCGGCGTTTATGGATTGAGTGAGAGTACAGCAAAGAAAGATGATTGCCAGGCTATTCAGCAAACACCCGCAGGGGCGTGCAAGACCGCCCGTAACACCAACATTGCACGGACAATGTTGGGATTTGCAACATACCCCATTTGTATGTGTAAGCTATGCAAATGATGTAATAACTACGCGATACATGAAACAGTAAGCTATCTGTGCAAGAGCAGAGTTATGTGCAGAAATGTACCCGGATGTTATGCGACTAACGTTTTGCATGTTGCTAAATGGAGCAATGACAGCTGCAAATACAGTATGAATACAGTCGAAGAAGCATGCCAATGTCCAAGTCCAAGGCCAGTGGCAGCTTTGTCCATTGGATATCAATGAACCAGTAGTTGTCCTACCCTGATCCCTGGTGTGGAAGCATAGTGCAGGCCACGAGAACGCGCTGCGCTTCAACACAAGACATATGGATAATATACATACAAAATGTAGGTTTAGTTAGATGTTAGTACGCCATGCAGATGAATGGCAAGCCGGAGACAACATGGCTACTGCATACTGGTACCTATGTGTGGAAGCGCTCTGTCAGAGATGTAACGAAGCATTTGTAGGCAATGTGAGGCAAGCGAGGCTGAGGATAGTGAATCACAACATGTCATGCCATATGGGCCAAGCCTCTACAGACTAGTGTAGGTTAAGGGGACTATTAGAGTAGAAGATAGGTGACAACAGGAGTGCGTATGTACAAAATACTTTAACCTCACTGGAGTAGTGTCACATGTGTGCTGTCAGTACTCAGTGGAAGAGGCGTGTCATGAGCTATCCCAGGGAACATCAGGAGACTGACAGCGTATGCCATGGATACCACCGATGTGATATGCAAACCTGCCCACAGTGTGTCTGCGCCCATGCGCACCAGTAAGCCCGAGTAAGTATGTGTGCACACGTGTTAGCCCGTGTGCGCATGTGGAAGAACGAGTAAGCTAGTGTACGAATGGTGAAGCCCGTGTAATGTCGTGTATGCATTTATAAGCAGGTATACATGTGTACTACACACATCACACACGTACTGCACACACAGACACACATACTGCCAATACTACACACATCAGTGAAATGGCACATGGATGGAGACTATATCATCAGAGGTAACAGTGCTGTAAATTATGCTACAGTGATGGTCATAGCTGCAATGCATCATGCCTGCTGAAGTACACCTGGAAGTAACACACTGTGTGTTAACAGCATGCTAACATCAATACAGTGGAATAAAGCCACTGTGTGCAGCAGCACCAGGTTAGTCAGATCCTGCATCAATGTTACACATCACAGATGGTGGCACAGGTGACATCATATGCACAGGGTGTGGTGTTAACATGTCCAGAGCTGTCATAGAGCCATCCAATGTACACGTAGGTGGGTGTGTGTGTGTGAGGGACAATGGTTATTGCATGGCCCAATGGTGGTGCAAGGGGTGTGTGTATGTGATAGCCGTAGCTGTTTGTGGTAAGTGTGTGTGTGTCTGCATATACACAGGTACAGCATGTGTCAGCCATATACAGGAGGTTGTGGGACAGTCACAGACCGTACCTGCCAGGCTGTAGAGATCCCCATTACTGGCCATGGACACCCCTCCATGCATCCAACACAACCCAGTCCTGCACCTGTCAATGTCTACACATACAGTCCTGGGATCTGTACCACAACCTGTGGATAAACGTGTGTCTGTAATGTTAACCTGGGGTGCATAGACTTGACAGTTACTACAGACGGATATGAGCCATACTCACATTCCAATGTAATAACCACTGCTGACTGTTTCAGAGATCTGCATACGACCACTCAAAGGTGCTACACTAACATTGTTTCCAATGCCCGTGTAATACCCAGCAACACAATAACCAGTCACTACACATGTATAACGCACGATCACTACAGCACACAGTATGTGCACTATCACAGAGCCATAGCAGATGTACATACATCCAAGGTGTTCACATACAGACAATGCAACACAGTCAATAGTGATAATCCCAACATACATATCTATACACAATATATATATATATATATATATATATATATATATATATATATATATATATATATATATAGCTATATACATACATATCTCTCTCTCTCTCTCTCTCTCTATATATATATATATATATATATATATATATATATATATATACACACACACACACATATATATGCAGATAGATACATATACACACACACACACACACACACACACACACACACACACACACACACACACACACACACATACACACACACACACACACACACACACACACACACACACGTGGCAGGGTTGGGAGCAGAACATAAACGTAAGCACTGTACCACACGACAGCATTACGCAATTACAAAACACGCTACCATGATCAGTGGATCACATGATTCACACAGGCACACGTCTAGCCTGCAGACAGCAGCATCAAAGGCAAAGATGCCGCATGGATGTTATGGAGAGTGAATACTGTCAAAGCAATGTACTGTTGTCATGCAGCTGGAAACACACAAACACACACACACACACACACACACACACACACACACACACACACACACTTGGCAGGGCTGGGAGTCAAACATACACCTAACTACCCTAACACACTACAGCATGACACATTTACAGAACGTGCTACCGAGATTACTGACCACAGCACTCCCAAAGGCATACTTCTAGGTGGGTGACATCATCCACAAAGGCAAAGACGTCAGTAGCAAACTGCTGTGGTGTGCGGCGTCTAAAAGCAAGACTGAGTCCCCAGGCGGATGGGAGCATGCGCATAAACACACACACACACACACACACACACACACACACACACACACACACACACACACACACACTCACACACATACACACACTTGGCAGGGCTGGGAGTCGAGCATACACCTAACTACCCTAACACACTACAGCATGACGCATTTACAGAATGGGCTACCGAGATTACTGAACACAGCACCCCCAGAGGCATACTTCTAGGTGGGTGACATCATCCGCAAAGGCAAGCACGCTGATAGGGAATGTATAGAGAGTGAGCAGTCTGAAAGCATATTACTGTCCCAAGGTAGACGTAGACAAACACACGGCAGTGGTGTGATCAGGGCAACCAAATATCTACGGAGCACTACAACAACACTACATAGATACGGGACGCTCCACAGACAGTACACCCTTCAAGACAGCAACCAGTGTGTTCAATGTAGGCATCCATCGTGACATTGAAAATGGACACCTGTTGCCTGGATGACCACCATCGCTATACAGGATGTCAATGGCCATGCCCACACGCTTAGTATCACACGTCTGTTTGGAAACTACTGTGTGTCCATCTGCACAACGGTGTACTGGGCATGCTCACACACTTAGGAGTTACAAAAGGCCGTCTTGCATGCATGCACACGGATTCTAAACACGGAAGGGTGCAGTTTGGAATGTACTGTGTGTCCATCTACACAACGGCGTACTGGGCATGGTCATGCACTTAGCAGTTGCAAAGGGCCATCTTGCATGCATGCACATGGATTCTAAACACGGAAGGGCGCAGTTTGGAATGTACTGTGTGCCCATCTACACAATGGCGTACTGGGCATGCTCACACACTTAGCAGTTGCAAAGGGCCGTCTTGCATGCATGCACATGGATTCTAAACACAGAAGGGCGCAGTTTGGAATGTACTGTGTGTCCATCTACACAATGGCGTACAGGGCATGCTCACACACTTAGCAGTTGCAAAGGGCCGTCTTGCATGCACACGGATTCTAAACATGGAAGGGCACAGTATGGTATTACTGTCCCCACGTACATGAAGGCCACTCACATGTATTGACCAGTACACACTCAGGAGCTATCACAGATGTCTCAGGTGCATATCACAAAGGTACACACCACAATCTACAATGTAGCCCTCCGACATCACCATGTCATTGGACCAGCAATACACAGCCATACATTAACACAACACCATGTGACTCATGACCAGTGCACTGTACATAGGTCTACAGCAACTGTGCAGACTACACATGTACCGACAGGGTACCATCATGTGTTATGCATTGCAATGATACCACTGTACATAACCAGGTCAGCTCTACACATACCAGGGGCCCTGGGTCGTACACAGCTCTGACAGATGACTGTCACTGTACACCAACGAACACACATGTTAGGCTATGTCATACGTGTAATTGCAGTGGACTGGCCAGTAGCTCCTCGGTGTGTGTGAGTGGGGGCTGGGTTGGTGGCCCACCACCTGTTCCACCTTGTTCCCTGGCGATTGCAGTGGCACGCTGTTTTGCATGTCGTATCAAGTCCGTGCAGTGTCTGAGCACCTGCTGGTAGGTGCGGTTATGGCCACCCACATCGTTCACCCTCCTGTGTAGATCCTGCCACAGGTCGTCCCGCTGCTGGACATGCTGTGGCACATGGCTGAACAACACCTCGTAGTTCTCATGGAGGTACGGGATGAGGACATCATCCTCTTGGCGGCTGTACGCTGGAAGGCATGTACGAGGCATTATCTGTAAGACATAATGATGGTGACAGGTCACAGTTTCAGAGATGTACAGAGATACTGCTGCACATACATTTCTATGACATCTAGTACATCTGCACAGTAATCTTTGCAAATCATCATGACACTGACACGACTGACGTGTTTGTGTCACACACATATAACACCCGCTATGCATTGGATATCTTCACCATATATGTGTGTCACCTCATTACAGTGTTCATACTCCATGTGAATGCTGTCTTGACGTGGGCATGTCTATTTGCTTGCACTGGTGTTCTTACCTATCTGCACATGCCTGGATGTGTCCATGGTACTGCTGTTGACCTTGATGCTGTGTATATGTCACATATAAACACAGACACAGCCTTAATGGACTTGAGCAGTGACAATGCACACATACGCATGGACACCTGTACATGTATGTGTTTTGCCATATATATATCTACACAGCACTGTACAGCTGTTCAACATCCTGCCATGGATCACCTGTGTTGCACATGTGATAGACATGGGACAATGGCTAGTCGGACATCATTCGCAGGGATGGTTATCAACCATAGCATGTACGGGCAAGGTTTCCCAGCTGTAACAGATGGCCAGTATGCCACCGCAAGGTGCATCAGTGCCGCATTACTGATCCGGACAGTTGATACTACATCTACCATGCGGCCATCACACCATGTATGACTGGGATGACATGTGCAGCTTTGATGGACAGGGTTACATGGTTTGGCGGGAGTATGTCACATGTATGGCACAGGGATCTGTCCAGCATGTGGCGATCCTAGTATTAGGACGGTGGCTGTCCATGACATATGTCTTACAGATCAGGATATGGACATGTTGCATGTCCATCATCATGGTGCAGTAAATGTCTTTATGCAAGGTAGACAGCATGCTGCATAGTGGAGGTGAGGATTGTGAAGGCTGGTATCACCCATCCACGCAAGGCCATTACCCCTTAAAGGTGATATGTGATCTAATATTGGTCACCCCAGTGCTGTATATGCCTGTCCAATGATCTCCATGCTCATGGATGGCACCCTGTCATGACATGGGTACCTCGTATGATTACCCAAGGGGCCTGGAGACGTCACCAAGGCAGGGAGGTGTACTGCACAGCATCATCCCTTACACAGTGTCCATAATGTTGACCACAGCCTAGGTGGTAGTTAATGGGTACAGGGATGTTCATCTAGTGGTGACAATGCTGATATCATCCATCAGAATATGCACATATGTCACACACCTCACCCACACAGCCCATTCTGTATGTTGTTCACAACACTGACACAGCTATTCCTCATAGGTCTTGGCCATTCACATCCTTACATACACAGATGCCTAACATTTGTCTGTGTGGTATGGGCTACAATGAGGGTGGAGTACAACACATTACCCTGTTCTACTGTAGCTGGCACTGGTGTGATATGCACATGTCACTCTGGCACCTTTTGTAGTTGTGAGTCTGTCAACAGGCACTGGTAGAACACTCCTGTGACATACAAAGGTATTTGTAATCAAACATCCATACTGTCTTGTACATCTGTACTGCTAACATCTACAGTGATAATGGTTCATGGACATGCACACCATACTCAGCAGGTGCCACCCATTATGACTGTTGTCACCACTTTTGGGTTGATATTATCCAACACCCTATCTGTATTGTATGGTCATACTAGGCACTTGTTCAGAACCTGAGCATGTCATGAGCTACTGATTGATATAGCACCCATTCCACACCATTTCCCACAGGTACACTGGCTGTCCTAAAATTTCCATCTTTCTTATGGTACAACAGCTGTTGTACACATGTAACGCACATATCCTGTGAGACATGGTTGTATATACAGGCATGTCCGACTGTCACGTACCAGTGCTATTGCCTGTCTATATGATGGATATGTCGTACATGTGGCAATAGAGCAATTGTCTCATGTACACATTCAATGCTCACCTCCCAACATACGACACTACAGCCTGTGGGGGATGCACTTATGCAGCCCTGCTGGGGATAATGCTGTCACCAACCCTGGCTGCACCTGACAGTCATGTGGGGATGTGTAACATTTGCAACACACCCCACTCATCACATAGTCTCACATGATCTCCACCACAGGCCACACATATGAGGACAACTTGTGCAGTACCTCTCCATACTCTGTGTAGGTACCAGAGGCAGCCCCCATCATGGAACACAACATCACCAACTTATAGCCCACAGACTCATGTGTGCCCATCACATACAGCCAATAGGGTGTTATAACATACACAACACACCAGTCATAGGTGAGTCTGTAGGCGGTCACACTGCAGCTCCACACAGCAGGCTACACAAGGCGATAGTCGCTTACATCTTGCTGTTGGGTAACTGGTTCTGCAACATAACCTATGCACCCATGCCACACCTCACCAGGTATGATGTGACTGTCATTCTCCATGTTAGTGTGACTGCCCTGAGATGCCACTTCACAGACTACATGTGCAGAGACATGCAATAGCTCACCAGTGTTGTAGCCCTGAAGGTGTGGGCCTAGCCCTGGGGAGCATTATGCATTCATCCGGACCCAATACCACTGTACAATGACTGACTCTGTCACTTCAACAGTTGCCTATGCTTCTGCTGTCATTCCACAGGCATCTAGTGTCTGTCCGCTTTGACTGACCAGGTCAAACACAATGCTTTGGCACAGATGACCTGCACCTGTCAGCCTTGGGAGTACAGATCACATGTAAGGCTCTTGCTGCTTCTATACTGCCTGTCTTGCACAGTTTCCAATAACTGTCACTGGCAGAATGGGAACTGGCAAGCAGGACATGGGGTCATGTGACACATTGCTTGCATCGTCCTCTGTGACGCACGCAGGCAAGGCACACCTTATAATGCACCACTCCAATATCTCTGCAGTGACTGGGACCTGCCTCTAGGCTCTGCAGAGCACACCTGCAATGACAGGCTATAGACAGACCATACCTTTCAGGCACATACCTGGACTGGCACACCCACAGCTGGGTGTTCCCATATCCCATTATGTTATACACATATCCTGGCTAGTTACTTAGCACAATGCATCAGAGGTGCTCCACGTGCAACTAACTGTGTCCGGAACCACTATACACATTGTAACAAGCTACAGATTCAACAACATACCCCAAGGTTACCAGACCTCATTTGTTGGTGTACTGGACAGTAGGCCTCAGACAGCTACTACTGATGTGTGACTGACACTACCACACACTTAACTGGGATAGCCACTCATGTGCCGACACATCCATGAGTCATAACCTCCACTCGGCTGGATCAACCCATACACACCACCTCCAAGACCAACATTAACCTTGACATGAACACTACCAACATGTGACTGGTGTTCCACACCTGGGATTATCCCCTCATTGGTGGATTCCAAACATATGCTAATCAACCTTGTTAGCCACATCCCGGCACCTCACCCTTCACTGCATACACAGTACATGAGTACTACAACACCTACTACAGACGTCTTATGACAGCGGTTGTTAACATCATGACACCCGTGCAGATGGACAATGCACTTACAAATGCTGAAAAATACCCCAGTGCACTTCATTAGCACGTACATGACTGCATGGATCATGCTATTCCACACAGAGCCATGATGGTACACACCAGATAACAGACGCCACTCTGGTGGTCAAGTTCCATGGACATAATGTACAACAACAGGTGGAGGCTGTTGCACAGTGGTGTACAATCCCATGGGTGGGGTAGCTCACTGGTCAGCCTCGGTAGGGCCACGGGATCCCTCATCACATACTCCAAGACTAGCTACATAAACATTACTGCAACACTTTCCAGGGTGTACCACAAGGCATTATGGTGGTATGTCAGTAGTCGTTGGCAACACCCACATCTGCTCTCACATACAACAGTCACTCAGGAACATTACAGACCCAGGTGATGTTGGCAACATGCTGGCAGATGGATTCAATGCTAACATTACACCCTCTCACTCACTATAGGGCCACAATCCATGCAGGAACATTTCGGTGTCCCTGCGGTCACACCTACACAGTACTAACCTGCACTCTATATGTCCTGGGACACTGGCCCCATGTCACCTTCCAAAGTCCCAGGCTGTGATGTCCACAAACCTCTGGACAACATGTCTCCCCACTAGGCCACCATATTCAGTAATAGCCTTGTATCAGACATTGTGGCCCATGAATGGCACACAGCAACATTTATCACACTCCACACAGGTGGCACCACAATGCACGAGTGGGACTATAGTCCTACACACCTGACTGGACTGTTCTGCACAGCTATGGGGCACATCATCAAGGACGTCATTCACAGAGACATTGTTGGGCTCTGGTCCTTTGATGCCACCCGGGTTGGATTTGTTAGGGCCAGAGCATGGCCCCTACACCTGGTGGACTCCTTTCATATAGTTACCAGGGTAGTTGATGATGGTACGGGAGTCCACACATCCTACATTGTCCTCTCATTGCCTTTCAGCACCATTCTCCATTCTGGTATTGACAACATACACATCCACCTGCACATCGTACCCTATGTCTCAGGATATTATGCAACATGGCTCATGGACAGGACACACACAATGAGGGTAGCATACCATAGTACCTACTGCATTTCAATTACATTTGCCATACCACAGTCCTCAGTCATTGGGCCCCTCATGTTCAGTATATGCTTCCCTGAGGTACAGGCTAGCACAGAGGGATTTTCCCTGCCTAGCTTTACAAACCCCTGCATACAAAGCACCATGATTGATCCACCAGCTGATACTGACTCCATCCATATGGGTGTCACTGTGACAGATACCTGATATGAATATCATGGCCTCAAGCTGCATGACACAAGGTGCATGAACATCACCTTTGCATTACACCATTCACCCGCTGACTATCACATAGGTGGTAGTCCTCTACATACATGTCACATTGTACATGTTTGTAGTACACGCATATGTTGCACCCGCTCCTGTGGTTACCTTATTTCCACTGTGGCATAGATATTCTTCTACGTGGCCACACTTATCTGTACTGGGTGTGTAGCTGGTACATAGGCACCCATTGTACCTCTGAACTCAAGACGTCTACACACATTCAAGGGTACACCACCCCATTTAGGGTGTACCTTGCACAACAGCTACAGCTTTACATACCACACCATTAACATGCCATGACGTTTATTGAGCTCCGACAGTTAAAGTATGCAGCTGAACTACGGACACCACCTCTGTACACATTTGCATCCTACATACTCAGGGGTGACCTCTGCTGAACAGACAGGGCCCATGTCCACAACAATATTAATGGATATACTCCACATACATGACATAAGTAAAAGCCACTGTGAGCAACATGCTCATGGATATGTGGACACACGCAACAATGAGTGGGATGTGCTTGAGGGTTACATTCCCAAACTGGTCACTCACCTTGCTTTGGAACATGAGTCCTATGTACATCACGCAGGGACACTCAGTAGCACTGTTCATGTGATACCTCCCTTGGTGGTTGGGAGACACATGTACACCAGGGATCACTGCAGTGGCTGTACTGTGCAGAGGTGCAGGTAACACATGGCTCTGCTGTTCACAGGACACTACCCTAGAGAGGTGCCACTGGTGTGAACACTGTAGTTGTGCTTACACATAGACTTGCCAGACTACATAGTACCCCACTATGAACCTGTGAAGCTATTACATGTCCTGTGTGCATGGTTACTTGGTATC
This sequence comes from Protopterus annectens, assembly GCF_019279795.1. Lineage (NCBI taxonomy): Eukaryota > Metazoa > Chordata > Ceratodontiformes > Protopteridae > Protopterus > Protopterus annectens. The sequence goes on along the minus strand of NC_056746.1, from coordinate 1,027,639,509 downwards.
CCTTCCATTTAGATTAGCTATCATGCTATTGCAATGTCCCATGCCTACAAGCCATATGTATCCTGTTATCGTACATGCCAATAGACGATACCTTTGGTATGCATGATATGCCTGTTATGCTGTGTAGAATATCTGACATATCTACCTACAATACTATACATTACACATATTTCACATAGTATCCCATAATGCAAAGCATACTTGCACAGTGGGACCACCTTAGACATGTCATTGTCATTATATGCCCATACACATGCCTACATGCCTACTGTAACAGTATATCAACATATACTATCCCCTGCTATGGCACGTACTTGTTGGACATACCCTACCACTGACGGCGGGTTTTATGGAAATGTTCTGTTTAAAGCCCTCATGTAGCATCCCTTGTGGTGTCTGTGATGTGTACCTTGTGGCCCACTGCTGGACGCACAGTTTCTACATGCGTTAGTATGCTCAGCAAGACATCACTACATAAATACCTTTTCCCACTTTATGCATTGCGGACACTTTTAATTAATGCAAATCAGGCTAAACATACAGTAAATAATTAATAAAAAACATGCTATACATAAATTTACATACCGAGTGTTCTACATACCTTGTTATCGTTACGGACTTTCATCTCTATCTCTCTCACACTGCTTAAACAGGTAGTTTGTATGAGCATACGGTTTGAATGTCTAGCAAGTCATCCTTATATACGTCAATACCTGTAACATGTGGTTTCCTCCCGCCAATTGGTGTTCCTGAGTGACTAATTACTTGCATATCAGCTGTGCAGCTACTCCATTCGCCAGTTACGCGCCAACAGTGGGGTATAATTTAATTCTCCACTTGGACATTGCCCATTTGCCCTACCTTTGGGGAGACGGCCTGTATTGTGTTTTGTTATGTATAATTGCAACTGCTATGCATAGAGACAATTATACTTTGGATTCATGTCCCCCGTGGATTGTGTGTGACAGCTAGAGTATGTGGTTCAACATGTGGGTGTTCCTGTCATCCCAACATCTGATAACGGACTATTGCAAACAAAACCTGTAACATCGCCATTTGTTCCATTATATAACAGCTGCAGTTTTGCATGGCGCCTTTAATTGTATCTCTCACAAGGTATGTTAATGGTTCTGCAGATGTAATTGACTAACTGGATGTTTGTGCTGTTATTGCAGTCTGTATTGCTATAGTTTCTAGTGTGGGGGATGTTGGTGGGTGTACGCAGCATATACAGGTTTGTGGGGCTTGCATTTTCTACATATTCCATACATATGTGTGTGGGCTCCGTCCCTAATTAAAGAGCTATCAGTTAGTAGACTTATGTTACAGGATTGTACATTGGGCCATTGTTAATTGGCTTCTATATAGTATGCAGGTGAGGTTGATACTTCCATACCTCCGAAATTGCAGCGATATGTAAAGGGATATGTCTGACTGACAGCTATCCCGTGTATTTCTGTCCCAGATATTTGCAGTCATTGCGGTTGTGTTGGTAACAGAACCTCTTTGCCATGGGTTGCCACCTTTTCATATGGCCATTGTTGGACACTTTGCGGGATGCACAGCGGTGTTTACAGGCCAACACATAGCCATGGTCAGTACACAGGTTAGCACATACTTTTATCCTCAATACATACCTATTGTGGGACTTTGGCTACTTATCATATTGTATGTAACATTTACGTTTCTTACATACAGGCATAACTATTTAATGCAACTATTACATTATATATGGGACATATTAATGTCCTACAATCCCGGACATTTGCCCATTGTAATGTTTTATGTCAGGACACACCTGCCCAGGGAGGGGCTGTCCCTCCTAATGTGGGACATGTGGTAACCGTATGCCTACAGCTAGCTATACCCACATCTACCATAATGATCTACCTCCAAGTTGGCACTAACAGACACATGATGCGGACACACACACACATTACAGTCACACGGAGACGCACACGGCACCCTTAACACACACATACACAGACTACGGCGCTCACAAACACAGTTGAACACAGTATCTACGTGGACCACAGCACCGGCAGTGGTAACTAAATGCCCCTTCATATCATCATACTATTACTCGCGGTTGTACTGTTCCGGTACTGTCTTCTTTCGGTCTTTCAGCCTCGTGGTTACGCATGTCGGTATGTTACACATTCCATAGTTGGCAGTATCCTATTTATTTGTACCTCTGAGGTGTTATGAATGCCGTTGAAATATCTATATATATTTGCAGATATCGCTGACTCCGTATATATCAACATATATCACTCTATCGCCCTTTCTATCTGTATTATATATGTATATATGTACATATATATATGTATATATATATATATATATATATATATATATATATATATATATATATATACATATAATGGGGAGAGTGACAGGCAAGCTACACCTTTCATTGTGTACTTGTTGGTGTATACTGTTTCCTGGACTCTGCACGTTTGTGTCTGTACCTGTCACATTACACACCTGCCGTAGGTTAGGGTTACCAGCTGTCCCACTCTGCGAGGGACAATCCCTCTTTGGGCAGTTGTGTCCTGCAAAATATTTGTGAACATGGCAAATGTCTTGGGATTTTAGAACATACTTATTTCCTATAGTTTATGTAATAGTTGCATAAAACAGTTATTCTGTATCTGAACCACCTGTATGTTCTAGAAACAGAATAAGTAAGTAAACATTACAAGAATGAGCTTTTATCTAGGCAAAACAGTGAAGTTCTGCATTTCATACTGGCCAGGTGTATGTGTCGGCCTGCAGACATCTGACGTATGTCCCACATTGGTCATTTGAAGAGGTGGCAACCCTACCATAGGTACATCTTGCGTAGCAATAGTGTTAGGTGATTCTATACATGATTGCGTGTTCTACACCTGGCAGTGGTTGTTTTACCCTTCAGAGCAGGTGCTATTAGTACAGGGGTGAATAATGCTGGTTTCACCTGTTCTGGACATCATTGACCGTGATCTGTGCGATATTCGGTATAGCTTATCCCTGTTTCGCACATATCCATATAGTCATATTTAAACATTGCTTACCAGCAGTGGGCAATGCATATTTCTGGTAATGTGTGCTAAACATGATCTGCTGACCTGCATCCAACATGCATTACTCGTGCCTTCGGGATTACGTTACATCCCTTGCAGGACGTGGGACCGGGAACATGCACGATGGTCACTGCATTTAACATATGGCCATCTGGGATTTGTACACGTGTTATGTCATTTTGTACGTGGAGTATACTACGGCTGTTACTCCATACTGCACTCACATGGGTAACTCAGTTAGTTTACATATTGATGAGTCCAGTTAATGGTATGTCCATGTGATGTTTACTGGATGTGCTCCAGCATTGGGTATGTATATCTCAGTGAGCCACACACGATACTGTGCTACACCTTCAAATGACCATGGGCGGAGCATGCTGGGGTGACAAATACCTGTCATGGGTACACCACATGCCTTGACACAACATCCATGATTATATTATGTGCAGCCCCTCATTAACGCAGCAGGGACTCTGTGCTGAGTGTGTGCAGAACAGTGCTTACACACATGTGCTCCCATGATTGCCTCTGCTCCTCTACGCAACAGTTGGTTACTCGATGTTGTGGCGACAGCGGACACTGTTTGCCCCATTTGGTGTATGGCCTCTGACAGTCGGCCGTGAATCTACCGTTGTACCTGGGAACCTATACACACAGCACCACCATATGGTGACAGGCGCATGTACTGTTCAGGTGTTGACATTCCTTGTTCCTATAGCTATTGTGTGTACAATGTTTGAGGGCTGCCTATGTGGGATTCACACAGTGGGCCACCTATACATTACAATTTACAGGTGGTCGTGCTTGTGTGCCATCCATTTTACTGTGTGTGCAGGTGGAGAGGTGTGTCAGTCCATAGGGGCCTACACTGTCAGAGTATGTGCTATACGTTCCCTCTTTGCCATGGTGTAGGCATATTGGGCATGCCTCCATCTGCCTACTGGGGCTGGCACAGTGTGTTCATGGTCTGAATCCCTCTGTGCCTGTGATGGCCTTGGCAATTGCGGTGGGCTATGAGGGCCTTCACCATTTTGTCCCTGCTGCAGCTGTTTCTGCAGGATCATATTATGTAGCATGGCACATACTATGACAATGTGGGCACACGTGCCTAGAGAGTACTGCAAGGCTCCTCCAGATGTGTCCAAGCACCGGAACCATGATTTCAGCATCCCGAATACACGCTCTATGATGATTCTGGTTTGTGCGTGTGCCTCATTATGGCGTCCTTGCATGGGTGTGTGTGCATTTCTGATGGGAGTCATCATCCACGGCTCCAGTGCATAGCCAGCATCCCCCACAAGGTGGCCATGTGGGATGTCCCCCCTGACAAATACCTGATAAAGCTGTGAGGCATGCCAGATATGGGAGTCATGGTAGCTTCCAGGGCTGCCAGCACACACATCCATGATAATGCCCTGGGCATTGCACATAACCTGGCAGTTGATGGAGTGGAATCCCTTGCAGTTTATGTAGCACCTACCATGCTCACCGGGTGGTGACTTGATTTGTATGTGCATGCAGTCTATCACACCCAGTACCTCCGGGTAGTGTGCCACATGGTAGAAGTGACGCATATTGCTGGCCAACTCCTCCTGAGTTCGGGGGAAGTATATATGCTCGTTGGCATGTGGTAACATGGCATCCAGGAATTGGTGTAGTAACCTGGATGCTGATGCCTGTGAGATCCCCATTATATCTCCAGTTGGCCTTTGAAAGGTACCTGTGGCTAGTATTCACATGCTTACACATACCTTCATGTCCACTGGGATGGGTTCCCCTCTGTTATTTCTGGTTCTCAGGCGTGGCCGGCACAGCTCCACTATTTGCTGTAAGATGTCCCTGTCCACCCTGTAACACTCTACTATCTCCAGATCATGTAGCCCCTGGTAAGTTACCCTTGGTCTGAACACTCTTCTCCTCCTCCGGGGCCTGCGGTGGTTGTTGGCATCATCCTCCACACCACTGTCAGTCTCTAACACATGCTGATGAATCACAGCTATGGCAGCTCCCAACATGCACATTTTAAAAGTTCCCCATGTGTTTACACCTATGGTGCAGTGTTTGGGAATTCACAGGTGTGTGTAGGGTGCTTTCAGACTTTATACTATTGTGCTATGAACACCGATGATGTCATAGGGTGTGTATGTACAATCATAGCTACAGGGTATCTTATGTGTTTTACTACCAGAACTACTATTGTGGTGCCTTTGGTGTTGAATTACATTTGGCTGCTGTGGATTACCTCTTGACCTTCCCTTTACATTTCTGCACATTCCACCTACCATTTTCTGGCATGCATCCAGCAGCCTGCTTTCATTTGTACTTTCCTAGACCTGGCGTATCTTGCATAATGTGTGCTATTGCTGGTCTACTGTCGGTTTGCTTTGCTCTGCTATGACAGATCTCCTATCTTTGCAATCCAATGCCTCCCCTCCTTTCTTTGCATTCCGATGCCTCCCCTATCCTGTTTTGCAGGTTTCTGCGAGCAGACTTGACAGCTGCCGTCGATTGGCCACCATGAGTTGATTGGTGTTGATTGCTCATTAGTGCGCCAATTACCCTACTTTGGCATTTCCTTCTTTTCTTCCCCTGACCTTCCTGTTTGTGCTATTGTTCACGCCGTGTGCATCCACTTACTGGGTTTTGGGCACGTTTTCATCCCCGTACACATGCGCTTTTGGGCACCATGTGTGCTCTCAACTAAACGATTCTATACCTTCCTCCCCACCCCTGTCCTGCAGCTTTGCTTAACAATGGCCAGGCCAGTTTGCATTGCTCCAATGTGCTTGCTGCTACGGTAGCACACCCCTCTGCTGATGTCATGTATCTCCTCTGAGCCACTCCTCGGTATTATAGTGCTGCACCGTATGGTTCAACCTTCATCCGGTGGGACATTTGCGATTCAGTATTATCTGCCGCATTTTTATATATTTTCCTTATGTTCCAGTTTGCACACACATGCCCTGCAGTTGTACTGTGCATTACTGTGGACATGACATTAAATGTTTTTTAGGTGTTGTGCATCTTTTCTTATGCCATTGGCTGTGTATTTAGCCATTGGCATATGTTAACTTTGTAATACATGAGTCTGGTCAACTTCCAAAGCTCCAATGTTCTGTTTGTGAAAATGTAAACCGTGTTTTTTGGTTTACATTTCCGTGGGCTTACGCTAGACCTGCACCACTTCATGAATCACTATCTGCCTTCATTTGCATGGTGTGGCACTGCGCATGGGGTGATTAACATACCTATGCCGAGGGCTGTGCAGTTCTGGCATATGCCGGTAGTGCATGTCGTATTGGATCGTACCTGAATCGCTCGACGGCCATATTTGGTGTTATTCTGCCTACGCTACGCCTGGCGCAAGCTTCATGAATCCTGGGGTATAAGAAAAAGGATCAGATGAGAAGGAAAGAAAATTGAAAAAACATACGATAGAGGCAAGTACAGAGAACTCCTCAATGAACCTCTTGTTGACCAAGATTTGATACAGAAATGGATAAGGAGGAGTGAACTGAAAGTCTAATAATGGCAACCAAGAATTGTGGACTATATACACACTGGTTTACAAAGTTCATTGAAAAGGTGGGAGAAACAGACAAATTCAGGTTCTGTAAGAAAAAAAACTGAAAACAGTCATGTATCTTGTTGCTGGGCATGATACAGTCATGGCAGAGGGCCTATATACCGAAAAGCACAATAATGCGACAAGACTGTTGCATTGTAGACTGCAAACGCTACAATATAGAAGTAGCTGAGAAGCATTGGAAACATGAACCACAAAGCATTATAGAGAATATCACATGGGATCACCCAATACCAACAGTTCAAAAATAGATGTGAGAAAACCAGACATAGTAATCCATGAAAAAAAAGACTGTTTTACATACAGAGAGACAAAAAGTTACAAAACAAAATTATCAGGCAGAAATGAGAGCAATTTTGAAGAAAGGTACTCAGACAGTTCTAATAGTAATAGTGGCAAAAGGTCTAACAAAAAAGAATTTACAGTCATACTTAAGATATGCTACCAAATACATATAACTACCTGTGGATTACAGAAGGAGGTAATTCTGGGCACATCGTGGGCGCTCAGAAGAGCTGTCTTGGCTAAATTCAGATATTGAAACAATACTAATTTCATGAACTCTAACTGTACCCTGACTTAGAAATGGGGTCTGTTCCATTATGGTATTAGAAACCCCAAATACTTGGAGAAATTAAATCTGGAATGTATTCCTGGAAAATGTTGCATAAGAACTTTCTTGTTAGACTCTCCAAAATTTATGCTGTGATATCAGTTCAGTGCTGGAGTTGTGAAACACCATGCTCAGATGTTCAAGGAAATATCAAACATTTGCCCACTACCAAAAGAATATCTGATACAGTTCAGATTTTGTTGTCATCTGTTTGGTCTGATAATGTAGTCATTTCAAAACCACTAGTGTTATTTAACTCTAATTTTACAATGTATAACCCATTTTCTCTAGCAACTGCTATGTCCAGTACTGCCTGTGACCCCAAAAGAAATTACAGCATGCTAAATGACTCTACTAAAATGTTTTAACAAAATAAAATTAAGTTATTTAGCATTTCTGAGCTGGTTTTCTTTGAAATTGTGTTCAACAAACTTGGGGGGGGGGATTCAATAAAGCCTACATGGTCATTTTTCACTGTGTGTGTATTGTGGTGGCAATGCACACATGGCCACGAAGAATTCTTAAACTCTGCATAGAGGTGCACACTCAAGTGCAATCATGGCAATTTCCATGGCATGCAAATTACAGTATAAGTAGCTGAATTGTATGCTAATGAAACAAACCAACACAGTGGATTCAACAATCTGTAAAGCAACCACGTAGACACCATGCTTGTATTGCCCATGTATTTAAAAGTTTTCCAAATACAGCCACGGAAAGGAGCCTACATGGAAACAAGACCAAGTAAAAGTCCATAGATGTGTACAGAAAGGAACATAACATGTAACTCCACACATATTATGACATTATTAGACATGGTGGATCTTAGAAAATTAGATTAACAATATCAACAATTAATTTTTAAATGCCATGACATATGTGCAGCTCTGCTCGCCCACCCCCAAATGAAGAATGTACTCGTAACTAGTGTAGACATCTAAAAGTAAACCCCATAAAACATACCATTTGCACTGTCATGTAAGCATATGCAGTATGTATCTTATGGAATACAGTCAAATTTCACCAAAACCTGTATTCTTCTGTGCAGATATGTAGTGAAGTAATACCCTCCCTTGAATGTACAACATTGGGCTCCCCTTCAATTTCCTTGCCTACATTGTTACTAACCATGCAGATTCAGGGCTATCAACACAGTGAAAATGCAAATTAAGTCAAAACTCATTAGAATTGTTGAATCCCAAAAATTGTAACTGTGTAGGGATGTTCACTTCATGTAGACACTTGTACTGTGTTTGTGTTCAATGGATGGCAACAGTGAATAATGACATTGGGGGGGGTGTCAGGTTACACTTACAGAGGTTTACATGTAGGGTCAATGGATGGCAACAGTGAATGATAACACCAGGGACTGTGTCAGGTTACACTTGCAGAGGTGTACATGTAGGTCATCTGAAGTGTAAAAGTACATGCAAGAGTGCACAATTTACAAGTTCTATTTCATCCTCTTTATTGTTTGTTAAAATGTATTGTCTCTGTCTGCTTTAAGTTAAAATTTCTTTTTCAGTTTTTTTTCATTGCATGATGAGACACTCAGAGCAACTACTGGAAATGGAGGAATGAATGGCAGTTTCTCAGTGCTTGTCACATAACTATTTCTATGGCAGTACATGTATGTGTAAGGCTAGAGTATAGAAGGTCCTGGGTTCTAGTACAGGGTGTGAAACCTTTCCTTCACTTTTTGAGCTGCATGTTTGTGCAATATCACAGGAATGGAGAAAAGCAATAACAAGTTTACTTGTGTTTACCTTATTTAAGCATTGGCATGCACAGCTGCGTGTAGATGCACATTACACACTAATGTGCATCAACAAAGTTAAAATGTTCAGTAAAGCAGCAGAAGTTTTTCATAGCTGCTAATTACATAATAACCAGGTGATTTTGAGTATGGTGGAGCTATTCAACAAGTTATAAAGCATCCATGTAGCCTCCATTCTATTTTTTTCCTGAATACTTCAATACCATGGGAGTACAGGCAAGGAAATGTTAGCCCTGAAATAAAATTGTGTCAACTGCTGCATTTGCAAGGTAAGTCTTGAACTTAGAATGTATTATTTAATAATATTATGCCATATCCTTGTATTTATTAACTTGGTGCAGTAATCAAATAAATATTGTTGGATTTGTAAAGAAAGTACCTTAGCATGTAACAGTACACACTTATTTTACTTGTATGTGCCCATTACTAGGTTTTTTATGTCTTACTCTTCCCATTCTTAACTACATTTTTTGTGTGATGGGCCACATAGCTCAAACAGTGGAAGTGGAGAATTGGCTGTGTTTATCTGGTTTGTGCAAAGTATGGAAGACTACCTAGAAAGCAGACAGCCCAAAATAGAAACTGGATACATTCAATGAATACCTTTGGGCAACTTGAAAAAAAATGGCCTTGAGTACAGATGATACTGGGTTCTAGTACAGAGTGTGCAGTTTTGTTTTACTGCTGTGACACTGCAGTTTACAACAAAGGAGCGCAACATAAATAACAGTTTCTTCAACATTCCTGTGATGACAGGTGTAAGTGTAGGACTGCCGTACATATGGTCCTGGGTTTAAATACAGCATATCCCATACAGTACTACTTTTACTGATGGAGTCATCTATGTATTATCACATTTATCATTCAATGTATGACTGCAGGTATACTGTGTACTATAGTCCTGTAAATGTATTCCTGCTTTCTGGACCAGCATAGCTTTAAGTTTATGAGAAACAGATACACAACTGCCTATACATGCAATTGCTTGCCACTGTTGCATTCTGCTTGTCAGATGTTAGCAATGTGGCTCACGTTTGCGCACTGCTTTCCTGCATGTAAACAGGTGCAACTCACATGCACATACACCTTGTTAACCATCGCACAAATCCGCTACTCACTGCACTAAGTAACTGTATATATGATCTTTCTTATTGGTGTTTATTGTTCATTTCCTTTATATGACATAAAAGTACATGTGGAAACATTGCAAATTGAGGGCACATTCTAAGTATATGTCATATATTCACATTACATACATGTGACCCCCCCCCATCAAACAGTACAACCCTGGGGTCTCAGTATTTTTTTGCACACATCTATCAACCACACTACAAAGTGTAATATATATAATGTTGTGTGCTCCTTATGGGCAGGTCCATTCAGTGGTGGTAACATCCTTGCACTTCTAAACTCAAACATCCCTCCAAGCTACACGCTCTAGGGACATAAACCTTATCACCACAATGAACAGGACATGCTGGAGGGATAGATTTCTGTCCCAGAGATTTCCTATACTCTGGAACAAGCTACCCATCTATGTCAAGCACATTTCCTCATTAGCACTCTTCAAGAAAAATCTTGATGAGTGGATGAGAAATAGGAAATACCCCAGGGATCACTTCTGTGGCTCTGCTCGATAGGGGCACAGAAAATTTACTTTCTTGGGTGGTGTAAGCCAGGGAACCTTGTTGGCTAGGTTTACTTAGGCCCTAAGGCTGATAGCCTAGTACCTATCTATGATCCTATGAACCTATGCTCAATAAGGGTACTTGTGTTTTCACACAGCTAGGCTTCTACACACTCTAGTGCTGCTAGGATACTGGCATGCTATGAGCCTATTAATCTATGTGATTTGACAAGCCTCTCAACATGTTGTCCCCTACATGGCCTGCTGATGTCATCTACTATAAGATCACCTGCAGCCATGGAAAAGTCAGGCGTGTGCCATGGGGCTTGCATAAAGTACTGAGTTCTGTAGTCTGTATACATAGATAGGTAGGGGTTCTGTTCTCACTGCAGTCAACTGTGTGTGTATTTAGCCAGAAGAGCAAGTGTGTATCATGCAGTTACCAATCCATTCCCATAAACTGACAGTATTTTGATACTTGCACCTGCCTACAGATCCATTTCAGGCAGGCCTCTCAACATTTTTCTCTCCAGCATGCACTGCTGATGTCATCCACTATAAGTTGACCTGCAGCCATGTAAAAGTCAGACTTGTACCATGATGCTTGCATAGAGTACTGTGTTCTGTAGTCTGTGTGCTTAGATAGGTAGGGGTATGTTTTCACTGCAGTCAACTTGGTGTGTGTGTGTGTCTCTACTCAACAGAGTAGACATGCTATCCTACAGTTACTTGGCATGGCTTGCCAGTATTTAGATACTTGCACCTGCCTACACATCTATTTCAGGCAGGCCTCCCAAACTCTTCTCTCCAACATGCACTACTGATGTCATCTACTATAAGTTGACCTGCAGCCATGTAAAAGTCAGACTTGTGCCATGGCATTTGCATAGAGTACTGCTTTTTGTAGTCTGTGCAGTTAGATAGGTAAGGGTTCTATTCTCACTGCAGTCAACTGTGTGTGTGTGTGTGTGTGTGTGTGTGTGTGTGTGTGTGTGTGTGTGTGTGTGTGTGTGTGCGTGTGCATGTTTATTCAGCAGAGTAGACTTGCTAGCCTACAGTTATTTCTCCAATGAAATGGCTTGCTAGTATTTTGATACTTGCACCTGCCTACACATCCATTTCAGGCAGGCCTCTCAACTTTTTCTCTCCAACATGCTCTGGTGATGTCATCCACTATAAGTTGACCTGCAGCCATGTAAAACTCAGACTTGTACCATGATGCTTGCATAGAGCACTGTGTTTTGTAGTCTGTGTACTTAGATAGGCAGGGGTTCTGTTTTCACTGCAGTCAACTTGGTGTGTGTGTGCCTCTACTCAACAAAGTAGACATGCTATCCTACAGTTACTTCTCCAATGTCATGGTTTGCCAATATTATGATACTTGCACCTGCCTACACATCCATTTCAGGCAGGCCTCCCAACTTCTCTCCAACATGCGTTGCTGATGTCATCCACTATAAGTTGATCTGCAGTCATGTAAAAGTCAGACTTGTGCCATAGTACTTGCATAAAGTACTATGCTCTGTTGATTGTGTACTTACGTAGGAGTTCTCTTCTCAATGCAGTCAACCATGTGTGTGTGTGTGTGTCATACCTCTCAAACTCTTAGCTCAAGAAATCTGGACAAAGTCTGACATAATAGGGGGACAAAGGCCCTAAAATATGGATTCATTTTAAATATTCCTCTTGCAAACTTAGAAAGTTGCTAGAATAACATGATTTGTATTAAATTGTATGCATTTTATGAACGATATGAAGTCTTAAACTCAAATGCATGTCATTATTTAGTGTCTTTAATCCCTGGATCATCCCAGTGATTTGTCAAAAAAAACACATTTTTATGAGGAACATAACAAAAATATGAGGCAAAAATCTGGACATTCTTTGAAAATCTATACAGTTGAGAGGTATGGTGTGTGTGTGTGTGTGTGTGTGTGTGTGTGTGTGTGTGTGTGTGTGTGTGTGTGTGTGTGTGTGTGTGTGTGTGTGTGTGAACTGCTACTTGACATTACAGAAAGCATTTTATATCAGCATGTGAGATGCTGTTATTAGCATATGTTCGATTGACAATGCTGATGTCATTGGCTATATCAGATTATTGCATATGCAGTCATCCCACCAGGGCATGCTGAGACACTGGCCTGGAGCCCAGATAGACATCACCTCATCTAAATCTAGACAGATTACAGTGACATGTCTTTTAATCTAACCACATAAGTCATTGCGTGGTTAGTAGGCCCTATTTTATCTTGATGAGAAAGCCCTGTGGTCTGTCCAGCTGCTGCATGTATCTGGTGAAATTCATGCAAAAGAGAGCATTATACTGTATTACTGTTATGATGAGAGTTGAGTACAGTGCGTCACACAATCCTGAGATCTAAATGGGTGGCATGACTTATGATGTGCACAATACATATGTACTGGAAAATCAATAAAGAGAAACGTTAGAAAGTAAAGAAACACATTACAGTTCCTGGCAACACAACCTTTACAATAGAATATACTAGAAAGTACTGACTTGATGATGCTCCTCTATATAACTTGGTAAGGCAAATGTAAGTGACAGATATAATTATCAGTTCAATAAGACAAATGCAGATATACTAAGCACTAATGTAGCAATACACACTGTGCATCAGACTCAAAACTTCTGTATTCCTGAACCCTGGCTTGACAAACATGGCCATGTCATCAGTACACTTCTAACTAATGCATACAGATAAAAGTGTAAAAGTCTTTGCTTCACATTATTCGTGAATATATTCCAGCCTATGCATTGTTTAGGTAACAAAATGGGAGCATGTGTCTTGAAGTTCAATACTCCCCTGTAAAGATATCTTTGGAAGAAATTCCTTTTGTGAAATCCTGCAAATGCAAGTGCCCTCACCGTCAGTTTGGCTAGCTACACATTTGCCTTTTTGTAATGGAGTAGATTATTAATGGATTGCATCTGTGTTTCAGGGATGCTATTTACATCATAAGCAGCTGAACTGAATGGCAATCAACCAATCTGGTGGAGCTATTCAACAAGTTATAAAGCAACCATATAGACTCCATGCTGTTTTTTTCTGTGGATTTCAAAAGTAGTGGAGTAGAGACACAAAAAGTCTACACAGACAAAATGTTAGGAGCTGCTTCTGCTTAATTCCATTGTTATGTGCTACAGGCTGCAGGCAATGCTGCTGCTGCCAATAGGCTTAAGCTGAGACGGAGAAGAGTTTTCAGGCCATATTTAACTTATCACAACATATACAACAGGGACATTGTAGAGAGATACAGGATGGACATGGACACAATACAGGGACTCTGTGGTCTCTGCTGGCCTCAACTCAGAGCCAGATCCTTTACCTCCCAATGTATTGGCTGTGCACTGCTTACATTACAGTCAGCTCTGAACTAACACTGTAGCAATTGCTGCATTTACAAGGTAAGTCCAGAACATGTACATTATTGTATAATAATATTATGGCATGTCCTTGTATTTCATCACTTGGTACAGTAAGCAAGTAAAAGGTGGGAGATTTGTAAAGAAGTTAGTATAACATATGACAGCAGAGAGTTATTTGACTTGTATGTGTCCATTAGCAAATAGCAGGCCTCAGGCATCAAAGATTCACACATTCATACCTTCCCAAAGTATTGATGATCACTGCATGCCCTCAGTTTAGCACCATACGTTTGTAATGGGAAATCATAACAGAGAGAAGTTGGAAAGTAATGAGACACCTTGCAGTTTCTGACTTCACAACGCTCACAAGATCAAACAGGCAGGATGCAAAACAAAGAGAGTAACAAGCACAACATATCCTTGTTTGTGCTATAATAGTAGATCAGCCTGCATCTTGCCCTTAGAAGAACAGTATATGGTTGCATGTGCTATAACAGGAACTCACCTTTGCTCCCCCCAAAAAGAGCAGTCTATGCTTGTTTGTGCCATCCAATCTGCCCTTCATTTGATGGCAACTGCATATCATAGTATTCCCAGTTAATATCTCACATATTTTAATGTAAATTATATAGACTATCTTAAGCACTAATTGTCTCTGAGTACTGGTCAAATAACTGATGAATGACAAGAAACACAGAAAAGTAAGACAGAGCTGTATATTTGCAAATAATAGTCATAGTATGTTGTGTAATTACTAAGTGCACTACATTCAAATATATTCAGTATAATAAATGTACAAATAATTTATGTCTTGATATCAGTGTACATTTGGTTGGACTTGGTTATGTTTGGAATTACTTCATTTCTTTCCGGCAAAGCTGTTTGTGTTTCAAAGATGGATAAGGCACCCATTCTGCTTTCTGAAGGTGTGTTGGAGTGATAGTTGAGACACAGACCTATGTATACATATCTCATGTATACTAACATTTTCTACTGTGTATGTCATAGATTGATATTCTTCATTTCAACTCTTTCTCATTTTTTTATTTTTTATTTTTATTTTTATTTTGGAGCCACTGTTTGTGTGATGTCCGCTTAGCACAGACATATTTGGCTATTCTCATCTGGTTTGTGCATAGAGTGGCAGTGCACAAACTGGCTGAATGGCCCACCCAAGTAACAGACAGGACCCAGACAGCCACAAACATAAACTGGATGCATTTAGTTAAGACTGTTGGCCATCACTCAGACATATTGCCAGGCAGTATGCACCCTCACTCATCATGTTTGCAGGATGGTAAGCAATGTGCAACACTTTCAAATGTTGGAAAAACAAAACGTGTGCACTCTCAGTAAACAGGATACCTGCAACTGATGGGAATGAATCATTCTACATTGCTCTTGATCTGTGGTAGGCATGGCAGGCATTCATGGAGAGGTTTTGAGATTCCATGCTCAAAGATGGGTGTTCAGGAGTCCAAAGTGTTTGTTGGACTCCTAGGGAATGAACATGGGCCCAGTTTTTTGTAGAAAGACTATCGTGGCTCAGATTACAAGCCAGAGGCATGGAATAGTCTTACCCGGGCTTTGGCTAGTGCTGCCGGTATCTCTCATACTGTGAACAATGTAGGAATCACTACAGAGACCTCCGGATGACAAAGAGGGATACCCTTGAATGGTGGATCAAGAAATACAGGACTGGGGACAACCCACAGATGTGTAAGAATCACTTACAGAGACTACTTGTAAGAGTTAAAAGCTGGATATATTCAGGATTGGTATTCATAATGGTAGTCTGTTCTGTTCTCTTTTTTCTGTAGCCATCACAGACTGAGAACTGAATGCGTGAACCCATGCCGCTAGATTGGCATGGATGCAAGAAGCATGTGGTATGTATGCATCTGAAAAGTACTGTTATTTTAGCACTGAAAGCAAAGACACCTTTCTTGGTTTAATATACAGTTGTATCAAACTAAGCATTCATCTCAACTGTGACAGAAAAGTATGCATGCATTAATCTGTAGGCCAAAATACCAGTTCAGTAGTACAGAGTAGTCAGAGGTTGTGAGTTCAAAAAACACACTTCCTAAATACACAATACTGTTAAGTTTCATCGATATTACAATGTAACATCAGAGCTTTAAAGCAGTGGCACCAATAGCCTGCTTTAAACTGTAATCAGTATAATTGGAACATGCATATGTCCAGTAGATGCACACATCAAGGATTGCTTGCTTGCAGTATAGTGTGTATCTTTTATGAGATGAGTAGTCTTAATAGTAAAAAGTTATTTGTTAGAAGTTGGTAGTCTTAGAAGTAAAGGTAATACAATAGTCAAATAATGACACAAATTATGTCACATATAAAGTTGCTAATGTTTTCCCTTGTTTTTCTCTCACCCCAACCCTTATCTTATTTATTTATTTATTTTTTTCCCCACAGCACAGCGGGTTAGGTCTACCCCACAGGATCCACCTGCCCCCACTCCACTAGGCCAGTGGTTCTTCTGGGAGCAATGGCAGAAGTGGTGATTTTATCACCCACGATGAACTGCCAGGGTTGTTGTCTAGGACTGTGCACAACGCAGTCAATGCACATCTATACCAGATGGAAACACTGTTCTCTGTCATTGTACTGAAAAACACAAGGAGACACAGACACCAGATACTGCAGCCATCGAAGCAGTGAGGTGACAGTGATGACAGTCCACTGAGTGATGACATGATTCTCACTGTCACCCAGCTTGAAGTCCATTGGGTCATGATATCAATACCCTCACCCAACCATTTACCAACTTCTTGTGTCCTTCACTGTCCTTGTTTCTTGTCTTGTATGTCCTGCCTGTCTGTGATTGCTTCCTCACCTTCCCAATCTACCTGCTCTAGACATACCTATGTCCCTTCCCCAACATTCCTCTCTCTCTCTTACAAAAAAAAAAACTTCTTCTCAGGTGATAAAGTCACCACATCTGCCACTGCTCCCCGCGGAAGCCACAGGCCTATCCTCTGGGGCAGAACTGCCTTAGGGGCCAGGTAATATAGGGGCAGCAATGAGAGTGCTGCCAGGTCATACACCAAATGTGCTGTGCCGTGGTGCTGTAACCTGTGGGACAAGTATACCCCTCTGTGCTGTGGGGAAAAAAAAAAAAAACAACAAAAAAAAAGATATGCATACTCAATTCGATACAACTCTTTTAAATGCCAACTAATCTGTCCTTAACATTTAATGCTACTAAATTACTACTAAAATTATTATTAGTAGTAGTATTAGTATTAGTATTAGTATTAGTATTAAATTACTATTCAGAACAGTATGGTTCTGATGCATACATACCGCATTCTTCTCATATCTTAACAATCATGCAGCATGGGAACTCAGATTTGAGGCTCGCTCCATGACAGCTGTGGAAAAAACAGAACAGAACAGAATACTATTATGAATACCAGTCTTGAGTATATTCAACTTTTAACTCTTACAATTACTCACTAAAATTGATATGTAGACATCTGAGGGGTGTCCTCCATGTACTAAATTCCCTCATCCAATGGTCGAGGGTATCCCGCTTCATCCTCCACAGATCATCAAAATGATGTCTGCATTATTCACCAGTGTGGGGGGATACCTATAGCACTGGTCAAAGCCTTGGCAATAGTATTCCAGGCTTCAGACTTGTATTCTGAGCTTCAGTAGTCCCGCTGTTGAAACTGGGGCCCATGCTCTTTAACTAGGAGTCCAATAAAGACTCTGGACTCCTGAACACCCCACCTCTGCTCTCAGAAGTGCACTCCCTCATTAGATACACTAGACATGTCTACCAAAGCTCAAGCTGAATGTAGAATGAGCATTTCCAGCCAATTGCATTTTGTATCCTGATGTTCTCCTGACAATTACACATCTTGCACTTACTGAGACTGCGCACATTTTGGTTTTGCAACATTTGAAAATGTTGTGCATCACTTACCATCACACAAACATGATAGTCGAGGGTGCACACTGGCAGGCAACATGTTTGTGCAAATGGTAAGCTATGCGCAACAGTGGTAAGCAATGCAATTTCAAGATTATCTGGTATATATGCACTTGTGTCAATGTGTTAGTCAAATGGACCATGTCTACTGTTGTCCTGCACTTACAGCTACTGCCACATGAAGGTTGAGAAAACAGTTGTGCATGTTGCACTTCATTGCTATAATCTGCAATGTCACAACAGTAAAACAAAATTTGCATACCTTGTACTAGAACCTGGACCATCTGCACTCCACACCTACACTTAACACCTGCTCCCACAGGATTAGTGACATAATATTCCCTATCTTAGTATCCATTGTAAAGTTCTCACTGTTAATCACAGCTCAACTCTGCTTACTCTGTGCAATGGCCAATAGTATTAATCGAATGCATCCAGTTTAGCTTTGTGGCTGGCTGGGTCCTGTCTGCAACCTGGGTGACCCATTCCTTTAGTTTGTGCATTGTTGCACTTTGTGCAAACCAGATGAGCACAGCCAAACACATATGTGCTAAGTGGTGCACTGCGTAAACACTGGCTTTAAAAAAAAAAAAAAGGAGATATAGTTGAAATGTGGAAAAACAATCTATGCCAGTGCCCCAAAAAAGTTTTAATGAAAACTCAAGTAAGGAAAAAGCAATTGCCATGCTGTGCTACAATCCGCTTTCACAACTTTACACGTAAATGCTATCCGCATTATACCTACCAACTGTGCAGAATTTTGCAGAATGTCCAGAAGTTTGCATCATACTTTTGGGCTGTTCCTTGTAAAATTTGTGGTTTTCTGGAAAATCAGTGAAGATTGAAGTTAATGCATAATGACATACATTTGAGTTTTGTACTTCATATCCTTCAGAAAATGCACGCTAACACAAATCCTATTATTCTAGCTACTTTCTACATTTATAATAACAATATTGTAAATCTGCCCCTATTTTTGGGCCTTTGTCTCTCGATGTTTTTAGTCTTTGTCCAGATTTCTTGCACTAAACAGTTGGGAGGTACTGATCTGCATTCATATTAGAGATTTCGTAACCAACAACACTTGCGTGAGCCACAAAACCTTGCTTACATGCACCTCACATCATTAATATGTATGTTGTGATGCTGCACAATGAGCAATATCATGTTTGCAAAAACATTCCGTGCAGACCTGCGCAAAACCTACACAGAGTTTATTGAATCTTGGGGTGAATGATGACCCTATAAAATGTAGGAAAACTGACTTTTTTTTCTTTTGTAATTCTTGCCCTTTTTCAGAACATATAGATGATGTACATATGCAACAACAAATATTTTATAGATAACTGCATGTTGAATTATGTTTGCTTTGACAGTAGTCTGCTATCATTTCTTTTGAAATGTGAACATTTGTCAGTTAACAAAAAAGGAATTTTACACTTTCTCTTTCATTAACTACTGCTAAGTGTTTTATTTATTTTAAACAAATGATAATAATATGAAAAAGGACTGGTGAGACTGGACAATAAGAGGGCAAATACGAGAATATCTAAAGGAATTCTGAGGTCTTCTGGGCTCTGGAAGTTCTGGAAATGCACTATAACACACAGATTAGTGGGTATTATTACACACACAACATAAACTATCTGCTGAGTTCTTTTTATTTTAACTTTTATAATTTATATTTTTTATATTTTTATGTAAAATGGTTTCTTTATTAAAAGGGCTTCACTTTATATGTGTGTATGTGGTGGATGACAGCAGGCTTAAGCTTTTCAATTATTAAGAAAGTTGTCAATGTCTGAACAATGTTTACACTGCCTTCCATTTGAGAACTATGCTTTGCACTATACAGCTAATTTATTTAAAGTTACAAAAAATCGTCTTTATTCTATTACTTCTAATACTAGGTGGATAAAGCATGAGGGCTTGAATCTCTTACAGCTTACTTAAAAGCTCATATTTCTAAACCAGGGAAATGCAAACTCTTATCAAAATAACCAGTCACTCCATCAAATCTAGAATGAAGTATCAAGTTACTACAGTAGCACATGCAGTCCCTGATTTGTGATGCCTTTAAAAGTATATTTTATTAGTATTATAAATCTCTGTTACTTCCATTTGTCAAGGCAGCTGCTATAGATTTATGCTGCAGGACCACTCTGATCATTAACTTTGTAAGTGATCTAATAGGATGGGTAAGGCCAATCTATAACCAAATGGGACAGTTTATTTCAGGAGCAAACAGAGAAATGGCTAGGCTTAAAATGGCCAAAAAGGGCAGCTAACCTATGAACCTATGATATTTATCTCTTTTCCTGGTAACAGAACCACTGAAGCATTCTTGTTTATCAGCAGATGTACCACTGATACCATCTTAATTAACTGTCATGCATTTAGCAAATCAGTCTTATAGTTATCCAATACATGTAACGGAGTAATGTGAAAACATTTATTAACTTTTTTTTACTGATATTCTGAAATGCTTGGGGAAAATGTTTCAAGCATCACATATGCAGAAGAAATTTCCTAAGGGCAGCATTTCCTGGCATGGACATAGCAATTACAGTGGCAAAACATAGAAGCAGCTCAGAAGAGCTGAATGGGCTGTGAACATTTTCTTTTATCAATTAAGTGGCCATGTCATTGTTATTTATTAGGGGTGATGGTGATGAGGACGAGTAGTTAAAAAAAAGTTTACCCTGTGAGAGAGAGAAGAATATGAGAGCGCATTCGTCAACAACTTAGAATAATCCGTGAGGAAATGGCAGCCTGGCACAGGTACATGGATTTAGGGCCAAGGTTAGTCATGATTACATCTTTCTGAGCTTTCACTTTCAGTTAATGTAAACTTTTGCAATCGTGTAAAGCCCATGAGATTTCTTGTTTATTATAGAGTTGCCACCTTTCCAAATGCCCAAAGTGGGACATTTGTGCTACAAACATCAGATTTTGCAGGGCAAAACATACCCACGGCCAGTACAACAGAAGAGGAGTTTTTTTTTGCTGAAAAAAAAGTCTATTCTTTTTTTTAGTACCCTATTCTGTTTCTTTCTATTTTTTACATAACATTTTGATAGTTTATACATACTTTATTTAATGCACCCATGACATATAAAAAAAAATATATTTAATTTTAAAATCTCATGACATTTCATTTTTTTTTCACATTTTTTGCAGGACACAACTGCCCAAGGAGGGGACTGTCCCAATTAGGTAACCCTAGTTTATTAAGATTCCCCATGTTTCTAAGCCATTAACATGTGTTTGTTAAGGAAGTGCTTTGCCTTTCTTCAGTAATTATAAAATGGCAAGAATGCATCTTTGATTTTGAAAAGTTGCTCATTTTGTACATATATATGCCTGTGCTGATTAAAACATATTTTTAGTTTGAAAATAATACTTTCAGCTCTTAGGTTGTCTGTCTGACTATGTTGTGTACTGCTGTTATAAATGAAAATATTTAAGTGAGATTTTAGAGATAGTAGCATAGATGACATGAATATTTTCTTGATGGCTCTGTTTAAAATATCATATAAAATACATGCATATGATTTTATGTGGACTATCAGATGCCCTGAAGTCCAGAGATTCATAAAATATATATTTTATTGTAGAACTGAAACTTGAAGTTCGGGAGAGTAGTAGTGCAGAATTTGTCCAACATGGTTAACTGAAATCTTGTCAATAACTTTGCACCAAATAAATGAACTTTCTGAAATGACCGAAAACTATATAGACTATTTTTTTGTTTTACAATGGCTTTTCAATAAAAGTTCAACAGTCCCCTTAAGATAAGCACTAACAATCACTTTCTAGAAAAGTCCATTAATTTTCAACTGCTTCAGCAACAGACAGGAATTATATTCACAGCATGCAGGTACTCTCACAAGGAATCTCTTCTCCTTAGGCCTAACTTGATTCCCTTTATAAAAAGATATCAGAGTCTTTCTATAAACATTCTACAAATGTTCTTTCTTTAATGCAGGTACACTACCCTGAATACTTTTTTTCAGGCTAATCATCATTTCTTCATATGAGGCTAACACCTTTAAATTCATAGTGGTAGGATTCCTTATTCTATGCATTGTAAATCCTGTGTCATCAATTGACTGAATTTGCTGGCTAATACATCTATGCAGCTATGCTCACTACATTATTTTCTTAAAGAAAAACCTTTATTAACATCATTTAAGTACCATTTTGGAAACATTCACCAAACACTGTGTTATGCATATTAAAACTGTTTGTAAAAGCACATGTTGAATTTTAATAAAGTACATAGAAGCACTTTGAGTCAGCAGTTTAGTGGCCCCTGGGCTTTTCTTGGTGAATTAATTATGTCTGTGGAATTATATCTGATAGGGATTCTACAAGTGAATTGCTAACTACTAATACTATCACATTAATCATATATGTGTCATTATATCTAATAGCAGCTGCACTTGTGGACTGCCAAGTACAAAAAAAATATCAATTTAGTAGCAAAGGCTTCATGTGAGGCAATTCTTTAATTTTTTTTTAGAATTTCTCTGAATCAAGACATCATGGATGAGCACATCTGAGTTATTTCTTAATAAATAAATCTTTAGGGGAAAAACTCAGCAGGAACACAGTTTCAATGATTTGTAAAGCATATTACTTTATATAACTTTCCTTACCTGTATTTGCAAATGCCTGACTGACTAACTGTGTTATGAAAATGAACAATTAATAATAAGTCATACCTTGGGATTCATTAACAATTGTGTAGGTGCCGCACTAAGCCTACATGATATAAGCATGTTAGTACAATGAGCAGCAGCACTAATTGAATATGGATGCTGCTCATCACGCCTACATGTTTACAAGCATCTTTTCATGGACAGCAATAGTGTTCACAGCCATAGCAAGGTGCTTGCTAGCACCAAATGTAAACAAAACAGCCTGCAGATAGCCAGTGCTCACATATGAACATGAGCTGTAGCCTAGACATATTAAAGGCAAATACAGGTAAAGAATACAGAAGGAGTAGAAGTGACATGAGGGAATTGTACTCAAATTGTGTTATACTGTATAATTAATTAATGTTGAAGGGAAAATGTTTAAAGTATACTCATATAGTGCAGGCAAATGTGTTAAAATGTATAAGACGCATTTCTGACATAAATCCTGCAATATTAATGCAAGGATGATTAATGTCAATGACAACACCACAGTTATGTACATAAATAAAAATAGATATGATACTAAAGCATGTGAAAGTGATATAAAGCTGCAGTGTTACAAAGGGGAGTGACTGTGATATACATGTTACATGCTGAGTTGAGATAATAGTTTGTAAGGACAGAAGATACATTATGGATAAATGCACAAACTGCAGTTACTGCAAGTGAGATGTACATACAGGTAATTTATTTATGTGAGCCGATACCATTGCTGTATTCCTTGCTTCAGCATGAATATATAAAAACAAAAGGATCTTGCAACCGTAATGTCAGGTACATCAGACATGGACATGTTTTGCAATAGAATGACAGTGGCACCAATAGGAAAGGGGGTTGTCACCTATGAGCATAGAATATTCAAGCAAGTGTTCTGTAGTCATAATCTAATAACACACAACATACATAAGTAACAGATGACAAGACTGACTGGATGATATGTCATGAGTTCAATTATCCCATTGCTGATTTGCAAATATCTCCAACATCATTATACTGGGCGTGGTCTCATGGAATTACAGGGAATGGTAACAACAGCAATTCAACAACAGCAACACAATGGAAAGTGTAATAACAGAGGACCACTCACAATTTCAGATGGTCTGGCTGCATATCACACAGTAAGAAAAAAGTATGGAATCCCTCATCTGCCTTTAGACTGTATAGAAGAAAGACATGTCAGATGAAGACATGCAATACAGAGCATAATTACCTTGTCAATAGATAATGCATGTGAGCAATGAATGACATAAGAAACATTTGCATCATATCATTTTCAAACACATGCCAGGACAGATATCAGAGAGATGCATAACGATCATGGTCACCATAGAAATACGCATATCACTAACATCATGTAGAACACCTTTGAATGACTTATAGAACTTTCCATTAAATAAGGTATATGGATGACCTTCCTTGTAGGAAAAAGCCTGAAAAATGTGGCCATCTGAGTGTGCCATAACTATTTTCTGTGTGTAAGCCACTGTTGTCTGACAGACAGACAGATGTTACCAAATTCAAATGCCTGCCTATTATACAAGGGACTCTCCAGACCTCTGTAATAACTGCATGTGCCACATCAGAGGCTGTCACAAATAACTGAACTGAATGTGTGCATTAAGATAGGAGCTATGAATATAATACAATCAGATTTAGTCAGAATACTGGAAAGGAGCTAAACATGTTAATGTTACTGTCCACACAACACTGAGCATTACAAAATGCTTCTTTGACAAGGAAGCTGTTCCCATTATGTAGGATGCACATTATCCCAAAAATGAATCCCAGAAATGAACCACAGTCTATCTGTGTAAGCATGTTATACAAGCCAGTACTCAATGCCTGTGCCACAGGAGCACTCACAGCACAACTTGCCCCAAATAACCATTTCACTGCCTTGCAGTCATAACTCATGATGATATATTGTTGTCCAACATAAAAAGGGATAACAATGATTAGATACAATGATGTTTATGTAAAGTTAGAACATTCATATAATGTTGGCCTTTAAGGAATTGAACAGCAAGCTAGGTGACACTACTGACTAATGATATGTGGCTCAACCACAAACACTTCACTGGAAGTCACTCCAAATATGCTAACTTATCACATCAGACGTATGGGTGGTAAACAATATCTGAGATGAAAGGGATGGTGGAGGCCCCTTCTACTGTAAATGGACACATTATAACTGTGGTGGATGCCATTCATGCATTACAGTATAAGGCCCAACAATGCTAACAGGCACTGAATGTCGATGTTAAAACACATAAGAAAATGCATGTTATTGTACGGGATGAATGCACCATGGTAGAAATGTCACTACAGCTGTGAGAAATGTCAGTATGAGAAGGCATTGCATCATGTTACAGTATAAGACCCAACAATGCTAACAGGCACTGAATGTCGATGTTAATCACATGAGTATTTGACAATGGAACATACATGATATTTTACATGATGAGTGCACCACGGTAGAATTGTCACTCCACTTATAAGATATGTCAGTGTGTGAAGGCATTACAGCATGCTATTGCTGCAATGGATATGTGTGGCTATAATTTCTGTACTAAGTCAACAACAAACAGCATATCATCCCATTTTCTCATGCCAGAGGATAACACTTCCTACATATGTAAGGAAAATGCAATCACATGTCAGACTCTTAAGGGAAGAGTACACTTAATCAGGATTACCTCATCAGTGTGTTTCATAGAGGATGTTGCATCTAAAAGTGTGATGAGGGAGCAGTGTCAGTTAAATGTATTCTTTTCAGGGGTACTGGATACAGCACTATGTTTTGCACAGTGAGACAGACACACACACACACATACACACACACACACACACACACATACACACACACACACACACACACATACACACACACACATGCACAAACATCTTGCATGTAGGGCATCAAACCTCCTACTTATCTAGTTACTCAATCTAGTGAGCACTGTATTAGTTGCAAGTACCACAGAAGAAATCTAACTTTTAAGAATAGAGAGTGCACGTTTGTCATGATGTCCTCATTAGTGTTTCATAGAGGATGTTTCATTCAAAGCAGGATAAGGGAACAGTGTGAACAGTTAATCTATTGTTCTCAGGAGAAGTGGATGCAGCAACAAGTGCTATAGTCTCACGCATACACACTAATGCAAGTCTTCCAGGTTGGGCATTGGGCCTCCTACCTATGGAAAAAGTATGGAATGCACTGTATTAGTCACAAGTACTACAGGAGAAGTCTGATGTTAATGATATAAAAAAGGACATTTGACATTTTTTTTAAATCCACTGTTTGGAACAGATGGTCCTGTGCATCACAGGTCATGCAACAAATGCATAGGTGTGCACAGGCAGTGTAACTTCACTATGATTGTCACATGTAATTACATAATTCTCTAATAACATTTAGATAAGGTCCTTCATACACATTGCATTACTGCGAGGAACATCGACATGTTTCATGTTATGGGATGACAGACATTCACTGTTGTACAGCACTGGATTATCAATCACACTTTCTTGCAACTTCATGTCGTGATGATTGCACCCTTGTATTGTCTCATATTTGCACTGTGCATTGCCAAGAAAACAAGCAAGTCATACATATTACAGTCCACTGCAGAATAACAGTGATGGATTATGTGAGAACAGGTTAACCCAGCATGTAACAGCTGCAATTGTAAACACTGTATTGCTGACATGCATTAAATGACCGAATTAATTGAGTCAACATCATTCTGAAATCAAGATCACCTGTTGACAAAAATAGAGACATACAAACATAGTGCAGCCTAAAACAAGAATTAATTGATTTCCCTTTTTATTTTTTTTTCATTCCCTTTGAGCACAGTGCTGCTCAAGTTGAATTGTGCTGCTGATGGCAAGGTATTAGCACATGCGTAATAATATCTTGAAGTTTTTAAATTAGAATGGGAATTAGCAGCAGTCGATATTATGCTGTGCTGACTTTTGTGCAATATCTGTATGAGACAGGCTTTATGATAGGTAACAGGTGCATTAATGTAGAGGTAGGATAATCATGTGTTAAGTAAAGCTGTAGCCAACATTTGCATCCACAGCAGTCAGATAACACATCCTGAAACATTTTTTTCATCCATCTTTATGTGAACATTTACAGCATACCAAAAACATATTTATACCTGAATATTATCTAAGCACACCAAGTAGGAAGTCATAATTCTGATAGGTACTGTTTGGCTGTATATTTCAGCAAATGTGAATGTATGTATTCATCTTCATTACCCTATTGACCACTGTAATGTGTGCATCCAGCTCTTCATCTTGTTGAAAAGTACATTAAACCTTATTAAACATAGCTTAGCACAGTAGTGCAAAGTGTGGCAGAGTAATGCAGATGAAGGCAGTAAAATCACAATATATCACCGTAAACTGTGTGCTTTCATTTAGCCTTAGTTGCAGTTCTTGCCTGGTGCCAGACATCATGCAAATGCAGAGCAGGATACATTGACAGGGTGATGTGGAGGGAGGAACAAAGTAGATTATGACAGAAGAAGGATAATGGTGGCACATAACAATATGTCACCAATAGGTACATGTAAATTACTGAACCAAAATCAGTCAGTAACACTTAGCTAATGGCAGGATTAGAAAGAACCCTTGAAATTATTCAGAAATCTGTCTACACATGTGATCATTAGCCACAAAGAAATTACTATTTCACAACATTAAAAAAACATAACTGAGGCACAGTGACAACTTACTGAAGCAGGAGAGGTGAACAAAGATAGAGACAGATGAAGGCAGGAATAGCAACGATGTTTTGTGGGATATGTAGGAACATCTGTGTGGTGTTTTAGTCTTACTTATTAAATCATCATTAATCTGTCATGCTCTGTACAATAAAGTGCTTGCTATAGGTACAAATAAGAGTTATGAGGGTGTGATAAATATGAATAACTAACCAGGATAAAGTTGGCAAAATAAGTCTCCTTGTTGGAGCTACAATGTTTTTGAAAATTATGTCTTGCTTCACTTCTCCAGTGTTACATTAAGGACATGTTTTAGATGGAGAGAAATACAGATGTTTGCAGTTAAATATATGATAGGAATATGAAATGTCATAATGCAGTAAATTGACATACAGGTGTAATTGAACTGATGACACTTTGCAAAAACATCAGGCTACTTAACTCAACAGGCCACATAGGAACTCCTAACTTAATATATCCAGCAGCCTATGAACTGTTACATTAATTGTTCCACAGTACTGCCTTTAGATTGCCTTTACTCTGTGTTCCCATAGTGCAGCAGACTTAAGCACATTTGCATAAAAGTAACTGGACCACTAAAGATTAAATTGAAAAACAGCATTCACTGTCACTCAGCATCACTGTGCTATGCCATACTCTGCACAAATGCTGAGGACATAAAATAAATGATTTTCCATAGGCCACTTCTGGCATGTGTATTGCATTTGAATCTATTTTTTGAGTAGATCAAATGTGTGAAAAAGCATGGATAGGACAGTGGTGAAAATGGGGTTAGCAAGCAGAGGGTAAGACACAGAGGAAATACTACTTAAATTTTCAGGAGGGTCATGGGAAAGCAACATAGCTATCCACTTCTTCAAAATGTAAAAGTACAATTGTACACACAATTTCATGACTCAGCAGAGTCACCACACCAGTGATGAATGACAACAAAATAATGTTGTATGGCCAATTGGACCGATTCAATTGTGTGAAGGTGACACATGACAAAGTGAAGAGCTACGTATGGGGGAGTATTTTTTGTGGGACAGGTGCCCATTTTCTTGGGGGGGAGAGGAATGTTGAGAAAGGTGCTTAAGAATGACAGGGTCAGCCAGGTAGGGTAGGTTAGGAAGCATGTCCAGACATGCAAGGCAGGCAGGGCTGATGATGGGGACAAAAGGTTGGGGATACCCATGATTAGGACAGGTAGGGGAAATCAGAGTTTTACCAATATCCAGCTTGGGAACAATGAGAATCTAGTTTTCACCCTCAGAATTGTCATCACTGTCATCTGAAGCAGCTTCATAAGTCAGTGCCAGATATGGCATCATCTTTGAAATGTGACACAGGACCTTTTCAACATTGCTGAAACATGCACCAAGGCCTTTCTCCATTATATCATCCACATGCCCTGTCAGCTCCTGCCAGGTGACAAAATCACTGATTCTACTACCACTGCTCCTGGAGGGTACCGCTGTACCAGCAGCCAGGGCAATGTTATTTGACAAAGGTGTAGCAGGTAGGGAAGAGGTTCTGGAGACAACACTGCCAGTTTGTGACCCCAAAGTGCTAGATGTCTGTGCTGCCATCTGTGGAGGTATGGTGGACTGAGCTGCAGTGGTCAGTGTACCTCTCTGTGTTGTTGATCATTTATTTTTCAGCAGCAAGTTATGAAAAACAGCAGATTATTCATAAATTATTACCCTCCAAAAAAAAAATAAAAGAGAGAAAAGGGGTTGTGAGAGACAAACAGAGGATTGCATCCGTGGCATGTCACAGTCTGTATTTTTTTTTCAATAAACTTGGTTTGGCAATACATAAATAATTATATGTTATTATTGTACACCTTTGCCATGTTGATATATGATGTAAATGTATTTATGTGTCATAAAATAAACAAATCTCACTAATATTATATAAGAAACAGTAGCATTTATTTTACTATGACAGCAAGGAAATATGGAAACTAATTTAATAATTGCAGTTACCGTAATTTACTTCTTCCTGACATATTATTGCTGTGGGTATTTTATAAATACTTATCCAGTAATAAAAAGTAATTGCTGCTTCTGGGTAATGAACCAACATACAGTTAAGCTGGTGTTCTTATTGCCTAATGCAAGCAGCAAGAGTTATTGAGGAAGGCATGCATGCTTGAGATGGAAGTTCAGGTATTCCTGCTCAAGATGCTGGTGCTTGAGGGAATGAAAATAAAATTCTGGCTTAAATTTGTACCTGTACTTATCCAATACCTCTCTGAGTTGGGTTAATCTTACAGTTTGCAGTTATCTCTTCTGCACCTATACAGTACAAAAAGAAAAGAAAGCTATATGGAAGCATAATGTGTAACAGCGTTGACTGGTTTGATCATTAATGCCATATCATAGAAAGGTTATAGGTCAGTATACTTACACAACTGGAGGAGGTTTGCAGTCTTAAATTCAACATCCCATTGGCTTATGAGGTTCTGCCTGTGCTTTGTAAGGTTGGTATAGTGGTGACAACATTGCTCCACCAGTGCTTCGAATGCCTCTTGCATTTGACAGTCCTTGGCTAAGCTATTCCAAGCCTCAGCCTTGTACTTAGAATCTGTATAATCCTTCTACAGCTGCAGTGCTACACAAGGAGTGCCACAATTATCTTGGACTCCTCCACACCCCACCTTTGTGCTCTAAATTTATTACCATTCTTTCCATTGCAAGCCATGTCTGCAAATGTTAAGCTAACAAACTATGTCTGAATTGGTGCCTAATGCAGATCTCATATGTTTCTGTTATTGAGAAAAGAAGCACAACCTTGCCAGCTGCATTTGCACAATTGATAACAGATGGATCACTTGACAGACACATTGGCATTGCTTACATCAGATAGCAGTAGAACTGTGAAACACTGCATTGAGCTTTGTTATGTATGATATTCAACTTATTAACACAGGTAATGTTCAACAATGGGACACTTAATGTCATGGCTTTTAATCTTTGCAGTTTGGAAGGAGAAAGATGATAAATTATGACCTACTGTGATACAGGGACTTACACAATGTTAAAATATTATTGTACCAGATGGGAATTGAGCCCATGAGATAAAGCATGAAAAAATTGAAACTATTGCTAGAAAAGAGCTACCTTTCCAGCAAGGAAATTAGACACATGCTAATTTCAGAATGAATGGAGATGCACTTCAGACAGGCCTGTTCTAGGAATGCATTCTTATGTAAATGTTAATATTTCTGTTTTTAAATATATTCCCAAAGGATGCAGTTGAATGTTCTGAGTAATACAGGCTGGTTTATGTTATATACATACTTCACAAGACAAAACTGTCCTAAACACATAGTTTTGATATCTGATAAGTCATGATAATTAGAACAGAAGTATTGTGCTCATCCTGCATGTGCAAGTGAATTTTATATTAAATATCTTCATTGTAATGTATACAAAATTGGGCATACATTAGCTTGACGTTATATGTGAAATATTAATGATATATGCTTAATAGAAAAGTTTAATTATGCAAGAATTGTTGATAAATTCTTGAAAGAAGCAGGTTTAATATTATCATTTTTCTTCAGTGTTACAGTTCTAATCAAAATGTTGTGAGAAAGGGCTTCCTACACCCTTTGTAAAAGCATATTATAAGTGAATTCAAACCCTTAATCTGCTGTGATATTCATATAAACTCACTGCACTTATACCTTGTGCCACAAATATAGGCAAATAACAAGTGGTTTTTCGCCTCTCAGTACTATCCAGATTGCTGAAGAAAGCTTATCATTGCCAGTTATATTTGTGCTACATAAGTCAGCCTAGAGTAAATGTTTTACTTTTTTCTTTAGTAGTGAACCTTGTTTGTGCACTGTCAAGTAGTGAACAAATGCAAATTAAAATGACAAAAAAAGAAATTAAAAGTACACATTGTGAAAAAATGCAATGGGATCTATAAACAGGATTTGAATGATGCTTCATGTGCCTTATTTTACTCAATTCACATGATGTACACCTTGAACTGCAGAGGTAGCTATGTGACAGGTAACATTTCTCCTTACAGAACTATCCACAGTGCTGAGGAAAGTGCATTGTTACCAGGCTTGTTTGCGTGACATAAAGCATACTAAACTAAATTTTCACTGTTTTCCTTAGGTAGTGACCTGTGCTTTCACATGTGAAGTGAACAGCAAATGCAAGTTAAAGTGACAAAAAAAGAGAGAACAGTACATACAGTAGAGAGTCGATTATCTGAACTAATTGGGATCTAGGGTAGTTCAGATAATCAAATTGTTCAGATGATCAAACATATAATTGAACTGATTACAAAAACTCTAAAATCTTGTTTTTTTTTCTGCATGCAGGAATATACTTTCCAACCATTTAGTGATCCCAGTGGACAATAAAGAACATTTTTCACACACGAGCTGGCTACACCCCAAAAACATGCTCAAGCAAATACGTATAATGTTTACATATTCAGAATTTATGATTTTTCCTACCCCAAAACATTGGAAGGCTGGTTCTGATAATTGAAGTTTCTGATAATCGGCATTTGGATCATCGACTCTTTACTGTGTTGAGAATAATTGCAATGGGATCTCTAAACTGAATTTGAAGAATGCTTCATGTACCTTATTTCTCTCAATTCACTTCAGTTACACCTTGTACCACAGACTTTGACATTTGTCAGGTGCATTCTCAGAAGTTAATACTATCCATGTTGCTGAGGGCAGCACAATGACACCAGGCATATTTGTTCTACATAAGATGGAATAAACTAACATTTTCACTTTTTCTTCAAGCCGTGAATCACTTGTGCATGTGCTGAGTACAAAGCAATGGAAAAGACATTCAAAAATAAATATATAACAGGAAATAAGCAGAACATAAATGAAATGCAATGAATGGGTAAATGTAGCAATGACCAGAGCAAGAAGTGTATTCAAGTGAAACATTAATTCATCTCATATCTACTTGCAACATCAGACATGCACTTTGTGAAACACTTTATCAGACTTATAGTTAATGAAAATAATGAGAAAGTGGATGGACTAAAGATCACATGTCGTTAGTAATAGTGACAACAGTTACTTTTTAAACAATGACACAATGGTATCACAACATTTTATTACATATTAATTCAGACCACCCTTGTAAAATTATCAATAAAGTGGATTCAAACCATGTATCAGCCATTCTTTTTATCTAAGCTTGCTGGATGTGCACCTTGTGCCACAGTAAAAGTTACCTGTCAGGTGTGTTTTCTTCCCTGACTAATATACAGCATGCTGGTGGCTGATAAATTCCACCAGACTGGTTTGTGCTACATAAGACAGCCTAAACAATTTTGTTCACTTTTTTTCTTAAGCAGCTAAAGTAAATCACATGGCAGCAAGTGGCTTACAAATGCAGAAGGTAATATTTATCAGAGGCATTCAAACAGCTTTTTGGGAATAACAACTTGAAGACACATGAAATGAATCACAATGTATATCTAGCAATGAGCAAAATTAGTACTGCATTCCAGTGATACATTCAGCCATCTTAGATCGCATTGCCACATCAGTCCTATCATGTATGTGTTACAATATCAGGACTTTTAGCTAATGCCATGGGAATGGAGAAAGGCACAGGAAACAGCAGAAATGCTTTCTTTGTTCACAAAGCACACACAATTAATATTTACATCATTTCAAATCACGTATCTGTCTGTCAGTTTTAGTCAATACCAACTTTGCCTGAGTTTCCCACATTAACACATTCATACAACATGCATTTCAAGATTTAGTATGGACTCCATTAGTAAAATTATCTGGTAACAGGTTTTGACCTCTGCATCACCTGTACTGTTTCCATAAGCTCAATACCTTTACACATTATGCCACAGAATAGAAGTGCGACAACTTTAATTTCTTTACTCAGTACTATTTAGAATGCTGAAAAAAGTGCAACAATGCCAGTCTTCATTGAGCTATTGATGGCAGTCTAAACAAAAATTTGTCAGTTTTCACTTAAACAAAATTCAATGCTATTGCCTGCTGCCAGTCAACTGAGTGCAATGCCAAAAGGCATGCAAATGATAGAAGGAAACAAATGTTAGAACAAATACTTTAAATATACATTTCACATGTTTAAGAAACTTTCTTATCTTGTAATAAGGACCTATATGGATTTGAAGCCTTAAGCAAGGGTATTAAGAACAATTATTTAAGAGTATTTATTATAGATGCAACAGACAAAGCCATATATTATCAAGGAGGAAAAGAGTGTACATGTAAAGATAGTGTGACATTTTATCAAGTCACATTGAAAGTGCAACAAAACAAGTTATGAAAGTTGTCTTTTCTCATTTGACAGTAAATGTATGGGTAATTGGGATATTGCAAACAGGATACTCATGTATTCACATAATATTAAACAAAGATTTTAAATATTGGAGGTGTATCCCTTTCTTTCTGTATGGCACTTCTTTCCCTTATCTCTGCTTTCTTAAAAGCAAGTCTGTATCTGTTTTATTACCATATGCTATTTTACCAGTGCTTAAAGTACTCCCTCAAATCTGAACAACATTTCTTACTAAGGGGCAGTAATTGTGGTATTTAAAGCCAGCATTTGAATATTAAGACTGTTGTTCTCCTAAATCACTCAATGTACTTTCAGACCATTTGGTAAGTCTCCTTTCCCCGATGTGCCCTCAATATGTGTACATAAAAGAGAGGAGACTGTGAAAACTGATTGTTCCTGCAGTCAGAGTAATTATAGACATCTGCAAGCCATTAACAAGTAGTAATTCTTATTGTTCATCCTTGCATTGCTAGGGTGTGTGCATTTAATTATGCAGATCCTTACACCATGTTTACATTCCCTACACTTAATGCATACTGTGGTATTCAGGAATGCTAATAAATTAACACCTTATTTGCATCCTCACACTACTCACAGGGCTGATTATATAATGATAATCATGTAGCATATGCCCTGGAATTGCACTAGGGCTATTTTTTGATCCAGAGAGCTCAGTACTGCTATGAAGACAAAACTTTTCGAGAATTACCTATTCTCTACACTGCTGTTTTGCTAAGGTATGTTGCTACTTCTTGCATAATGCTTTTAGTTTAACATTAAAAGGTGAATTACAATGACTACTGAAATTTTTTTTATCTTAAATATATTTTCTTTTATCCATTTCTTTTGACATAGCAATGTCTGCATTACAAAAAGTATGCTACAGAATACTACCTGACCTATTTTTTTTAGTTTGTATTTAATTTGATGTTTGTACAGTTATTGCAGATGAGTGTATTCTAACTTTGTAGGAAGGTCTGGCATTTTTACCAGTGTTAGCAGAAAAAGAAAAGTGTGTCCTTTTTGTTTATTTTTACCTGACTGACCTTCACAGCAGTGGGGATGGCAGTTACAATAATTTTGTCTTAGATTTCTACTGATACATTTTAATTGTTATTGTTAATGCTGCAATGTATTATATACAGTTGAATCTGTGTTATCTCAGTTACAGAAGTGTTATAGATTAATGCTGATATTTGATTTTTAAAAAAATATATTTTTGGGGATTCCTAACTTCTGTGTAGTCATAAGGAGCAATTAACTTTTAAATTGTTTGTGTCCATATTGAATGCATGTAGTCACACATAACTGAAGTCACAGCCATCATGTGCATTATATATTTTATTATGTGTATCTGTTTTCTGTTTTATCTCATACAGGGATATGGCACAAAGAAGAAATCTGTACCCTGCAGGCCACCATAAAGTGATGCAAACAATGAGGTCATTATCCAGACCTTCTGCCATTGTGGAGCTTTTTTGTTAGGGAGAGGTTGAGTTGATTAAGCTGCCCAAGACAGAATATGGTAGCAGGTGATCGATGACATTAATGCTGTTGGAGAGCATGTTAGAACCTTTTCCCAGATACAACACCAGGCAACTGACTTAATAACCTCTGCTGGTTGTAGGGTGGTTGCAATTGAGTGGGTTCAGGTGGCTACAGGGGATGGTCCAGCTACTGAATCACCACTAACTGAAACAGAGGATTTTCTGTCCACTCTCAGAGATCTAGATAGCTTGACAGAGGGTTCCCACATAATCCTTGACAATGATGTAGATGTGGACAATAGACCCAGAGTGACACAAGCAGACATTCCAAGTATGCAAAATGCAAGTGTCATTGTTATAACTTTATATACATATACCTTAGCTGTTCAATATCTCTGTCTCTCTCTCTCTCTCTCTCTCTGTATATATATATATATATATATATATATATATATATATATATATATATATATATATATATATATATAGAGAGAGAGAGAGAGTGATAGATGTGTATATAAATCCAGGGATAACTGTGAGTCAGACTACAGTTACAGAAAAATAGTGGAGATTATTTTGCGAGTGGGAGGAGAAGCCGTTTGTTCACTACATTTTTGAACATGAACATTTGTAATCTGCCTTTGTGAGGGGATTATTCTCTTTTCGTGTTTCATTTGCAAGGTGGTACTTCACAGACTTCTTTCCTTTAGATTCCAGACATACAGGCACTTCTGGATTACAGGCTGCCAGCCCACCTGCACACAGTAACCAAACATTTGGCTATTGTTGCTACTGTATATAAGGTGGATTCAGGTTTATATGAGAGTAAAGTTTGTGTTGCTCTAGCATCTACTAAAGTTTAACATACCTTTCATATAAGGAAATATGTGATCAATTTTATTCTCCCTTTTTCTGTTTGTTGTGTTTATTTATTTATTTAACATGTGTTTACTGGGGAAGTCTGACTGGACAAATTTGTCAATTTTCAGCAGAGGCCTGGGGAGAAAAGCTCCACATAATAACATGATAACAGTCAGTATTTTAAACAGTAGTGAAACACTCAGAGAAATTATAGTAATAAATCACATAATAACATATCATCACAGTTCAAGTTAGCAATAAAGCTAACAGGATCACTTAGTAACGCAGATTTTTACAATTAGAATTAGTATCAAGAAATCATTCAGTGGAGTAGTGCCTCAGAGATACAACAGCTTAATATACAACAGAGTAATGTCTCAGCTATACCTGTTTGGTACTGTAAATTGTTAGATAATCCTGAGAGTGGCACTGTGGAACTCCTACCACCTGATGTCAGAGTATTGAGAGCCTATGATGATGAAAATGGTGACAATGAAGAGGCACAGTCTGGGAGTGAAAAGGGTCAGTCTGACACTGAGGTTATGGCTCTCATATCCTCTGCCCATATTTTGGACACAATCAGTATACCTACACATACCCATGACACAGAAATCTCTGATATAGGACAGCTTGAAGTGGCACAGTTGATCAGTCTAGTGTGGTTACTCTGATTGCAGAGCCAGTTCCTTTTCCTGGTTGCAATCATGAGGTCATGGTGCCACACAAGAGGTTTTAGTAGGGGAACTTGGAGGCGCCACACAAGAGGTTTAATAGGGATACTTGGAGGAGACCTGCTGTTCACACTCCTCCTGATACTGGTGTGCCATTAGGTGCTGCAAGGCGCATGTGTAGGGCCATAGTGGTGGCACAAACACATTCCACCAAGGTCTTGGAAGAGATAGTTCATATATTAAATGCCATGTATTCTGACTTGAGTGACTCCCTGAACCATGTAGGCAACTCCTTAGACAGTATGAACAACATACTGGATTAGGCAGTGTCTGTGATGGAATATCTGTTGGGGAGGGTGGACATCCACATGGCTGGACAGCTGATACATCTAGTGTTAGCAGAAGTGGCCATGCAAGATCCCACTCCCGTATTGACACTACTTCCACTGCTCCATCAGTGTGTCCACATCCAGATGTGATAGGCCATGTTGTTGTGGTGCTGGAGTCAAGAGTAAAGTTCATCCAGCAGACATCACTCATATTCAGGTAACAACCTGACTTCTAGCCAGGGCTGTGGAAGTAGAAAATCCTAGCAGAGGTGGTTTGCATAGTCAGGGGTAACAATGCTGAACTAAGTACTTTACTATGGCTCACACCTGTTTGAGATGCCACCATTTGAAGGTATTCATGCAGAGATACACACACACACACACACACACACACACACACACACACACACACACACACACACACACACACACACACACACATACACACACACATATACAAATATAATTTTTTTTCACTTGTCCATACTAATTCATACATATGCAAACTATCTTAACAATACTGTTGAGTGCTGTACATCTGTTGTTACTGGCCCTGAACACTGTATATTTTGAGGAATTTATGTGTTTCTTACTTGCACATACTCACTTCTTTGGTGCCAGCCTTGCCATCCTACCCCTCTCCCACCCCACCCCAACCTTGTGCAAATGATGATGGCTGTGCCCTGCCCTTTGCACATATCTTTGTGAGTCAGAGTTGCATATATGTCTAATGTACACAGTGGATAGGTAATGCTTGCTTATTCTCAAGCTTGCATTTATCAATATGCATTGCAGAAGAAAAGTTGCTTATTTCTTATTCATACTAATTTGTGAATGATTACTTCTATAATTGTTGAACCTCATTGTATTTCAGTTATTATTGTCATTACAACACTAGAACCATAAGCTACTGCAGCTTTGCATTTTGGTATAGGTGTGAAAATGAGAGTATAATTGACCCATTCCATGTTTTATAGATGATGGTCAATTGAAATGCTTGATGTACAGCATTATTTGTAATACATAAGTGAATATAGCAAAAGTCTGACAGAGGAGAGATTACTGACATAACTGTACACCTCAGACAATGTTCTGCTTATGGGCATGCATATTTCTATATGGGAGCAATCAGTTCTATAAATTATTTTTTTTTTCTTTCCAGGTTCCACACTTATCTT
This sequence comes from Protopterus annectens, assembly GCF_019279795.1. Taxonomy (NCBI): domain Eukaryota; kingdom Metazoa; phylum Chordata; order Ceratodontiformes; family Protopteridae; genus Protopterus; species Protopterus annectens. Next base: position 1,027,601,180 of record NC_056746.1, on the reverse strand, counting down.
GTCATTAGTCTATGTACAAATTGTGTCCTTGGTGTTATGTCCCTGTCTGATGCTATTAGAACACAGCCATTACATGGTTAAGTGAAGGTTGTGCTCTTTGAAAGGCATTAATTGTCTAATTTGTGTGGGGTTGGGATTTTAAGCTTTGAGCTAGGTAGCAAGTGTGTGCGATATCCAATGGCTGGGTATACTGTGCATGCCTCCATCTGCCATCATCATCTGCAACTGGAGTTCTCCCTAAAACTCCTCATCTGTACATGCTGTTGCTGGCCCTGCCTGTGATACTTGAAACTATGGACTGTCCCCTTACTGTCCTTGTTGAAGCTGTTTCCTGACATGGTACAGAATATAAGTATTTTGGCAGAGATGCCTGGGTCGCACTGAAGTGCACCTCCTGATGTGTCAGGATAACTGAACCTTGATTTCAGCATCCAGACACATGTTCTGTGCTATCCCTAGTTTGGCTATGAACCTCATTGTATCCTTGCTCAGTAGGGTTGTATGGGTTTCTCATGAGTGTCATGAGCCAGGGCTCCAGTGTATGACCTGCATCCCACCAGATGCCCTTGAGGAATGTCACCCTCAACAAACCTGGTGTACAGCTCACAAGTGTGCAATATATGTGAATCATGGAAACTGCATGGGCTACCTGCACAGAGACTGTAGATAATCCCTTGGGTATTACAGACAACCTGACAGTTTATACAGTGGAAACCATTTCTTTTGATGTGCCTTCTCTATTCCCCAGGTAAGACTTTTATTTCTATGTGTATGCAGTCTGTGGCCCCCAACACTTCAAGAAAGTGTGCTATTGCATAGAAGTTCTGCATGCTTCTTCCGTTCTCTTGTGAGGTTCATGGGAAACAGATATGCTCCCTTGCATGCTGTAGCATTGCATTTCAAAACTGATGTAATATTCTAGAGCTTGATTCCTGTGTCATCTTTAATATATCTCCTGTGGGTCTTTGGAAAGTATCAGTAGCTAGTGTACATAATGCTGCACATACCTTTGTTTCCACTGTGATAGGCACACCATGATTTCCCTGGGGCCTGAGGTGGGGGTGGTAAAGGTCATATAGTTACTCCAGTGTTTTCCTGTCTACCCTATGTTTCCTAACACTTTCTGTGTCATGCAGTCCATGATACGTCAAGCAGAGTCAATACTAGCCACTGGTACTATCCAGAGGCCTTTCTTCTTCTTGGTCATGGTCTGGCAGCAGCAGCACCACCCTGATTTTAAAGCCTGTTGCACATACAGCATGATAATAGCAGCAGCAACCCCTAACATGTTTTTCCCCAAGTGTAATCATGCCTGTATTTCAAAAACATTTAGTATACAAGCAAAAGCTTATACTGAGTTTACATGATTGTGTTATAGCTTCCTGAATGCCTCTGTCATGTTGGATTGATTAATTAGCATGTACTTTGGCTCTTTATGTTTATATGCTGCTATTTGTCTGTGTTTGCTGACTATGCACGCCACATAGGGCTGCTTAATGAATACCAAATAGTGCATTATCATGTAGCTGTTTATGAATCTGACCTATAGTTGCCATGAATAGTATGAAGGGAGGAAGAAGAGGGCTAAGTGCTTTGATCTATGTATTTATTCACTTGGCATGTATGAAGTGCTGTCTATAACACTGCATTCTTATGTAGGATTAATACATTATCACTGAAAGCAATTCTTGGGGTATCAATGTCCTTGCAGAAACCAGTTTGTTTTTGTCAATGAGGCAACTTCTCAGATTAGTCAGAATTGGTCAGGCTACAATGATTCATCATTTTACTGTGATACTGATACACATATTTAGCCACTGTGCAAGTGAGAGCTATCGGAAAGGCAACAAAGCCACTAAAACAGGAAATACTGAAAACATCACCAAGCTGGGAAAATTAGGGTAACACAAATTAGAATGTTCATAATTGCATTATTTGAATGCATACTTCAGTGAATTGGTGAATGGGATATAAATTATCAGCATGATATAAGTATGGCTCAAAGTTTTGTGTTCTGTGAATGGCAGTAAGGAGTGAAGAGTTTGCCTCATACACGGAACATGAAAAACAAAGAAGCTTTTGTATTACCATTGCATTGGTTTAGCATTCTGTTAAATTAGGACACCAAAAAGTCACTGTTACATTACTGAACCTACACACATTGCTAACATACTGGCTGACAGGTTCAGTGCAAACTTCTCCCCCCCTCCCCCCCAAAAGGAGAGATATCTATTCCAGAGGATTGTAGCCCCCCAAACATCTCCAACGCCCAGGTGAGAACTGCCCTCACTAAGGCAAAAAACACAGCATCCATGGGACCGGATGGTGTCCCCGGCTGTGTGCTTCATGAACTCAACGAGGAATTAAACCCACAGTTAGGACAGCTGTTTAATCTTAGCCTCACCTCAGGATACGCCAAGGAGTGGCGCGGCGACTGTGGTCCCACTTCATAAGGCGGTGCCTCCACAGACCCTGGAAATTACCGCCCATTAGCTTGACAAGCCTTATCTGCAAAGCCATGGAGAGGATCATAATGGAACTCATAAATAAAGACATAGGGAACTTGCAGACTTTGGATCCAACCCAGTTTGGCTTTGTCAAAGGCAGATCCTGCCTCTTAAACTTGGTTGACTTTGTCAAGACAGTCACCAAGGCCATTGATGAGGGAAAGGCAGTCCATACAGCCTACCTCGACCTGGCAAAGGCCTTAGACACAATACCCCACTCAGGTATCATCGAAAAACTCATCAGCTTGAATGTAAACCCATACATCACAAGATGGGTTGCAAACTGGCTAAGCGACAGAACCCACAGGGTCAGAGTTGCTGGAGCCATGTCAGACTCAAAGCCTGTCACAAGTGGTGTCCCACAGGGCTCAGTCCTGGGTCCACTCTTGTTCGGCATCTACTTTTCTGAAGTACAAGCAAACACAGGAGGGTTATGGCTGACAAAGTCTGCAGATGACTGCAAACTGGGCCATAGTCGAAAACACATCTGACACAGATATCCTCCAGAAGGGCCTCACAGAAACGGATAACTGGTGCCAGAGCCATGGCCTGAAGTTAAACGCCAAAAATGCATAGTCATACCCTTCGGGAAAAACAAGGTTACCCCTAGCTACCATATAGGTGACAATCCACTGAGCACAGAAAAAGTCATCAGGGATCTGGGGACCCAAGTTGACAGTAGTCTTTCGTTTGACACTCATGTTGCTAAAGTAGTTAGGAAAACCTTCTATATCGCCCACCTGATCATGAAGGGATTCACATCTAGATCAAGGAGGTCATCGTCCCCTGTACTCATCACTCATTAGACCTATGATTGAGTACAATGCCCGTTCGAATGTATCTGACCAGACACCTGATGCAGCTTGAAAGGCCCCAAAAGTTCCTCACCAAAAGGATAAAGGGTCTCAAAAATATGTCTTATGCTGCCCGACTGAAAGAACTCCAGCTTTATTCAGTCTCATACCGCTTGCTCAGAGGTGACCTGTGCCTGACATATAAGGCCATGTCAAACCCAGATTTGATGAATATGCTTCACCTCAAAAATCTAGATCCCTCAGAACCACAAGGGCGGAGACTTAAACCTTGACACGGTTATAAATAGAACGTGCTGGAGGGACAGATTCATCACCCAGAGACTCCTATGCTGTGGAACAAAATCCCGGTACATGTGAGGCAGAGCACCTGCTGGCCTTGTTCAAGAGGAATCTTGACCAATGGATGGGAGATCGCAGATATACCCCAGGGATTACTTCAGTGTCACTGCTTGACAGAGGCACAGAAAAATGATAGGCATAGTTTTTATTCAAACTAAAGGGGTGGCGAAAGCCACATAACTATGGGCTAGGCTTATAAATGCCCTTGGGCAGATAGCCTAGTATGAACCTATGAACCTATGAACCTATGAACACTAGTTACATCAAGGAAAGAAAAAAATGCATGAAACTTGTAAGGAGTCTATGAAAATCTTCAGTTTTAGCAGTAGTTGGAATGTAGTGTAGTCACTCCCTTGTTGTTATTGTACTGGGAACAAACTTACTGTAAGTAAGAAAAAAAAGAAAAAGAAAATAAATATTGACCTTTTTAAATATATTTGTTAACCAAGTAAGCCCATTGGATACAACTGTCCTTTTTCACGGTCCACCTGAGAATACTGTCTTGTGAAGTAAGAAGGAAAATGGAAGTGGAAGGAATTAAACCCCTTACCCAAGACCACAGGATACAGTTTGTCAGAGACTTAATCTTCCACAATAACTGCCAAACAGTTCATTTTCATTACCCTTCTAACTCAGTAATACCATATATAAGTAATCATGAACTACATTTTTATTATCTCTAGTGGTAATAACTGGGATTATACTATAAATAATTAGAAAGCTCCCACTCATAGGTTAAAGCACTTAGAAGCTGCCCATTAGTAGTAAAGGGGAGCCCCTGGGTAAATTTCCTATTACCTATGCATAGATCCAAGTTTGCATTAATTTTGGACAGGAATAAACTTTGTCTGACATGGATGGGGAGTTTGTTCCAGAGCATTGGTATCTTCTACGAGATATACCTGTCCTTTCAAACCATTCGGTTGATGTTGCATTAAAGGCTTAGATCCCAGGATGAAGTATTTCTGATGTTGTTTGACTTGCTGATGTGTGGTAGGTCCATCAGTATTGGGTTAAAGGATGCCTTGTATGCCAGACAAAAGTCATCTTTTAGCAATCTGTAAAAGCCTCTGTACAGTGACAGGGTTATGAAACAGCCCATGAAGGGCAACTTATCTAAGCCTAATATTCTTTTTGTAAGGTATCTCTGTGGGTTTTCCAGCTGCTGCATGTGACTGGACAGACACATGTCAAAGGGGGCATTATACTCAATGAATGGCCTTATAATGGTTGAGTAAAGGGGGACAATGACATTCTTAGACCTGGAAGCAACTCCTTTGTTAATGGGTTATGCAGTATAGAAGGACTTCCTCACCATAGTGGGCAGATATTGGTTGAAAGTTAGGTTACTTTTGACATAGTTTCATTTTATAGGGGAGCACTATAAATGTGGTAGTTTCTGGGGCAGATAACTTTCTAAATGATATGATAATGCATTTTTTTAACATTAAGCTTTAGTGAATGATTCTGGCACAAGTTATTTGCTTGGGACAAACCTTAATGCAGGATGACTAAGTCTTTTGGGATTTGATAACAACACCTAGCTTGCACTCAGCTACAGACTTAGTCACCAGAGCCCTTTAGTACTGGCATTAACTTCTGAGATGGACATTCCAAACAGCAGAGGTCCCAGCACCAGGCCCTGGGGGACTTTGCTGGTGCCCAGTCTTTTAGTGGAAGTAGCTTCCCCTATTTTGATCTCCTGCATCCTATCTGTGAGCCATTTGGTGACCCAGCAGGTGATATAAGGGTTAATTCCTAGTTTATTAAGCTTTACTACTAAGTCTTCCGTAGAGGATTGTGTCAAAAGCCTTAACCCAATCGGAGTAGTTGGTGTGTACCATTTTAACCTTACCTATTGTGTTGACAACCTGTTTAAAAAAATGCAACGGATTGAGTAAGCCTGACCTACTTTTGATGAATCCGAACTGAGATGGGTTTAGTGTTTGGAGGTTCCCCATATTCATATTGATTAATTCCATAATAACTCTTTAAATGGCTTTGCACATGATGCTGATCAGACTTTTGGGCCTATAATTTCCTGTGTGAATTGGGGGTCCTCCATTAAGCTGGGGAATAACTGTTGCTGTTCTCAAGTCACATGGTACAAAACCTGTATGGAGGCTAAGGTTGAACAGTGTTGTTACAGGTGTGGCTATATCCAAACTGAGATGGGTCCAGTGTTTGGGGGTTCCCTATACCCATATTGATTAATTCTATGATAATTCTTTCCATGGCTTTGCACATGAAGCTGGTCAAACTTGTGGTTCTATAATTTACTGTGTCCATTGAGGATCAACTGTTATACTGCTGTTGCTGCTCTCAGTTCACGTAGTACAAACCTGTATGGAGGCTAAGGTTGAACAGTGTTGTAATAGGTGTGGCTAAGTTGTTCTTTATGCAATTAAATATGCATCCAGGGATATTGTCAGGAGACAGCAATTGCAGTATTTTTTAAGTGATTTCTTGACTTGGTCTAGTGAGATAGCTGAAAGTGGGTCAGTTTCAGGTTTTTCATGTGAGATTGATGGAGAGGTGATGCTTCAACTGAATTTATCAGCCAATGAGCTAGTCATATATTTTCATCCTGTGAATGTAACATATAGAGAAGATCTATTTAGAAGTCAGATCTTGTATAAATAAATAACTCTTGTATTGGCTTTACTGGAGCATGCACAGAATGGAAGACCAAAAGTACAACTGTGTTGATGGTGTTTATGAGTTAAGGTAGAGTACATTAAGTTAAGTGATATTCTTGACATATAAAAAAGAGTAAGGACCAATAGGCAAATAGCAAAACTAAAGCAAGGTGAAGCACAAATAATAAGTAAATTCACAAAAAGGAAAGGTCATTAGAAAGAAAATATGAGTGAAGGAAAGAAGTTGGACAGAAAAATGAATATGAATTAAACAAGTAAGGGGAAGCCGTAGAAACACATTGACTCAACAGCAGCAAGGCAAAGTGAGGAGGATGAGAAGATTATTTTGGATCTCCCACAGGTGGTCAAATTCTGTTAGCTCACAGCTGATCTGCTTGTTCAACTTGCTCAAAACAATAAATGTCTGACCTCCTCCTAACTTGATTGTACTAAATGCATAGATAGATCACCCAGAACCCTAACCCTTTTTTTTTCTCAAAAAACTTTTTATTAGGTATATAAAACAAGACATTAGGAGTTTTGTACATTAAAAAAATAGGTTTAAATAAGCATATTGCAACTCTAAAAAAAAAACAACATTTTAGGAAAATTTAAATACAATAATGATAACACAAACATTGCAAAAAAATATATACACTATATACAAGTTAGGCAACCTGAAAAATAATGAAAAGAGAAAAAACCTGAAGTGAGAAAAAGAATATTATGCATTTATAAATACAAAAAAAAAAAAAAAAAAAAAAAATTTCCAGCACAAAATAATTGAAGAATTTAAGGCACTAACTATTGATAACATTTAAAACTTTTTCTAACATTGACTTTTTTAATGCCATTTTTTTTGGACTTCTGACTATGTTCTTCTGAGCATCAATATATAAATAAGCCATTTTCTGAAAAGCAACCCAATTTAGTTTGGTACGATCAAGCCAATTTTGGGTTATGTAAAGTTTTAATAGGGAGCAAATAAAAATGATAACATGAGTATCTAATTTTGAAAGATGAATTAATGGAATATGAAGAATGGCAAATTCCCAGGATAATGTAGACTTATGGTACCCCATTCTCTGTAGTCTGACTTTCAAAGAGGTCCACAATCTATGAGAAAAACAACAATACCATAAAATATGGAGGAGATCTGCTTGGGGGTGATAACAACATGGACATGATGGGGAATTGTTTGGGTTAAATTTATTTAATTTATACGGAGTATAGTAGGCATCATTGTTAATCATTAATTGTGTGTATAATAGTTTTTTAAAAGGGGTAAATTCCAGACATTAGACAAAAGACAATTGTGATCCATCATTAAACTCTTTATCAACTTGTAGGAATTTGATAGCATTTTATCTGATGAAGATAATGTTCTGATAATCGAGTTGAGATTATTCATTTGATATTCTATAGGATCTGTAAATGGAAACCTATTTTTAATTATTTCCCTTAGTTGACGAAGAATTGGCGAATAATTCCAATTAACTTTCAGAATCTTACGCCAATCAGTTAGGGATAAGTCAAAATGTTTCAAAATATCCCCAACTTTTAAATTTTTTATTAGAGGATAATTTGTTAAGTTAAAAGGAGTGTTATTTATCATTATATTTGGGTTTAGATGAATTGGTTGAATAAAGTGAGATATCTTATCTAGATTACATAGTTTAAGTAAAGTTTGAAAAGCTTTAATCTTTTGTTTAATGAAGATAGAAAGATTTTTAGTAGATATGACGTCCAAAGAGATAAAAGGAATAGCTTCTGGGTTTATATTTTTAGATATGATGTAATTATACCATATTTTTATCCATAAAGAATGATTGATATGAGAATTATTCATGAAATTAGATATGGTGAAAAGTTTATTAGATGAAACAATCAAATAATAAAGATATAAGTTAGGAAGACCCAAACCACCTTTATCCTTAGAAATTGATAATCTGGAATAGGAAATTCTAACCAATTTGGGGAACCATAAAAATTTAGCCAAAACTTTATTTACAGACTCAAAGAAAGATTTAGGAATTATCTGGTCAGAAGAAGAGAAATGATAAAGGAATCTAGGCAAAATGTTCATTTTAATTATAGCAGCCTTTGATAAAAGTGAAAGATTTAGATGCTCCCATCTGTTTATATCAGATAACATTGAGTTCCAAACTTTATTTATGTTATTTTGAAAAGAAGATTTATTATTGTGTTCTAAGTTGATACCTAAATACTTTATACTAAAAGTAAACTGAATTTGATGATCTGAAAACAGGAATGGCTTATGGACTAAATGATTTAAAGGAAATATATAAGTTTTAGAGGAGTTTAAAAGGTAGTTCGAAACAGAAGAGAAGTAATCAATAGAATTTGTTATTTTCCTAAAGTCAGATAATGGAGTTTGAAAGTAAATTACTAGGTCATCAGCAAAGGCTGAGAAATAATTTTTTGTGTTAAGAATTCTAGGAACATTATGAAAAGTGTTCTGAATAATGTACAGCAACAAAGGTTCTAAATAAATGTTAAAAAGAAAGGGGGACAATGGACAACCTTGCCTTGTTCCTCTGGTAATCTTTATTGGAGATGAAAAGTGTCCATTTATGTAAAGTCTGGTAAACATATCTTTATACAATACTTTTATGAAGTTGATAAAGAATAAAGGAATATTAAAACAAAACATAGTTTGAAAGAGAAAATTCCAACAGACTCTGTCAAAGGCATTTGATGCATCAATAATCAGAGCATATATTGGGTTTGTATCTTTTTTAATAAGATGAATGATAGACTCTAAAGACAATATATTATCCCAAGCATGTCTATGGGACATAAAACCAGATTGATCTTGAGAAATAATTGAGGGTAAGATCTGTTTCAATCTACTAGCCAGAATAGATGATAACATTTTAATATCTAAGTTTATTAAAGAAATGGGTCTATAATTAACTGGGTCTGATTTTTCTTTATTATTTTTCAGAATTAAGATAGTTTTAGATGTATTCCAATGAATGTCTGAAATATTAATTCTTATATGATTATATACTTTAAAAAGAAAAGGAAGAATTACCAATTTAAAAGTTTTGAAGAATTCCGGAGTGAAACCATCTGGACCAGGAGATTTACCAGATTTAAGATTATCAATTGAATCCGAAATCTCTTGTAAAGAAATAGGAGCAGAAAGCAATCTATGTTGGTTATCATTTAATTTAGGGAAATGTAAAAGAATTTAAAAAGGTTTTTATATAATTATCATTAACAGAATTAGAAGAATTTGAGTATAAATCAGTATAGAGTAAAGTAAAGAGCTGAATAATTTCTTCATCCGTGTTATACAATTTATTCTTGTAAAACAAAGATGAAGTATTTGGTCTGTCAAAATTATTTTTAATAATTCTAGCTAATAGTTTAGAAGGAACCTGGGCCCATTCTGAATATGAAGCTAGTAATTTTTGCTCAGCTAAAAAAAAAACTATTTTGATGAAGCAAAATTAAATCTTTCTGGCAATCAAGAATTTGCTTTTCTATATTAGAGTCATGGTTCAGTCTAAACTGATTTTCCAAAGATAGAATTCTATATTTTAAGAACTTCTCTTTCTTAAAGTACTGTTTTTTGAGGTAGGCCGCTTTACTGATAAACAATCCTCTTAATCTCGCTTTGCATGCAGCCCATTGTATGTCATAAGGGATATCCGATGACCCTAGATTACCTTCCATTTCCTGTAAAATTTCAGAACATTGTTTATAAATTTTTTCATTCAGTAGTAAATTATTGTTTAAAGACCATTTATTTGAATTGATATTATTTTTAATATTAGTACTTATGTTTAGTTTTAATAAGATTCTTGAATGGTCTGAAAAAAATCTAGGTTCAATAGTAAAATCCAAAATATATTTTGAGATAGAATCAGAGATTAGAAAAAAATCCAATCTGGACCATGAACGATAACACTTAGAGTAATAGGTATAAATATCATTCCTATTTGAGATTTTGACAGAATGTAATGGATCAATCAAACTATGCTCCATCATTAAATCATTAAGAGCCAGAGTAGATTGATAGTTATAAGAAGCAGCGGAACGAGAACGATCAATTTCTGGATTTATCACTGTGTTCCAATCTCCACCTACTATAATATAATGGTCTTTATATGATGTGAGACTATTATAGATTTTTAGAATGAACAAATGCTGTAGATTACATGGGCCATATATATTTAAAACTAAAAGAGGTTTATCAAGACTATGAATAGAAGCGGTAAACAAACACCATCTACCCTCATTATCAAATTTCTCATCAATTATGATCCCCATGAATTTTTGTTTAATGATTATGGCTACTCCTCTGGAATTAGATGAGTCCCCTGAAGCTACAATCCTTTTGATCCATTTTTTATTTTTCTCTTTATCCCAATCAAGTCGAGGGATATGGGACTCTTGAATAAAACAAATATTGGCCTGTGACTTGAAAATCAAATGAAACAATAATGACTTTTTTGCTTTATTTTGGACTCCTCTAACATTCCAGGAATCCACTGTTATATCAACTGGCATACTTAAGGTAAACAACCAGTATTGATGCTGCAAAAAAAACACAGAGTAAAGTTCCAGTAATACATAAACCAGTGCCTACGAGAGATGAAAAAAAACAACTTGATCTGAACAGTGTTTGAATATACGATCAAATCAAAAAATATTCCTTGTAAAAGAAAAATAATATAAAAAATAATATAAAATTTACTTATTTCCTTCATCCTAACCCTAGTGCCTACCCACCAATCTCCTATTGATAAAGGAAAACCAGATATAAATAAAGTAGAAGTTGTAATTTTAAATACTAATAGCATCAGAGTAACATAAACAACACTAAATGAAAGCCTAACAAAAAATAAAACCCGTACTAAAATACCAAACCTATGTACAAGACTAACTAATTTCAAGATGTCCAACATACTCAATCCCCACTTAATATATTAAACTACAAGCTCCTATTATTAAGTAAAAATATATAACAATAAAATGAATTTCCTCAAATATTTCAAAAAAAAGAAAAACAATTTGTGATTAACAAAAATAACACTGCATAACAAATATTGAGATGAGAACAAACAAATATGAAATAACGTATATGAATATTAAAGGACAAATATATTAACATTACTATATATATAAATAAACCTATGTGAATCTAGTATATTTGTATCATGTATAAAATGATGTTTTAATTATAGAAAGAAAATAGCTATAAATATTGCAGAACAAGATAAAACTATGTATTATCTAATAATCACACAGTAAGATATAACAAACTTCTCAATAATGAACTGGAGACTAACTGTGACAATAATATCTAAAATTATGGTTTAAACATTTAAACATGGACCAGATACAGTAAAGTCTATCCCCCAGGAGACTTACACTCTATAGTCAACCCCACATAAATGAATGTTGCCTGCCAATGTAGCTGTTATACAGCAACAGTTCTCAATAGTTTACTATATATTTAATAGACTTTGGCGCCATCTAGTGAATAAAAATAAAATAAAAAAAACAGCTGAACAATACCCTAACCTACAGTATATTCATAAATTCAAAGATAAAGATTAAAAGGAGAAAAAAGCGGATTATATGTTTAAGAAAATAATACATAAAATGCTTGTATCAATAACACCATTAGTTATAAGGTCATAATGCATATTTAGAATATAGAGAAGCAGCCTAGTACCAGGAAGTAAACCACACAGTTCTCGTACACTCGCTCTTTAGAATACCCAAAAAGAACAAACATAACTAAGTTAAACTCCGAAAGAGTCAAACAGCATAAACATGAACATGAATACTATACCAATAGCATTAAGAGATAACCCTATATAAGATTTACAACAGTTTAACTATGTATTAGTTTGCCAAAAGTAACATACATTCAATATCCCCATACTGCTTGTAGTGAATTGCATGAACTTTTAAGACAAGAAAGCAGTATAACTAAACAGATACTTTGACATTATGTTATAATTCAAAATACAATGAAAAGCATATCCTAAAAAAATGTATTTTCTTATTTGTCCCTTTTTATTTATTTAAAAGTGAAAGAGACTAACCTATTTTATGGAAATAAGGACAAATTCCGCCTTAGTAGTCAAAAGCTGATACTCGCATTAAAGCGAGAAGGTCATGGGAAGATTTCCTGGTGGTACGGTGGAAATATACCCTAATAAATACTGAAGATGATCAACGCTTAGTCCCAGACACATTGTAGTTGGAGAAGAAATTATAAGTCCATTCCCAAACTCGAATAAGTGCTGAAGAGAAGCGCTACTATAAAATGCGAAGCCAACGGATATCCTCAGCGAGTGATGATGTCACCATCAGTCTCCGAGAGTCCATAAGAGGTGCGCGACCAAGTAAAGATGCAGCTGGTGATACAAGGAGAAGATTTTCACCTTGGATAGTCTCGAGAAGCGAAAAATTCTCCCTCCAAAAAGCAGACAACTGGCGCAGGGCACTGAAATCTAGAAACTTGAAAATAATAACACACTACATTCGCAATACGAAAAAAGATAACTGCAAGGCTGTTAGAATCAAAAAGTAACTCTAGAAACCTGGAAAGCAAACAATATCACAATAAAAATAAAATTTTTCCATAACAAAGAAAAGATATATTTAACACAACTATTAGTATGGAATGAAATTAGGCAATAACAGACAAGTACATCCTAAAGTATAAAATATTGACAAAAAAAAACACTTTTGAAACCTATTAAAAAGGTAACATGTTAAGACACAGAATCAGGAAGCTTTTTAAAAGTTTTAAAAAATATATCTTTAGCTTCCTTAGGATCAGAGCACATAAACCTTTTGTCATTGACTGTAAAAGATAAGGTATTTTGATAGGACATACGAAATCTTATCCCTCTTTTTATCAAGTCAGCACAATAGGGAGAAAGTTTTTGTCTATTTAGTTTTATTTGAGAAGGAAGATCTTGAGCAAATGACAGTTTATGAGACTTCCATATAAACTGTTTTTTACTTTTAGTTGCTTCCAGAATCTGGAAAGTGTCTTGGAAATTTAATAATTTAGTATAAATAATCCTTGGTAAAGAAGAATCCTGACTTGCACGTAATGCTCTATGTGCTCTTTCTACAATTATAGTTTTTGAGGATGATTCACAGTTTAACAATGTTTCAAAGATGTTCCTAGTCACAGATAACAAATTTTTATTGTCATAAGATTCTGGCAAACCACGAATAATTATGTTATTTCTACGACTTCTGGCTTCCAAATCCAACAGTTTGGCTTGTATATCAGAAATAATCTTATCTTTAGACTTAAGGTCACTTTCCAGTGAATCAGTTTTTATCTCTAAAGCTGAATTTCTATTTTCAATCATATCCATTCTGTCATTTATTTGCTTCAAAGTTTTACTAAAGTCAGCAAATTGTTCTGAGAAATTTTGGATAGCACTTTGGATAGGCTTTAATGCTACTTTTAGTTCGTCTAAATGAAAATTTGAATCATTTAAGTCTTTATTACTTACTTTGGAAGTTTCTGTAGATTGCTTAGATGTTCTTAATCTTTTTGAACTGGAATCTTTTTCAGGAGAGAGCATTGAAGAAAATTTGGCCTTTGTAGGCTGAGTCTCCATGGAGTCAGATTTAGTAGCCATGCCCAGAGATGAAGTGCAACTGACAGGATATCAGGATCCAGGAATATTCTGAAGCAGCAGATAATCAAAGCAGCTGAGAGAACAAAATTGTTCTGAGGTAAAATAAATCCCAGGATAAGAGTTCCAGACAAATAAATAATCCAAATGCGTAGAAAAAGATTTATAAAATCTTTTTGTAGAAAAAACTGAGGAAAAAGATTGCTACAAAGTTGTAAAAAAAACAAAAGTTAAATAGCTGTGAGGAGCTCAAAGAGTAGGGACTAGTCTAGTCGTCAGCCATCTTGGAATCCCCAGAACCCTAACCCTAACCTCAAAGCTCACTCTCTGACCCTAACCGTAAAACTCCTAGTTGTTCCCAAATCCCATTCATAAACCTCAGATACTAACTCTAAAATCACTAGTCACAACTTAAAAATGAAACCACATTTATTAAGCCAAAGTTTCTCACTTGCTCCAGAGCCCTAATCCCAAACCCCAATTCACTGACCTAACCTTAAAACTCCTAGTGGCTCTCTAAGCTTACTCATTATCCCCACTGTATCCCTAGCCTTAAATCTCCCAATCACTTTGCTTAATCTTTAAACTCCTAGCCGCTCTAACTCACCCCTCTCTTTCTCTTCAGCAAGTGCTCCTACTTTGTTCAAGCCTGATTACATTTTCCAACAGTTGCCTGACATATGAGTATCTAGCTGAGAGCCTATGGTCTGCAAGCAGATGGAACTTGAGCACTTGACGTGGACCCAAAGATTTAGACATTATTGAGGAGGAAGAATTGGGCATTGAAGAAAGTAATATGACAGAAGTAAGTGCTTTGGGCTAAAGGGAAAATAAAATAAAGGTGGTATATTGGAGGTTTTATCCTTAATATGATACATACCTGATGATGAATGCTAAACTTGAAAATATGGTAATGTATTTACCTGGTGTGGGTATGCAAAAAATTCAATGCTAAAATAATAAATGCAAGTAGAACTACATATAACTAAGTAATAACTCATGGAGGGACTACTTGCATTTGAAATATGGAAGCAGAGTAAGTGTAAAATTATATTTAAATAGAGTAAATAGCTGTATGAAAGGAAATTGAAATCTCCATTTCATTTGTTTTAACAATATATGGGGTCCTAAATAGTTTAGTGAAAACTAACATCACTTGAAACCTTGTACCTCAATGAAAAAATGCGGTTTGTCAATAAATGGAAACATTTTTGTAAAAGAAAGCTATTCAAAGAAAGAAGGTGAGAGTTAAATGTAGCAGACTACAGAGTGCTTCCTAGAAGTTTGAAAACAGATCTCAGTGTCAGAAACCCATTTTTTAAGAGGGAAAGCTAAATATCAGAATGATGGAGAATATATGCACAGATATTAAAAGCTTAAATAGAAAGACAGAATAAAATAGTGAATTCTTTAGGAATGGAGTCAATGCTCTGAGTTTTAGGATGAGACAATGGATTGGCATAAAGAAAAAGTACAGCATTTACCCCTTACAGCCCCACAGAAACATAATTTCAAAAGTTCATTGTGACCATTCCAGACTGCTTTTGTTCAGCAAAGCTACATTTTTCTGGTACTATTTGCAATGGCAACCTGCACAGAGACAACCCAATAAAACTGTATTATGAAAGTGCTGCAAGATAGCAATCGTGGCAGAAATAAAGCCACTGTCCTTGAAGTGTAATCCAACCACAAAAATAAAAGTATTTGATTTATCTATAAAAGCTGTCCCAGATGCCCGTCATTTATTAATATTTGCTTTTGCCCCACTCAAAGAACCAAACCATGCAAATATAAACCAGTATCCCTAAACAAGCAAAGTTACAGTTAGTCTACAATTGACAGGGCTATTAACTGTAAAGTCCTAGAAAATGGCTTACAAATGTATCCAGAATTACATAATTGGTATCCACTAAATGTCGTACCTTCATTTGTTCACTGTCATTTGAACATTTAATGATATATCCTGCCTTGATGTACAAAGTGAATTCCAGCTAGGTTACCCAAGTAAAGAGGCAGGTATAGAGGGTAAGACAATTTCCAGATGCTGGGTCCAGCATCAATGCCCCTTCATTTAATCAAATTAATTCTGGTCACTGTCAGACAATTGTTTTTATATGAAAATAATTCAGTATTTGCAATTAGGTATACCAGAAGAGATCTTTTTGCAAACTTTTTATAAACACTATGCAGTGACCAAAAGGTTTTAGTGTTTACAAAAGAAGAAATGTTTTTTTTCCAGGATGTATCACTCTTTTAGCTAGTTGAGCTTTCTATACAAGATAAGATGGCTTTTTGTTTACATTGTCCCAGAAGCAGTATCCATAAAGTACCAATATAAGGAAATATTTTCATAATTAGAATATGATGATCCATTTGCAGAGAACTGCTCTAAGTCCATAAAATAATGCAGCATAGTTTTCTATGCAATAAATGCACAGCATATTAATAAAGATAATCACAAATATTTGGAATCTATAATTTAATCTTGATAAAGCAGTGGCAGGGTATAATGTCTGGTTTTATGTTTGCATTTTATATGCATATGTGCATACGTGAGTGTGCATAATATATAGACATTTATTGACAAACCGCATCCTCATTAATAGAACCCTCACTGAAGGATATATCCCTAAACTCTGGAAAGTCTCTCACATTATTCCCCTACACAAAGGAGGAGACTCCACTGAATTCTCTAACTATCGTCCCATAGCCCTACTATCCCCTCTATCTAAGATCATGGAAAGATGTATACATAGGCAATTGCTAGACCACCTTCTCCATAACAACTTACTTTCCAACACCCAACATGGCTTCTGACCCTCCCATAGCACTACTACTGCCCTCCTCTCCTTTATTGACAGCATAAATAACAACCGGAACCTTAACATGCTCTCCTCTGCTCTTTTCATAGACCTATCCAAAGCTTTCGACATGGTAAATCACACTATTCTCATTAACATTCTTAAATCTCTATCTCTCAACACACTCACCATTAAATGGTTCCATTCCTACTTAAATAACAGACATCAAGCTGTGCTATGGAAAAACACTCTCTCTCTACTCAGCTACCAGTTAACATTGGAGTTCCTCAAGGCTCCATACTGGGCCCTCTTCTGTTCTCTATATTCATTAATGATCTACACCAAGTAATTCCCCAAGCCACATGCATCCAATATGCAGATGACTCTACACTAATATGCACTGCATCATCTGTATCTCATCTTCACTCCCTATCTCAAGACACATTTAACTCTGTAGAACTATGGTTTACAAAATGCTGCCTCTTACTAAACCCCATAAAAAACAAACTTCTCCTTTTCACACCTACCAGTAAATCTCCACCTATAGACTTCTCTCTATCATCTTGTGACGGTACACTAATAACCCAAGATCAAACTACCAAATTGCTAGGTATCACCATAGATAATAACCTAAACTTTGAGGCCCATATCAACAACATTCTGAAAACTACCAATAAAAAAATAGGCTCTCTCTTTAGGATCAAATCCTTCCTTACTCCTACAACTAGAATTACCATTGCCCACACTCACCTTATGTCCACCCTTCTTTATGCTTCACCCATATTTACCAATCTGTCAAAAAATAACCTTAAAAAACTAGAAATCTCATTTAATAACATAGCCAGATTTGCCACAGGCAGCCCTTACAGAACTCATCACTGTATTAATCTTAAGCTCCTTGGATGGCTTGAACTTCAGCAGCATCTGAAATATAATCAACTTACCATCATCCACAAAATTCTGTATCAACCTGAAAGAACACCCATCCTAACAAATCTTATCCACCCCTATGTAAACCTTAAATCCCTAAGATCATCACAAAAATCTCTTATACACATCAACAAATCAAACAATAGAACAGGAGACTCTCTATTTTCTGTTTCCATTGGAAAAACATGGAATCAACTTCCATCTGAACTGACCACAATTCCCTCAATTACTCTATTTAAAAATAGGCTTAAACTCCACCTAAAAACACACTGGATGTGCCCCTGTTCTAAACCAGACTGACCAACCTATCTATTGTTGACTTACTCATCTAAAATTTCTCATCTCTGAACCTACTCTTTCACTAACTTATCTTATCCATATTTCTTTATTTCTATTTTTTTTAGATACTACCATGCTTCCTCTCCTCACACTCCATACTAGTACTACATCTTTTAAACTGACTCATATCACTACTACACACTTTACCTAACAACCCCTCCATTTATTTTCATTATCTTCCTCTATTATCTATATCAACACTTTTACTAACTTCTTTCCTGCAACTAATACTCTTTAGCAACACATAAATGTACCTTCTTATTAACTATTCTAAGCCTATTAAAATTATATGTTACCTTCATTATGTACTCATAAGTGACAGACTCCCTGTTAGTAAATGTATAAAATGTATAAATATGTTTTTTTTTTCTCTTCTATTTTGTTGTTTATGTTAACATTGTTTAAACTGTGTGGAGCTTTTCTCCCCGGGCCTCTACTGAAAATGGACATATATCCAGCTAGACTAGCCCGGTCAACAAATGTAAAATAAAATAAATAAATAAAATAAATAAATATACAGAAGTCCCTTCTTATAGCAAATTGTTAGGGATGATAGTGGATGACAATCTTAAATTCGACCTGCATATTGCATAATAAAACTCATCAAAAACTAACAATGCTTTACAGAGACAAAAACATTCTCATTAATGCAACTTAAACTATACTTGCCACTACTTATCTCCTCTCCACACTTCTTTATGGTACTTCTGTCCTTAACCTCCAGGCATCACAAAAAAGCAGAACTTGAACAATGCTATAACAAAGATGCTATATTTGCAGTAGATACCATTTCAGATCCCACCACTATATATCACTAAAAGACTAAATTGGTTAGAACTATCCCATCAACTAACATATATACTGCTTCTTACCACTAATAGAATTAGCCAACATCTATCTGTTTGTCTGGCACTAAATGCAATTCTACACAACTATGTTCCCAGTTGGTCATTATGAATCAAGGACCAAAAACAACTATATGTCCACAAACCTATTAAATCTGCTGGACATTCTCTGTGCTCCTAACAGATTGCTAAGGCCTGGAACCCCTTACCTGATCAGGTCAATATCCTCCATCCCATCCTTCAAAATTATGCAGAAAAACGTCCTAGCCCAAATCTGTCTCTGTTTTTCTCAACACCAGGGTAAACAAAATCCATAAATGTGAACAGGAAAATATTTATACCTTACATCTCTTTATTCTCCCTTCCTCACTCATTTCTATCAAATTCTCTCCCCTGACTTTTTCTCTAAATATAACCTGCTTTTTCCTCACACTTCATATTGCAATTCCTATTTGTATTATACTAACTTACCTTTAATGTCTCTATTAACAGGCTAAAATGTATCTATATGTTAATATGTATCTTTTCCTAACCAATGTTTTCATAGCTCTAATTTTGTATAATTATTTAAACTTTAGATACTTTTGTATTACTTTTGGAAATTGTGAAATTATTGTTCTTCAAATGTCGTATAATACTTTGGAGCTTTTCTTCCAAGACCTCCACTGAAAATGGGCTCCTACCCAATTGGACTTCCTAGTAATCAAATGCCAGTAAATAAATAAATAAATAAACAAAATAATGTCAACTGGAATAACACTCAACTATTATAAGGTAAAATAATCACACACACGCACACATATGTATATATATATATATATATATATATATATATATATATATATATATATATGTATATGGGTCTACTTCATTTGACTGAAAATACACTTCACTGAAAATGAAATTACTAGGGCCACTTCACTGAAAGCCCACTTCACTGAAAACTCATTTGACTGAAACTCATTTTGTTGAAAGCTATATATGGCCTTTTCCCCACTTTAGTGCAATCCTGGAGTTAGTATATATATATATATATATATATATATATATATATATATATATATATATGTATATAGGTCTACTTCATTTCACCTAACTTCCAATTCACTGACTTTCATTTCACTGACCCCATTTCACTGAAATTTCATTTGACTGACACTTCATTTCACTGACAGTTCATTTGACTGACAAGTATTATTAGCAAGAAAATGGAATATGCCCCCTTCCCCACTGTAGTGCGACCCTGGAGTTAGAATATATAGTTGGGGGGGTGTGGGGGGCACAGCCCCCCACATCGGGGGGTGGGGGGCGCAGCCCCCCACTTCATTTCATATGATATTGTTAAGTTTTGATATAATATTGCTTAGTAAAAGAAAAGTAGATGGGGGGCTTTGCCCCCCACACCCCCCAACTACATTTTCTAACTCCAGGGTCGCACTACAGTGGGGAAGGGGGCATATTCCATTTTCTTGCTAATAATACTTGTCAGTCAAATGAACTGTCAGTGAAATGAAGTGTCAGTGAAATGAAATTTCAGTCATTTGGTCTCAGTCAAATGGGAGTCAGTGAATTGGAAGTTAGGTGAAATGAAGTAGACCCCATATATATATATATATATATATATATATATATATATATATATATATATATATATATATATATATATATATATATATATATATATATATATATATATATATATATATATATATATATATATATATATATATATATATATATATATATATTTATTTATTAAGAGGGAGGGCACAGCCGCCCACATATGTTGGTTATATATTCTCTTCTGGAAACAGTTATTCATTGCACTTGTAAGTATCAATGTGTATAGTTTAAAATGTTTATAATATGTCGGGGGCTGTGCTCCCCACACCCCCTTAATATATATATATATATATATATATATATATATATATATATATATATATATATATATATATATATATATATAGACTAACTGCAGGATTGCACTACACTGGGGAAAAGCCCATATATAGCTTTCAATGAAATGAGTTTCAGTCAAATGAAGTAGATCCATATATATATATATATATATATATATATATATATATATATACATATATATATATATATGTAAGTATATTTACGTGTGTGTATACATATGTATGTATGTGTGTGCATAAAATGCAGGTTTATATATATATATATATATATATATATATATATATATATATATATATATATATATCAGTCTACTTCATTTAACCTAACTTCCAATTGACTGGCACCCATTTGACTGACCCCATTTGACTGAAATTTCATTTGACTGACACTTCATTTGACTGACAAGTATTATTGGCAGTCTCCAGAACACTGTAAGGCAAGTAAATGGAATATGTCCCCTTCCCCAGTGTAGTGCGACCCTGGAGTTAGAATATATTGTTAGGGGGGTTGTGTGGTTTTGCTTTAATATTGCTTAGTAAAACAAAAGAAAGTTGGGGGCATCACACCCCCACACCCCCATTGTGGGGGGCTGTGCCCCCCACGCACCCCTAACTATATATATTCTAACTCCAGGGTTGCACTACAGTGGGGAAGGGGACATATTCCATTTACTTGCCTTACAGTGCTCTTGAGACTGCCAGTAATACTTGTCAGTCAAATGAAGTGTCAGTCAAATGAAGTGTCAATCAAATGAAATTTCAGTTATTTGGTCTCAGTCAAATGGGTGTCAATCAATTGGAAGTTAGGGCAAATGAAGTAGACCCATATATATATATGTATATATATATATATATATATATATATATATATATATATATATATATATATATATATATATATATACACACACATATAGATTAGATATATAGATAGATATATAGATAGATATAGATTATAGATATATATATATATATATATATATATATATATATATATATATATTCATACACATATACACACACACACACAAACACACATATATATATATATATATATATATATATATATATATATATATATATATATATAAAATCACATAAACAAAGAAATAGAGCTTACTATTAGTGGTAGTAATTCATTGCAGGGGAGAGGGACAGCAGGCTGAGCAGCCGCAGCCACGGCTGTAGCCACCGAGGGAGAGGAGGAGGAAGCCGACTCCGCGGGTAGGAGACCTGCCAGAATCAGCTTATTCCTCCTATCCCTCAGGGCCCGGGGGTTAAAGGCTGCGCAAATTTGGCAGCCCGATGACAAATGCGGTACCCCCAGGCAGAGGATGCACTGAGTGTGGCCATCCGCTGGGGAAAGCTTATGGCCACACTCAGTGCACTTAGAAAAGATGGCCTTTGGGGCCTTGGCCATGATTTCTGAAGTAAAAAACACACACACACGCCCACACAAACACCTAAGGGAAAAGGGGGTGGTCTACTAGGCTTTAAACTATGAGGGAACGGTAAAACTCAGGGGTTTAAACTAAGAATTATACTATCCACACACACACAAAAACTAAGAAAGGTTTTGAGGAAAATCTACTTACAAATCACCTAATGCTAGAAGCTCGAGAAACTCGTGCTTGACAAAGCCGCGGCAAATGAGATCTGAGGATTGGAAGGAAGAGTAGGGTATTATGAGTAAGGGGGAGGAGCTTGGAGCTCGGATCTCTAGCTTGGAAGGCTGCTGGCTCGGATCCAGTTCGGATCCGATACCCACAGGTTAATGATCAAATGAAGTTACCTACTTCAGATAAAGAAGTTATGTACTCACCATTACGTTCCGTCTGAGTAGGTAACTTCATTTGTCAGCAACCTGTGGGTATCAGATCCGACCTGGATCCGAGCTGGCAGCTTTCCAAGCTAGAGATTTCAGCTCCAAGCTCCTCCTGCTTACCCATAATACCCTGCTACCTCCTTCCAATCCCCAGATCACGTTTGCCCACCTATATAACCTCACAACGACAAAACAACAACCTGAAGAATCCTAACCTAAGGATTAACAAATGACCTGAAAAACCATCCTAGTGTTCAGGTAATCAAAGAACCAGGTTAAGGGGAAGGAGTGAGGGTCAGATGCTGAGTTGAACTATCCTCCATGTAAGCATGTGTGCGTGCGTGTGAGCGTGTTTGCACTTGTGTGCGCGGTGCTGCCCCCCCCCCCCGCGAGGAAACTGAAAGGAAATAGGAAGCACAACAAATAGTAGGAAGCTACCAGGGAGTACTAGCAGAACTAGCAGGTGAAAACAATCAGAATCAGGCAATTACACAGGCAGTACACTAGCCCAGCCCAACCTAGCACTTAAAACTTTGCAAACAACAGTCAATAATGTTTCTCACAAAAGACACTGCAGTAAGCTAATAGAAGTGAAAACTGAAAAAGCTTTACTGAGACAAAGAAATGTTAGGGGCTGCCATTGCTGTTATAAGGCGACATATTCAACATGCTGAGTGTGGTGACAATGGAAATGCTGCTGGACAACCCACAGTGAGGAGACGGAAAAGAGTGTACAGGCCCAGGGTAACCTACCAGGGGCTACATGAGCTGGAGATAGTGGAGCGCTATAGAGTAGACAGAGACCTCCTGCAACAAATTCTTGAGCTGTACGGGCCACGCCTCATACACAGAACCAACAGAGGGGTACCCATCCCAGTAGAAACCAAGGTATGTGTTGGCCTAAGAATATTAGCAACAGGTACCTTCCAGAGACCAACTGGTGATATCATGGGGATATCACAGGCATCAGCATCCAGGGTACTGCACCAGTTCCTGGATGCCATGTCAGCACATGTCGGTGATCATGTATATTTCCCCAATTCCCATGAGGCACTGGCCAGCAATATGCATCTCTTCCAGCAAATAGCGGAATACCCTGAGGTATTGGGTGCAATAGACTGCACGCACATACGCATCAAAGCACCAGCCGGTGAGCGGTGTAGGGTCTACTTCAACTGCAAGGGCTTCCCCTCCATCAACTGCCAGGTCATGTGTGATGCCCAGGGCATAATACTGAATGTGTGTGCTGGCTGCCCTGGAAGCTACCATGATTCCCATATCTGGCATCTGATGCAGCTGTACCAGACATTTGCCAATGAGGACATCCCACCTGGTCACCTAGTGGGGGATGCTGGCTATGCACTGGAGCCGTGGCTGATGACACCCATCAGAAATGCACACACACCTGAACAGGAAAGCCATAATGAGGCACACGCACAAACACGAAATGTAATCGAGCATGTGTTTGGGCTGCTCAACTCATGGTTCCGGTGCCTGGACACATCTGGTGGAGCCTTGCAGTACTCACCAACTACATGTACCCAAATTGTCATGGTATGTGTTATGCTACATAATATAATCCTGTGAAAACAGCTGCAGCAGGACCAGCATGGGCCAGGGCCAAACAGCCCACCACCATTGCCAAGGCCTGCAGAGGCACAGGGTGACTCAGAGGAGGAACAACCTGAGCCTGCCCCAGTAGACAGAAGGAGGCATGCCCAGTATGCTTTGGCCTTGGCAAAGAGGCAACACATAGCACATACACTGGCTCAGTAGGAACTCTGGAAATGATACCTCTCTCTGACTCGCACATATAGTAAAAGGGATGCCTAAGTTGACATGACCTGCTTTCAAACATGTACAGGGAGTGTAGTATGTGCATCTGACATAGGCAGCCCTGCAGCACCACCTGATGCATGATTGCCATGTGTTAAGCAATGTAAAGCAGTGCTAAACAACATTTATCACCATGTAGTTTCTGCAAACAGAATTGCACACACCAACTTTTGCAACTGTGGTCAATGTTGAGTAATATTGGGCAACGTCCAGCAAAGTTGGTGAATATTCCGCAATGTTGGACAAGCCTGGTCTAAGTAGGGCATAGCTGAACAAAAGCCAAAATGCTTATATTTGCTTAACTGGCCCTTAAGCACTCTGGTCTGCTCAGTATGAAAATATAAAGCAGTGATGGGCCTCGAACCCAGGATACTGTGCACGATAGTTAAAGTACTGAACCACTAAACCATGACAGTACTGCAGTGGTCAGGCAGTATGAAGGAATGTTGATAGGTCTATGCAAAGTATCTCATGGAAACCCTGCAGGCACAGCATAATCCCTGTTGAGTTATGACACAAAGGTGAGTCCTGCAGTAAGAACAGAACTTGACTTCCAACACACACACACAGTAGAAATGTTAATATTGGTCATGTTCACACACATCCACAAATGTAGTGTACCTCAGATCGCAACATACTGAAAGGTCACACTGGGCATGCTCACACACTTGAATAAATGAGACAAATGTCAGGCAACAAAACATGGAAAGCCTGAACTGGGCATGCTCACACACTTAGGCCATGTCTGAGTACAGCAGTGGGCCACACATATCTGGCAGTTGCATGTGTAAACCCAGGAACCTCCCACTATCCAGCAATTTGCCCTGTGCACACAGTTACATGACAACAGACACATATATAATATAGTGGAACCCTGTCATAATCAAATATGTTCTGGAGATACCTAAGTTGTTCATAGAAACTGGGAAAGCAAAGTCAATAAAGACCTGCAAACATTATCAGCAATAAATATTGTGCATCCTGAACATAAGCATAGGTTCAGAGGTCAATACTAGGCTATCTGCCCTAGGGCATGTACAAACCTAGCCAGAGTGTGTTTGTCTTTTGCAACCCTGTCAGATTACTACACTGTGCCAGTGAATAGTAGGTCACACAAGATAGCCCATGTACGTCTAGGCTAGTGTGCCTCTGTCTAGCAGGGACACAGAAGGTATCCCAGGGGTAAACATACGATCACCCATACAGCCGTCAAGATGTCCCCTGTAGGTGGTCAGTGGGTGGCTCTGCCTATGTGAAACTGTGATCACAATCCAGAGTGACTGGAGGCCCTGGGATAAGAATTTGTCCCTCCAGCATGTCCAATTAACATCTGTGCTGAGGTATATGTCCCTGGAGTGTGTAGCTCCAAGGGAGTCGGATATCCTGAGGTGGAGCATGTCCAGTAATTCTGGGTTGGGTATTTCTGTAAACAACAGGCACACATCATATCCGAGTAGGTGGTAAGCGACTGAGTATAGCTGGAGTTACTGCATCTGAACTGTGCAGGTCATCCGTGTGAGTACCTACATCTGCCTGGTGAGGAACTTCTGTGGCCAGTACAGTTGCTGCAGGTGTTGGGTAAGGGACACCCCAATTGTGGCATTGTAACCAAGCATGGTTGTGATGAGTATAGGGGCACAATGACCTCACTTGATCTACATGTGAAACCATATGGGATAAGGTGGCTTATATAGAAAGTCTGCCCAACCACTTTGGCAACGTGAATGTCAAAGGCGACAGTACAAACAAGTCATGTCCCCAATCACCTAACAACTCCTACCATATGTAATGGAGTACTACCTATGTGGTAATGTGTGAGCATGCTGCTATTCCCAAAGGGGATGACTATGCAACTAATGGCATTTAGCTGTAGGCCATGGCTCAGGCACCAGTCATCCATCTCTGTGAGACCCTGTTTGAGTATGCATGTGGTAGCTGGAGAGTTGATTATGGCACCCAGTTTGCAGTCAAGTGCGAACAAGGTCAGCCATATTCCCCCTGTGGTTGCTTGTACGTCAGACAAATATATACTGAACAAGAGAGGTCCCAGGACCGAGCTGTGTGGGATGCCACGTGTAAGTGGTGTATAGTCAGACATGGCACCTGCAATTTTGACCATGTGGGTGCTAACCCTGATCCAGGTAGCAATCCACCATGTGAGATATGTGTCCATATCGACACTGGTGAGCCTATGCATAATGGCCCAGTGGGTTATTGTGTGGAAGGGGTTTGCAAGGTTCAGGTAGGCTGTGTGGACAACTGTCCTTATGTCAATGGACCTGTTAACCGTGTAAAGAATACAAACATGTTCAAGAGGCAAGATCTGCCCACAACAATGCTGAAATGTGTAGGACAGTGTCTCTAGGTTCCCGATGTGTATGTGTAAGAGACCCATGACAGTATGCTCCATAGCATTGCAGAACAGGCTAGTTAGGCTTATAGGGCAATATTGTCTGTGGTCCGTTGTGGCACCAACTCTGTGTAGTGGGACCACTGTCGCTGTATGTCATTCTGTGGGTACACATCCTGTAGTAACTCCGATATTGCACAGTGATGTAATGTGAGGTTTACGTCTGTCATGAAGCTCGTGTAAGATGCATGCCGGGACGCCATCTGGTCCCGTTGATGCTGTGATGTATGCTTTGGGGAGGGCAGAACTCACCTGTTACTGTGTGATGTCAGGGAGGTTACACTCTGTTGGGATGGATAGTTGCTCCCTAGGGAGGATGGGGGGAGACATCTGCACTGAACCTGTTTGCCAGGATGCTGGCAATGCCAGTGGGTTCAGGGTAAGTTTAGTCAGTATGCAGTAACACAAAGCATATCAGTGAGTGTCCACCCAGGTTCCTGACATAACTGAAGAAGGCCTTATGCTAGTCCTATGTGTCTGGTGCAATTGCCCATGAGAAGCAGCCCTTAGATAAGTTCATGAGTGATCATAGCTGTCTGCTAGTACAGATCACAGATGCTTTCCCTGTCTGGGATTGTGCTCTATCATGTAGTAGCTTCCTCCTGACATTGTACAGCTTATTAATGGCTGGGGTCTACCAGACAGGTCCCCTGCCATTGGAGGAGTGAGTCCTGTTGTTATTTGGGATAGCACAATCCATGCAGTCCACTAGGTGTCCATAGAATGTGTATGTAAAGGATTCAGCAGTCAGAGCCGTATTTGCCACTGTCTCAGGGTCTCTGAAGGATACCACCTTGCTTTGGTGAAGTGAGACGATGGCTCATGAGAAGTTCACCAAGATTACCCAGGATGGGTGTGTGGAGGGTATATGTATGTCCAGTGAGATATATGTATATTCTGACCTTACCAATAAGGGGCATATCGGTGGTGTAGAACATAGAGTCCCCATGTTGGTGATGATCAGGTCCAATATCTACTCCCCCTTGTGGCTGTGGTGACTGGTTGTGCCATAGCATATAAATTAAGAAATTGTAGTGACTGTAGGGTGAGGGTGTTGGGGCTTGAGTAGTATCCCCAGTCAATATTTGTGTATTTGAAGTCACCCAATATAATGGTGTTTGTGGAGACCTTCACATTCTCCACTGTTCCCAGGAATGCTGAGTGTGGTTCCTGAGTATGGGAGGGTGGTCAGTAGCAGGCAACAAACTGAAAGGCAGTTTTGCACAATGGTAGTTGTATATGTATGGTCTGTGATGCTTTGCGCAGTGCTACTAACCTGGAGGTGTGTGTATCTGTGATGTATATGGATACTCCCCCTAGTTGTTTTGTCTGTTCCAAGTCCTGTGGTCAGAAAGCATGGTATGAAACATAACCTGGTAGTGCTGGTGTGCATATGTGAGCCTGAACTAGGCATCTGTTAGTGCACAAATATCGCTATCCTCCATACTGAGAAGAGTCCTGAGTGGCTGCAATAGGAGGTTAACACATCTGGTGTTGAGCAGCATTACCCTTAGTGTCATTTAACCTGTAATGTCTATGGAGGTGGGTTTGTCTTTTAAGCCCTGCTCAACAAATGCACTATGGTGGTAGCAAGAGCCTTAGCCAGCATTCGAAGGTCCAAGGGTGACAGGTGCAAGCTGTCCATAGTGAAGCTACGTGGCATGTCGAGCATGTCACATAGGCTGACAGACACTGTATCCCCTATGAATGACACCAATCTGTTAGCCAACTGTTAAATGTGATATGTTTGTCTGTATACTGTGACATCATAATTGATGGGTCTAAGATGCTAGACAAGGTCAGGGTCATACTGGCCTGGGCTACATGATCAGGGTGTTTGTCCATGTACCATGTCATGTGCTCCAGGGAGTAACGTCTGAGGGTTGAGGCACCAACATGGACAATGATGGTGCCAGTCCTGTACTTGTTTTGGAGTGACCTGACTGCATGTGTTATGTGGCAGATCCTGGCACCCGACAGACAGCCCAAAGTGACTATGCCCATGTTTGGGCTGGTGAGTGGTACATCAGTGTGTCTGACAATAAGTGTCGCCTTTTACAAGTGTATTAGGTGTGTTGTCTAGCCCGAAGGGCAGTGACTGTGTGGCACACTGACATTGTGAACTATGTGATATGTGGGTATTGTAGTGGGGTAGCAGTTGTGTGTGTGCCTGCTGTGGGGGTCTCTGTTGCTTAGGCAGAGTTAATTCACAGCATCCGAGTATGTCTATGTGTGATAATGTGGTTTGAGTGCTGTGACCAGAGGATATGTGAGACTGATATGTGGTGTGTGTGGTTAGTTTCACCACCTGATCGACTGTGCCAGTCATGGGTCGAGAGAGTTCAGCACTCTGTATGTCTCTATAGGTGCATCTCACACATATATCTGAGTTTGTCTGGAGGAGGAGAGGGTTGTCTATGTACATGAGGCAGATGTGACATTGTGTCAACATCACAATATTCACCAGCTGGACCGGAGAGTACACACAAACCCGACCCCTGGACATGCCATGATATTGTGATGACATACACTGTAGCCAGATCACAAAGGATGTTAAGTGTGTAAAAGAGTATAACAGGGATTAGTGCTCAGATTCGTTGGTGTTCTCTAAAGAGTAGCTGAGAAGGAGTCCAGACTGTATCATGACACCTCCGACAGCTATGTCATATATAGCAATGTACACCCATATATGTCCTGAGTCAGGGCCAACTGTACCTGACTGACAATGCTGACATCCTGACAGACAGGCCCATATATACAGACCCACCTACCACTGACGATAGTCCATATCATCATACCAGGAGATATCACATGTAGAATGGATGAACAGCTACGCCCAATGCCAAAAGCATGGCAGCAACTGGAATACATTGATTCCCAATACGTGTCATGCATAAACTACAGAACAAACAGATCCTGCACCTGAACAGTCAGCTGAGCCTCCCCCACTACACAGTATGTGGAACCGTTGAATGTGTTACAGCAACATATGGCACTCCACACAAGTGTTGGTGCACAACACACCATGGGAAGTACAGTCCAGTACGCCTATGAAGTCTGATCTGCAAGGCCATGGAGTCCATCATGGTTGAAGTCATAAACAGAGCTATTGGAAGCTGACATACACACAACCCTACTAACTGTGGTATGTTCATGTGCAGATCATGGTTCCCAAACATGCTAGACTGTTTGCAAGGCAGCCACCCAGGACATACATCACTGAACACAGCTACACATGTCTTACATAGACTTTGAATTGACCTTTATCAACATCCCAGACACATGTAGTACCCACAAAACCAACAAGCTGTGCATAAATATGTGTTGACATATGAAAGAATGTCAATGTGTCCACAGATAGATTACACAAGGTAAGGATTATGAGTTCCTGTTCAAGCTGTTGACACCCGACGACCCACATGGACCATTCCTGGAATAGCATAAAGCAAAGTGTACACACATTAACATGTCCAGTCTGATGATGTTACCATCCTATAAATGCAGCAGGAGAAGAGAAACCACCCACTAAAGCAAATAGCGCACCGTGTTAATGCATCTCTCTCTAGTATCATAACATAGTTAGGTAGGGGGTTGAATCCTGCAAATGGGGGGGGGTGTATGTGTGCAATTGTGTTTAAAAGGAGTGCCCTTTTTGGAGCCTGGCAAAACACACTAAATGAGGTACATTCCTCTTTGGAAAGACTGATGGTGTCACCATCCTACAAATACAGACGGAGAAGTAAACCCACCCAATAAAGCAAGTAGCACGCCGTGTTAATGCATCTCTTTCTAATATCATAACATAGTTAGGTAGGGGTTTGAATCCTGCAAACTGTGTCTGTGTGGGGATGTGTGCAATTGTCTTTGAAAGGAGTGCTCTTTTTGGAGACTGGCAAAACACACTAAAAGAGGTACATTCCTCTTTGGAAAGACTGATGATGTCACCATCCTACAAATACAGACTGAGAAGGGGAACCATCCAGTTAAGCAAATAGCGTGCCATGTTAATGCATCTCTCGCTCTAGTATCATAACATAGTTAAGTAGGGGTTTGAATCCTGCAAACGCTGACTGTGTCACTGTTGGTCAATGCAGTCTGGGTTTTGCTTTTACTATGGTATGACATATTAAGATTACAACAATAAGTGCATTGCACACATCAGGCATCTGTGTGGCAAAAATATATGTGTACATGTCCCCTCAATCAGTACATAGGTGTGAAGCCTGCATAGTACATGAATACATTTGTTTCCATTGACAGGTTGTGCTGCTGCTTCTCAGATCGTAGGTCATATATGTATGTATGTGACAAGGCCATCCACTGTCATGATCTGTGGCCAAGGTCATCTGTGCCACACACACCCATGACAGTTACTTAAGAGTAGTGTGAGTGAGGATATATGCCTGGGGTATATGTCAGACATGTTCATACACAACAATGACTGCTAATAATGGACAGTCTTTATAGGTGTACAACTGCCTTGTGGATATGCATTCAGGCCTCTAATGTCTTATGTGATA
Organism: Protopterus annectens; assembly: GCF_019279795.1. Taxonomy (NCBI): domain Eukaryota; kingdom Metazoa; phylum Chordata; order Ceratodontiformes; family Protopteridae; genus Protopterus; species Protopterus annectens. Next base: position 1,027,569,800 of record NC_056746.1, on the reverse strand, counting down.
CACCTTGGGACTCCACAATACCTATGGATATGTGGATACCAAGGGACACATGACATAACATGAGGCCGTATGTACAGATTGGTACCCAACATACATGTTGAAGGCTACCACCTGTGTGGTACTGACGGGATAGTATGTATAGTACATGTGGATGACTATGCCATAGTTGGCTTACTGCTATACAGCATGTATCAGACAACAGGTATCTGTCTGTATGATACCCTTGTGTAGGATGTGCATCCCATCCAGGGAATGCATTGTAGGCCAATGCATGCATTTCCAGATTTGAATGGACACATCCCTAGTGTGTTTGCATGTACCTAAGGGGGCTATATGCCAAACAGGTGTGGTCACAGGAATGGGTGGTGGTCATTACCACTGGTTAGTGTTATAGTGTAGCACCGGAAGGATCCAACTGTTACTGAGTTCCCTACGAAAATGTGTCATTTGTCAGGACATCATCCAGTAATTGCTTATAGTCATGCTGTTGAGGTTGTGTATACTACCAGACCGCAAATCATTGACAGATATTAACGGTATCACCCACAGCATAGTGTCAACCATGTCATACACACGTCTACCCATGTTAGTACATAACTGTAGTAGAATGCATACTGGCCATTGAAAGATACTATGAGATGTTAATGTGTACAACAGGGTATGCCACACATCCCATGTGTCCACTATGCGCGTACATGCAGACAGTGCACACCCACCATGTTCACATATGTACACTTGCTAATCTGTACTGCACACATCACACACGTACTTTCCACTCACTAACACATGTTGGCAACACATTACACTTCAGCCAAGTGGCACGTGGGTGGACAATACATACTCAGACCTAACAGTGGTGTAAACAATACTACACTGACATCCAGAGCTTTGATGCATAATGTCTGCTCAGATATACCTACAAGGATGTCATTACACTTTCCTGTTGACAACTTGCTAATATTGCTACACTGCTATAGTGTCACCCTGTGCATCAGCACCATGTTAGCCTGTTCTTCCGTCAATGTTACAGATGACAGGAGGCAACACAGGTATCCTCATATATACAGGGCATTTTGTCATTTGCCAGAGCCTGAAATTGACCCATCCAATCGACATGTCTGTGTGTGTGTGTGTGTGTGTGTGTGTGTGTGTGTGTGTGTGTGTGTGTGTGTGTGTGTGTGTGTGTGTGTGAGTGTGTGAGGGACAACAGTACAGTATGGGCCAATGTTGATGTAATGTGTGTGTGTATGTGTGAGCCCTAGTTGTTTGGTTAATGTGTGTGTGTCTGCATGCACACAGCTCCACCATGTGGCTGCCATATATGGTAGTTTGTGGGACAGCCACAGACTGTACTGGCTAGGCTGTACAGATCACTGTCTCTGGCCATGGACACAGTACCTGTGCCTGGCAGGGGTGCTACAGAGAGTATCGGGTACCAACCATGACTGGGTACTGTCATCAGAGGCAGAGGTATGAAGACTGGACCCATGTCCCTGCTGGGACTGGCCAGAGCCACATGCACGTGGTCTACTGGGACGGTCAATGGACAGGCCAGCCCCAGCATTTCTGGGGCTGGTACTGCCACTACAGGAGCGGCTGTGAACTGTGGGCTGTCCGCGTCCACTGCCAGCTGTTGCTGTTGCTGGCACGTGTCCACGTCGAGATCGCAACCGTCCCGCACGGTCCTGGCTCATGGAAGACATATTGTGGAGGGCATCTAACGTCTCCCTCCAACATCTATCAATGACCTCGGTGTAAGTCCGGATGGCACCGGTAAGGTCACGGATGCTGCCATTGATAGCGGTGTAATGTGCCCTCTGTGCCCTAAGTCCCTGCCTGGTGTACCATTCCATACATGCCTGAGCCTGCATTACAGCCCGGAAAATACCGGACATCATAAGACTTGTGAGGGCACGCCTGCCCGGGGCAATACGACCAGCGGTGCTCCCCTGAGAACCCCTGGACCTCTGCCTATGTGGTATCATTCCAGGAATACAGCTATGGCTGCTGTCAGGGGATGCAAGTGCCATGGGTACCACACTCTCCTGGTCAATGCCAACTGTATGCTGTCCCTCGCCTATGGCCATTGGTGGTGAGGGATGTATTGACAGTATGAGTGTGCGCATAGATGGGGTTGAATGCTGTGTACTGTCAATTGGCAGACCAACGACAGACCCTGTCAAAACTTCCTGTGCCAAAATACATGTCTCATCATCACTGCTATTCATGGCAGTGGCTTCAGGTTCCCTGCTGCTTTCGGCCACCCCTAACTCAGCACCAGTGAGATGAAGGCAGGAAACACACTTTACGGTCTGCACATGAACACATGCAGACATGCACTCATGCACACATGCACACATACACATGAACACATGCACACATGCACACATGCACACATGAACACATGCACACATGAACACATGCAAACATGAATGCGTGCACACATGAATACATGAACACTAATACACTCCTCACTACAGCACATACACACACACACCAGCAATCCAACACATACTCTATAGTGAGTGAAGGTGGGTGTCAGTGTCACAAGGTAAACAGCCACCACACACGTGTCAGCATGCAGAATATGTATTGCACAAGACCATGCAGTGCAAGTGTAGATGCCCCTATTTAATGGCAGTATACATGGCTTTGATGCAACTGTGTAGTTCAGTGATTGGCTACACCCTGGAACACAATGTATACATGGACACAACATTGCTGTGCAGGTATTATCAACTCTGCAATGCCTTGTGCACCATCACTCACTAGTATACATGCCATGGCTGCATGTGTTATCTGTGTGATACATAGATATCCATGTCTGAATACAGTGTCTGTGTCCATAGAAGATAATAATGGGCACGGGTGTAGCACATACATGCTATGTACACACACAGGATGACTGGTGCATGTTGACATGAAGGAATCCCAATGCTCGACATGGCCAGTGTACAGTGGTTATGGTGAGTGTGGGGCATATTGCAGATATGTTGGTGCCAGACATGGCATGGCATGCTACACGACTGCAACATCAAACACCACACATACCCAATGTGTGTCAGGTGACCTATACACCCACAAGCATTCCAGGACATATATATGACACTTTGTTTGGATGGCGGCTGCTGTGCATATTGTGTATACTGGCATATGTAAGCACACACACAACATGCTATGCATGTTGTATATAGTTGTATATGTTTGCACACACACAACATTGAGGTGCAAAGCAATGACTGCTATGAGTAGTACTGTGGTCACTGTAACTGGATGGGGTGTAGTACCCTGTGCCATCATCAACATGCATCTTGTCATCACTCACAACTACTAATGTGTGCAAGACCACCGCCTAGCATGCTGTACCTGAACTGCAGTGCCGTGGCTACATTCACAATTACACAGCCACCTTGTACATGTGTGTGTGTGAGGTGCCCAATAGGGAGCATTGCCTAACATGACTGTGTTATGTGTTGCAGAGTGTTGCACAGCCCCATGATAGGCCTCTACCCCTGAGGTACATCATGTGTGTGTGCATGACATGTGGGATACTGAAGTGTGACCTTACAGCGGGTGTGTGGTAATGCCAAATGTAGCATGTTTTCGTGTACTGCGTATGATAAACGTGTTCTGTTGTGTACAGCTGTAGCAACTATGCATACCCAATGTGCAGTACAGTGTTGCCACAATTGTGTCTGCTGCACTGTGCATTGCATGTGATTGAGTCAGCTACTGACTTTACTTAGATGATTCATGTCTCACAGCAAACATGCACAGCATGCATTATGCCTAGGTGTGTTACTTGTACATGGCCTACACCTCACCTATGACATGCACATTTCATTACCAATATTAAAGTTTTAACACACTCACCAGCATGTAATGTCTGCCCTGCTGTCACACCAGAGGGACCTACAAGAATATGACACAGTTTGTCAGTGGCCACAACTGTGGCATTGCTACTGTGAGTGTGCTAAACTATAGTGGAAAAACAGTCAACAGTCACAGGTGTACAGATACTATTCCAAATATCAGAACTACACACAATAGGCAGCACACCTGCTAAACACACAGTACACATCTCACATATGCTTATGCTAACTATACAGGTAATGGTAGTCTACAGCTAGGGCATATTACCTGCACACTCCATGTCATCCTGCTGTGTGGCTCCGGCCTCCATGATGACACATGTGTGATGCTGTTGCTGCTGTAGGCCAGAAGCCACCACGCTTAGGACCAGCTCCTCCAATCTGGTGAGGGGGGATGTATGGCCGCTCCACCACCTGTGGCAAGCTGTTGCCTATGGATATCAGACGCACGCTGCCGGACATGTCTAATTAAATCACTGCAGTGATGGCATACCTGCTCATATGTCCGGTTATGCATGACTATGTCATTTACCTGGCAAACAAGCTCTTGCCACAGTGCAGTACACTCATGGTGGTGCTGACTGGCCCTGGTAAATAGCAAGTTATAGTGCTACACCAGGCTGTTCTGTATTTCCTGCTCCTCCGCAGCTGTATACGATGGATTGCGTTGATGAGCCATATTCCTGGAAGACAAATAAATGATATGTGTGAGCAAGTCATGTGGCACACTTAACATTATGAAGTACAGATATCACTTAACTGCCATATATAGCATCTATCTGTCTGTCAGAGGATACACACGTTCAATACCACATATCAGTGCTCAGCCCACAACTGGCTGACAGTGCCTGCCACACTCCATTTAACAAACCAGTATACACCAGTAGTCGGCACACTGTTTGGGATACAATGCACAACCTCGCCCTGGGGGTACATATCAAGCTAATGCATGAAGACATATGTCATCCAATGCAATGAATGCAATGTACATTTACAGTATTACCAGTAAACCACCCTAGTCTTTGATGCCATACCCCTACCTAACATATGTGTACGGTTGTTAATATAGCTTGCATACTGCTGTAACAGAGTATACATGTTGCTAGGTACACACACATACTCTGTAACACACATGTGATTGCAGGCATAGTACAGGCATCATTACACACACATCAGACATACATACAACTCACAAATGTATGCCGACACAGATGAGCGTTACCTGTGTACCTTATAGTACTGTGTGCCCCTACTTACAGATACCTATGCCTGAGATATGCAATCAGTGCAGACTTCAGGAAACACACAAGACAGTGTTACCAGTGAATGTGAACATACACCATACTGTGCTATTTAGGCCTACAGCTTCAGGTAGTACAACAGTTCATATGTGAGATGGATTCACCAGCAATACCACTTACTGAGCGTACATGTATTGCTTCAGACTGCAATGGGACACCACAGTCGTACACAAGGAACTACGTCACAACATATGCCATCCTATGTCTGCATCCCAATAACTGACACATCTTTCTCTGGCCTCACACCTAGGACACACACTACCATGACAGACAGAACCTCACACTAAGCTATCACACCTTTACAAACCTTGCACACAGTCACTGTCACACTCATGCCACCTCACATAGCAGGCATTGCACTGAACACATGTGTGTGTGCATTGTGTCAAAGGTAGGTAATACGCTATTGGCCATAGGGCATAGAGCAGCCTAGCCATATGCTACCCTGCCCTTTGACACACATGTAATGTGATTTCACTTGCTCCTGTCAACTGGATACACAGAGGTGTCTCCCAGGGCATATTACCAATCTCCAAAACAATCATCAGGGGTATGTATGACATCTGCTACTGAGGAGCCTTGTTTGTTAATGCTGGGTGGTTTACTCCAGAGTATGGCATATTTGTGGATAGGAACTTGTACCTCCAGCATGTGCAGTTTAGTGAGGTGACATGGATTAGGGCCCTAGGTCATGAAGCCCAGAGGGATTGTGAGGTGTTGTCATGGTGGTTGGCTGACTGCTATGGGTGTGACATACCTCTGTATGTCTGGCAGTGGTAACCTCTGGGTGGGCGGTATGCAATGCACTCTAGCTGTGGTTTTGTGAGTCAGTCTGCATAGGGCATGTGTTTGAGGGCAGTATTACTCTTTGTTAGGTATGTCTGTGGCCTTTCCACTTGCTGTAGTTGTCATGTGAGGTACATACCACATGGGGCATTGTGATGACTAGATGGGAACACCGACCTATATTTCCCTAGATGACACACCTTTTGTGATGACACGTACCATGTAGACAGATCACAGGACTACTGAGGCACTGTGATTATCAAAGGGGAGCCTACTGTCCACCTGTGTCCCATGTTCCCTTCTGACACCTTCAGTGTTAGGCAGGCTACCACCTATGTGGTAGTTACTGCGTAAGGTGCTTTGGAAAGGGGTATGGCACTTCAGTATCAACACTGGTGTTCAGTCCATGCCTTGGACAACAGGCACCTGTTGCAGTACATATGACGCCATGTCTCCCTCTCTCTCTCTCTAGATATATATATATATATATATGTATATATACATACATACATATATATATATATATATATATATATATATATATATATATATATATATATATATATATATATATATATATATATATATATATATATATATCGAATAGAAAACGCAAAGTGGTAATAAAGTAGTAACAATAAAATGAGCCAGGGTAGACCGCCACAATCCCTTTAATGAAACTGATAAGACCAACAAAAACAATACTAAGTGCTTTCTCCCTTTACAATATAGGGCATCTTCAGAGTAAAAATGAAAATGAACTATTGTAACATTCAAATGCTGATACTTATACTTTGAATAGCACACGCCTCCAATGTGATTAACCAATCACCCTGTACAATTCATTGATTGCTCTGGAAATTTAACATCTAATGTTATATTATTGATGAAGCATACTGAACTAAACTGTAAATATTAAATGTAATTTAAACTGAAAAATACAACCTAAAATAAAAAATGAAAAATACATATATAAATATATATTGTATGACTACATATACAGATAACTAAACCCCCTTCAAAGACCTAAAAACAAACACACATACTTTAATATATCTAATAGTATGTCAGTAAACTAAGAAGATAAAAAACAAAAACAACAACACTAAACATGAGCACTATTAAAACACTAAACTGTTACCAATGAATAGATACCAAAAAACGGTGACTATAAACAAGTATAAAGCTGCTGTAGTGGCAAATTGAACTAATTGCTGCTGTAGGACAAGTTTCATAACAATATATAATATTGTAATAAATAATATTGTAATGAAAATAAATGTGTCCTTAGGGCAATATAAAATTAAAACTAAAATTAATATTGATATGAATATGAAGTAATTGATTATAGTTATATATATAATAGAAATAAAATGATATATATCAAATTTTGTTATACAAGCTCATAGGTATTTTGATACCTTATAAAAATTTTTAAAACTTACATCATTTTAAAAACATTATATTTGAATGGACCTATATTTTAGTATACTAGAAATTGAAATATGGTTATTAATGCCTGGAAATTTAGAAGCACCAAGTCTTAATTGCCAAAGGCACTCCTTGACCTCTAAAAGTATCTTTGTACCCCCCCTTTTTCATTGTAAGGAATTCTGTCAATGACAAAGAATATGAATTTTTTTAAATTAATACATTCCAGGCTGTGCTTATACAGTGCATTTGTAGTTTTTTTGTTTCTAATGTCTCTAACGTGTTCCAATATCCTCAGTCTCAATTTTCTGATAGTCTTGCCTACATAAAAAGTAGGACAACTAAGACAGGTCGCTAAATATATTACCATTTTTGTGTTGCAGTTGCAAAACCCTGGACACCTAAGGGTCCTACCAAAATTGTGTACTGCAACGTATGGACCGTTGTTGATATATTTACAAATACTACAACATCCACATTTATTCATCTTTGAATTAGTATATACATCTTGCTTTCCCGCTTTTTCCATTATTTCCTTTATATTCTTCCCTCTACTGTATGTAAAAATTGCTTGGCTACCCACTATTTTAACAATGTCATTGGTGAATACTGTCCGCCAAGACTCATCAATAATACTTTTGATATCACCACTATCATCGTTAAATGGTAATACCATAACATACCTCATGGTGTTTGAGTGAATTGTTTCTCTATCCTTTAATAAACCGCCATTAAGAATCAGTTTATAGACCGTGTTTCTTTTATTTTTTACCTCACATTTAATATTGTGAAGAACATCATGTGGGTAACCTCTCTCTATAAACATATTTATTAACTTCATAATTTCCACCTCATAGAGATTGTCATTACTTATAAGCCTAGAAAGCCTTACCATTTGGCCTTTCATAATGTTTTTCTTTTGAAAAAAAGGATGGCAACTCTTGAAATGCAGGAATGAATTGGAAAATGTTTTTTGCGGTATATATTGGATATTAAACCTCCTTTTGTGGTGTCCTTAATCAATAGTATATCTAAATAGTCACATTGATCCTCATGTATTTTGTAGGTGAACTTTAAAAAATTGGATCCTTCATTCATATAATGCATAAAGTCATGTATTTCTTCAACTGTACCCTTCCAAAAAAGTAGTATGTCATCCAAAAATCGCACATATAGGGCAATTTTCTGCTGATAGGGTGTTGTTAGAATACTTTTGGTTTCCCAATCAACCAAAACTAAATTGGCGTAGGATGGGGCACACTTAGCCCCCATCGCCACGCCAGTGATTTGCTTAAAAAACTCAGATTCAAATAAAATAAAATTATTATTTAATACCATCTCAGTCAGCTCAACAATTAAATTTCTTCTAGATATATCTAGTGAACTATATTTGACCAAACTATTGTTGAACATCTCTTGCCCTATGTCATTAGGTATGATGGAGAAAAGGTTGACCACATCGATGGTCACCATTAAAAATTCACCTTCGACTGGTGTGTTTCTAATGATTTCTAAACAATGCCACGAGTCCCTAAGAACATGTGTTGTGTTTTTAAATACACTTTTACAATGATAATCAATAAAGGACGCCATGGCCTCAGTCTTGGAACCTCTAGCTGAAACAATAGGGCGGAGTGGTGGGTTATGCATATTTTTGTGAATTTTAGGTATTCCAAAGATGGAAGGAATAACTGGAGAACCAACAGGCAAATAATCATATTCATCCTTGTTAAGTAATCCTTCCATCAACCACTCATATAGCTACCAATCAAGTTTTATATAAGCTCTGTTTAGTTCATTTTTTGAAACCCCCACATAAGTGGTTGTGTCATTCAATAGTTCCAACATCTTACAAGAATATTCACTTTTGGTCATAATGACTACCCCTCCGCCGTTGTCCAGTTTCAAGGTGCTACTGTAACATTATTCCCTACTAGCATGGCTGGTTCTCTTTTCACAGTCATGTCATGCAATTCCACAACACTTGCTGGTTAAGGGCCACAGAACATGATTTGTGTTATGCCATTCCTATTCTCCCTTTACATTCACTCATTGTAATGCATGATATATTTCTTTCAGCACCAAGTTATTGTATATCTGCTGTAGTGTAGTGGTACTTCATGCAGACTGGTGAGCCCAAGGTCTGGGGTTCGGGACTGACAGGTGTATTTTATTTTGCTGCTGAGCAATACAAGGGCCCTGTCATACAGAGTGACTAAGGCACTTTTTAGCAGTTGCAAGAGAGTTTGCGTGGGTTTGAGCGATGATTAGCTAAGCGCACACATGCGCACACTCGCTTAATCCCGCTTACTACTGCTTAAAAGTGCTTACTCCCGCTAACCCCCATGCTAATTTCTTTTAAAGAAAAGAAAATGGGGAGATAGGAAAGTGGTGAAAAAGGGGGCACAGAGAGGGAAAGACAGTAGGAAAACAAGCTCGGGATGTGCAGGAAGGGTGTAGGGAAGGCCCATAGCTGCCCATTTCTTTACCAGCAACAGCTGTGCATATGTTGAAAATTTGGAGTGAGATTTGAAACTTTCCACCCCTCAGAGAGGGGTGAGGACAACATAGTTTGTTGCACTGCCAATTAGAATTATTGGTGTACATGTCCAATGGACATGTGCGCGAAATGGGAAGCTATATATGGGGCGTAATTTTTTTTCGGGTAAAAATTGCCCCCCCCCCTTTTTTTTTTCAGGTGAGAGTGGTAAGTGAGGTAGAGGAAGTAGGTATATTTGGGGAGGTAGGTTGGGGAGGTACCCAGACAAGACAAACAAGATGCATATAGGGGAGGAATTTGACACATTGGTGGGTGAACACAATTGACGGGGAAGGTTGTTTGGAAATTGCAAGCCCATGAGCCCACAGATGGTAACAATGGAACTGAAATCCCCACCCATGGGCAGTCACCACTGCACCTTCACAGCCCCGAGGGTGGCTGTGCTGGGGGCTGAGTAGGATGGGCAGGCTCACCTGAGAGACGCGTCACTCTTGCCTCAAGCTGGCATAGGGGATCAGCGACTGAACGCTGGATCTCCCTATGCACCACAGCCCAGACCCTTTGAAGGGTGACAGGTGGCACTTCTCCGCCCACACTTGCACAGGGGGGATGAGCCCCATCCCCTGCAGCGCTTCCACCCAAAGGTGGCACAGGACCAATGGAGGAGGGGAGCCCGGGCTGGGCACCAGAGCTGCTGGTGCCAGGTGCACTCGCCAACTGAGGAGGGACAGGTGGGTCCACTGGGACCGGCCTTCCCATACGTTCTATTATTAGGTGTGTTTAATTACAACATAAACAACAGCATTCCAGATTAGTTGTAACAGCATGCAGTAATATTCCCATTAACCCAACACACCAAGGTTCCAACAGTTGAACAGCAAGCATAACACATGCATACATTGAATGACAGTGGATATTCCAACAGCATGCAGGGATGTTTGGTAGCAACAGGCCACCATGAACGTGGTGTTTGAACAGGGCACATGCATCAACATGAATGCAAATATTTATAAAACAATAGGACATATGTCCCAACAAATATTTAACATTACACATACCCATTGTGGTATGGAATTGCATGGTTTATGCACAAACAGTAGGGTGTAGAAAAAAACTCTGTTAACATCTTTTAAACACTTTTACTCTACACTACATTCCTAGTGACTGCAGGTGTATATTCCCTACATGTATTATTACACTTGCTTAATGCATTAGGTTGTGTAGTGAGTTTGGCTAGTTCAATATATACTTGACCTATATCTTACATATTAACTGTCCAAGACGTAGATGTTACTGCTACATATTTCATGGTTGCATTTATATTTCTTTACCTACATATATGGATGTTTTCACATGACATTTTCACTTCAATTTGTACAGAACCCTGCATTTATTGAAGCACACTCACTTTTCTGGGGAACATATTAGCATGCTACTCGTGTGCCAGATTTACTTATGCATGCCAGCCAGTAACTGACTGTTGAGGACTGAATATATGTTTCACAGCTACTAGCACTTCCATCACCCACTTTATATGGGACTGCACAACTCTGGGTTGCCAGTACCTTTTCAAACAGTACTGTCTGTATAATGCAAGGGTACAGCAACATTTCAGACTCTGTGACACAGACACACTCTGGGTTTTAGACCTTTATTAATGACACTACACACTTTTCCACAGGCTCACTCCTTTATTTGTTTTAACGGTGTATATGGTAGACGTGTTCAAGACATATAATACCTTTATTAATAGGTTAGCACACTCTTTTTTCAGGCTCACTCACTTATTTTATATGACAGTGCCTGCAGAGATATTATTCCAGACATATGTTACCTTTCTTAATGGGTTACTAAACTCTTTTTCTGCCTCTCTGATGTTTTTATCTGGCAGTACATGCAGAGGACTTATTCAGGCAATTTTATGGCTGTATTATTGAACTACAATACTTTCTTTCATGCTCTCTCCCATATGTTATATAACAACACATGCAGAATAATCACTAACCTGCCTAGTGGTGCAACCTTGGCAGCCTATCAGCATAGGCTTGCTGATTCATAGCACAGTCACCTGCAGATGTAAAGTAAATGAAGGGATATTGAGACATACCTATCCATTATACATACTCCATTATCAATTCTTACATACTGCATTCCATGGCTACATACTCAGTTGTGGGGCATCCCGCATCCCACGGGCCTCCTGTATCCATTGGTTCAAGTGGTCTTGCTTTCGTCTCTTCAGGTCTGCATGGTGGTGATGGACCTGCTCACCAGTCCGAGAAATGCCTGTGGCACTGGTGAGGTCACGAGCTAACTGGTTCCAAGCCTCTGCCTTGTACTCTGTCCCTTGGAACTGGCCCTGCAGGAGTCTTAACTTGTGATGATGGACAAGGAGCCAAACCATGTATTTGGACTCCTCGATGCCCCAACGTTGCGCTTGGAAGCATGTTCCCTCTCCGACACCAGACATTCTAACTGCAGATGTGAGCTACAATCAGTTATGGCATGTATTCCCACCTGTGGGGCTTAAATATGCTGCATTTCCCGCACTTTTTTGTGATTGGCCATTTTGTAAAATTCTTGGCTGACTGCAGACCTGCTTAGTAATGGTTAAACTATCATTCATACGTATATGAATGTTAACAGTGGATGTTTTCCCTATGTTGTCATGGCTTAGTGGTTCTGTACTTTGCTTCTGATGCACAGAGTCCTGGGTTCGAACCTTGTCATTTATTTTATTTTCATACTGTCCAGACAGGCTAGGGGGTATGGCTACGTTTAAGCAATTTTGCTCTACCTTGCTCCTCGGTGCCCTGGTTGGCACGGCGCGCACGTCCATGCAAACACATTGCGCTAGGTAAAGTGCCATTGAACTATTGGCAACTCTATTGTGCTGGGTAAAGCGCTGCTAAACTGCGGGCACCTCTATTGCGCTAGGTAAAGTGCTATTAAACTATGGGCAACTCTATTGGGCTGGGTGAAGCATTGCTTAACTGCAGGCAATTGTATATCAGGATCCTTTAAAATATTTATTTTCTTTACTGATACATTGGCCGTTTCACTGCTTTTTAGTAATGTTTAAACATATTTGTCAGGTATTATTTCATATACTGATTTAAAACATAAATACGAAGGAGAGTGGTGGAACACGAACCATGACTGCCTCTTCTTTGTGCGAACGCTCTACCATTACGCTATTGCTATCAGGTGTAATTTGCATTAACATTCTTTCTTATGCTCTTCCATGTCTGAATTGCTAACTGCAGCTAAGCAATGGGCACACCTGAGCACACACACGCAAATACGGGCAGTTAGTTTGGGAATTTAAAAAAATATATTTAATATTTTGCATTTTAGAACTATGATAGGGGTTTACAGTATCAGGGAGTGTAGTGCTGGGTGCAGGGAGGGACATTTGAGCGGACTCGCTCTTGTGTGTGTGCTGTTTTTACTTTTGAAACACTTACAGGGGCGTGGACATTTAGACTGCTCGGCAGTCCGACACGCACCCTGCTTTCTTACACAGTCTGTGTATGACTTACAGTTGAGTCAGCATGCCCTCATGAATATTCATGGCACGCTGACATCATACTGTTCAACTGCAGCCTCAGAGTAAGACTTATTAAGTCTTACATGGAGGATTCGTGAATCCGGGGGTGTATTTCTAAATTACTTTTCCATCTTGTTAAACTCTGGCTATGTGTATTGTAAAGAAAATGTACTGCAAATCCTTGCTGTCTGTAAATATGTTGCTCTGTTAACAATGTAATAATGTTGTACAGTAAACAATATATCATCGTACACAGTGATCCATTTTTTATTTGTATATATGTTGTGCTCTGTATTTTATTACTGTAACTATGTAAAAGCTTTGTATGTATTAATGTGGAGATTTTCTCCCCAGGCCTTATCTAAAAAAGGGCAATTTGACCAGTTGGACTTTCCCGGTAAATAAATGTAAAATAAATAATAAAAATAAATAGATTGTTTACAACTGGGACAAACATTTGCAAATAGTTGACAGCATGGTGCACACTTGTAACTATGAAAAATGCTGAATAATATTAAGTAATATTAAATATATGCCCATTTAAAAATTGTAAACACCACAAAAAAACCTCACACGCAGGACTAGTGCAACGGCCAGAGAAAGCTCCAATATACTTCAAAAATTAGCCAGCACTTGTAGAACACAATTTAATCTTTTAACCATAAAAGTGTGAATACAGGATCATACCGGTTTCAGCATATAGCCTTCTTCAGTAAAGAAGGCTATATGCTGAAACCGGTATGATCCTGTATTCACACTTTTATGGTTAAAAGAATAAATTGTGTTCTACAAGTGCTGGCTAATTTTTGAAGTACATTTAAAAATTGTGCCATTTGTTAATATGTGCAGACTTTATTTTCATAGATTATCACTCTGACATGTCAGTCCACAGACAGTACATACATAGAAAGATATATCAGTGTGTTACATTGAACTAGTGAAGTAGAAGAACCTGCAGAATGGCAGTAATCAGTAATGTTTTAGCGAAGCCTTTACCTATCAGCGGTAGGCATTAGCATTTTCTGCTGCATTATCTCATTGCACTTTGTTTATGAGCTCTCATTACACTAAGTAATGCAGCTCAAAATGTATATCCAAGAAGAAAACACAGTATGAAGTACTATCAAGCATTAGCTCTCAAAAAATATAACATTGGTTAATAGGAGCATTTTAACTAAATGAGTAAATGTTTCATTTCATCTTATTAAATAAAAAATGCAATTTATTCACATTACTTATCAGGTTTTTGTCTCCATTTCTCTCTCTTTTTTGGTTTCACTTTGCTTTTTTTCCTCCTTCCTTTTTTATGTTTCTTTTCTTTGCAAGGCCCTGCAGCATCTCACCTGTCTGCCTCCCAGGAGAAGGAATGTTCACTCTCTCCACCTGCCCACATGGGGTTGTTTTCATACAGTGGGGGTGGTGGTACTACCCATTTGCCCCCCCCCCCAGTGTGTGTGGCAGCCTGTTAAGCCACAAACATCAGAATCTTTAGGTTCTGGTTGAGGCAGTAGTTATAAGGACTGTACAGTGGCACACACAGCTTTACCAGAAAGGCTCATCCAGACTCTGCTACACTTTGCTGTGAAGGAAAGGTTAGTTTGCTTTTATTTTTTGTATTACTTTATTGCCTTTCTATATTTTGAATACTGTGGTTTGTTTTCTTTACCTTGTGTTTTACTTGCATTCTGCTTTAACAGCATATTAAAACTTCAAAAGAGACCACAGCTCTGTCTCTTCTGAGTCAGGCAGAAATTAGAACTGATCAATTAAGGACTCATTCATAAGATAAAAGAGGTCATTTAAGGTTAATCATTTGTTAACTGAGGGGGTGGAGCTAGGAACTAAACCTTCTATTTAAGGGGTAAAATAAAACATTTCAGAGCTTTATCAGAAAAGCTCATCCAGACTCTGCTACACTTTGCTTTGAAGGAAAGGTTAGTTTGCTTTTCTTTTTTGTATTCCTTTATTGCCTTTCTATATTTTGAATACTGTGGTTTGTTTTCTTTACCTTGTGTTTGTCTTGCATTCTGCTTTAACAGTATATTAAAACTTCAAAAGAGACCACTGCTCTGTCTCTTCTGAGTCAGGCAAATTTTTTTTTCCTGCCCTCCCACCCAGTTACAGTTGTCTTGTTAAATACCACTGTCTTTCTAGTTGCCTGCCTCTTATGTTAATCTGACCATATATCTAATTTCCTCTCTACTTTCACTGGCTTGTGTGAGTAATCACAAAATCATCATTTTTGAAATCCCTCCCCTTCAACTATTTAAAATTATTGGCCATCCTACTGTATTCCATAGTACCAGAATACAGAAGTGACCACCCCTTTCAATCCATCTTGCTGTTTTAAAAATAGTAACTCTCCACTAAACCTTAACTTTTTAAACAGGTAAAAGTTAAGTTACCTACTTTCACATCTAACTTCTCTAGTGCACACTGCAGTGTGCATTTTTTTTCATCTTACCTTTAAGCATCCCTGTGACTAGTACTTGCTCTAATACCTGCTGGAAAGCACTAGGAAGCCTTAAACTGATACAAGCACTCAACTCTCCTTGTTAATAAGGAGAAATTAATAGTAGGCACTAAACAGCCTATAATTGCAAAGTACCTTGCTAAGGTAAGGAAAAACAGCTCCTGTACTTTACAAAAAAAAAAAAGCACCAAACCAGGCATGTCCAAGGGTCAGCTTCTGGTGATTTCTCCTGTCCACCTGGTGAATCTGGGCATACTGGGGCAATGCAGCAATTGCCTCATGTATACAGACAACCCTCTCCTCCTACCACCCAGCACTACAACCTGTGAGAGATGCACTTACATAGTCAAAATGGAAGCAAAGCTCTCTCCACCCAAGATTGTGCTAGACAGTCAAGAGGAGAAGGTTAACACCCACACTACACCTCAAGCAACACATAGCCCTTCTAAACCCACACCACCAACACCCACATATAGCAAAACTAAATCAACATATGCAGAGGCCCTTAACCGTAATCTGCCCAAGCAACAAGGACCTCTGAAGCTGAAACTCAAACACCAATCACAACCAAAGTGTCACATAGTTCACAACACCAGTGTGCCACCCAGCATGAACAGGGACATGGAAGAGCTCTCGGATCATGTGGCCCAGGCAGGTATGACCCTAGCCCTGAGTAGCATCCTGCCTTCGCCGAGAATGATACCACAATATAAGGACAAAATGATTGACTTCAACAATTGGCTAAGCTTCTGGTGTCATTCAAAGGGGATCCAGTATCTGTCTGCCTGGGATGACATGATCGACAGACCATGATGCTTTGCCAAAGATGGTCTGCACCTGTCGCCCCTAGGATTCAGGTTACTGGCTAAGGCTCTTGCCACCCCTATAGTGCCTTTTTTAGGCAAAGTTCAAAGGACAAACCACCACCGAAACAAGTACAAGCATGCAAAATCTCTGAAGGTAATGCTACTCAATGCTAGAAGTCTAAACCTCAAAATGCACTCCTAAAAATGGAGAACATTGATATCTGTGCAGTAACTGAGACTTGGTTCAAGGCTCCAGAGAGCACCCCTGCAATACCAGGCTACAACTCTTACCACACTTTTCGGCCACCAAACCAGGACCAAAACACTAAAGGTGGAGGAGTGTCAATATTCACCAAGGATATTCACACCACCAGGCTAGTTGCCCAACACAATGCATCTGAAATTCTCCAGGTGCAATTAACACTAGGTAAGACTGCAATCCAAATTGAAGCTTGCTACAGATCCCCCCATCATACCCCAAGATTCTCACTACACCTTTCTAAACATACTGGAAAATATTAAGATAGAACCAAACACCCTAATACTGGGTGATTGTAACTACCCTGCCATTAACTGGGAAAACTACTCATGTACCATCACTTTTGCCCAACGGTTCTTGGAATTCATAAATTCCAACGCCCTGTATCAACTAATCCATAGTCCCACCAGGGGCTCCAATATCCTAGACATGGTCATTACCAACATGGGAAACTGATGCTCCATACCTATGGTCACTCCCTCGCTAGTCAGGTCTGACCATAAGCTAATCACCCTTAACATCCACATCCCACCCCCACCCTCCCCAGTAAGAAAACCTCCATAAAAAACTTCTCCAAAGCCAACTTCATGCTACTCAAGTCAGAAGTGACAAACTTCATGACACCCATGCAAACGGGAACTGAAAGTTCAACTGCTGAATCCTACACTAAGGCACTGTACGAGCACATCCACTCTTGCATGAATCATGCCATCCCAAATGGAACCAAGATGCTCTCATTCAAAAAAAGGAAGCCAATCTGGTGGTCCCCTGCCATAAACAAACTTTACAACAAAAGGAAGAAACTGTTGCGGAAAAGAGGAAAATCCCAGGATGCAAAAAACTCCCTTACCAGCCTCAGTAAGAAACGGAGATCCCTCATAAAATCCTCCAAAGCTAGTTACGAAAATAAAAGTGCCAAAGATTCCAAAGACAACCACAAGGCATTCTATAACTATGTCAAGAATCTAAATGGCAATGCTCAGATCTGCTCTGAGCTAAAACGGAATGACATTAAATATACTGATCCCAAGGATATTGCCAATATCCTGGCAGATCGATTCAGTGCCAACTTCACCCCCTCTCATCCCCTAAATGGCCCATCTCTATACCAGAAGATTGCCAAATTCTGGTAATAACAGCCACACAGGAAAAAAATGCACTCTCCAAAGCCAAGAATACAGCATCCATGGGACCAGATGACATCCTGGGCTGTGTACTACATGAACTACAATATGAACTGGCACCTCACCTAAGTGTCATGTTTAGTCATAGCCTCATCTCAGGTTTCTTGCCCACTGAGTGGTGCAGAGCTACAGTTATCCCACTCCACAAGGGGGGATCCAACTTGGATCCCAGAAACTACCGTCCCATCAGTCTGACAAGCCCTATCTGCAAGGCCATGGAGCGTATTATCATGGAACTTATAAACAAAGACATTGGCAACCTTCAAACACTGGACCTGCTACACTTAAAGAAATCCCAATCCCTCAGAGCTACACGCTCCAGGGATCTAAACCTTGCCATCACAATAAACAAAACATATTGGAGGGATAGGTTCCTGACCCAGAGACTCCCCAGACTCTGGAATAGATTGCCCATACATGTCAAGCAGAGTGCCTCTTTGGACCTCTTCAAGAGGAACCTTGACGATTGGATGGGAGAAAGGAAATTCACCCAAGGGATCACGTCAGTCGCTCTGCTAGACAGGGGTCCAGGAAAGTAAATAATGTGGGAAGAAATAGCCAGGGAATTGTTATGGCTAGGCTTGTATAGGCCCTAGGGCTGATAGCCTAGTACCAACCTATGAACCTATGACCCCACCCAGTTTGGGTTCGTGAAGGGCCAATCTTGTCTCCTGAACCTGATTGACTTCTTCGAATCAGTCTCCAGAGCCATGGACAAGGGTAAGGTGGTCCACATAGCCTATCTAGACCTTGCCAAGGCCTTTGACACCATCCCCCACTCTGGAATCATAGATAAACTTACTAAGCTGGGCATTAATCCCTACATCACCCAATGTGTTGCTAACTGGCTTACTGATAGAACCCACACTGTAAAAGTAGCCGACTCTAAATCCAGCTCCAGACAAGTGACAAGTGGAGTACCTCAGGATTCAGTCCTGGGACCACTCTTGTTTGGCATCTACTTCTCTGAAGTACAGGCCAACACTAAGGGACTCTGGCAAACAAAGTTCGGAGATGACTGCAAACTGGGAGCCATTATTGAATCCCCAAATTATTTGGATACTCTACAAAAGGGCCTTACAGAAACAGATGTTTAGTGCCAGAGCCATGGGCTCAAGCTCAATGCCAAGAAATTTATAGTTATCCCGTTTGGGAAAAAAGCATGTATCCGTGAATTACCATAAAGGTGGCAGTACACTAAACACCAAAAGTGTGATAAGAGACTTAGGGACACAGGTGGACAGCGGTGTCACCTTCGATAACCACATTGCCACAACAGTCAGGAAATCCTTCTATGTGGCACACCTCATCAATAAGGGCTTTTCATCCAGAAAAAAGGAGGTCATTGTCCCACTGTACTCATCCCTCATTAGACCCATTATAGAATACAACGCCCCGTTTGGTATGTACCTCTCAAGACATCTGCAACAACTGGAAAGGCCACAGAAATACCTCATTAAAAGAATCACAGGCCTAAAGCAGATGCCCTATGCTGACCGCCTTAAAAAGCTCCAGCTATACTCTGTCACATATCGTCTACTCAGAGGCGATCTCTGCTTAACATACAAGGCCATGTCAAACCCAGAGATGTTGGACATGCTACACTTAAAGAAATCCCAAACCCTCAGAGCCACACGCTCCAGGGATCTAAACCTTGTCTTCACAATAAACAAAACATGCTGGAGTGATAGGTTCCTGACCCAGAGACTCCCCAGACTCTGGAATAGATTGCCCATACATGTCAAGCAGAGTGCCTTTTTGGCCCTCTTCAAAAGGAACCTTGATGATTGGATGGGAGAATGGAAATTCACCCCGGGGATCACATCAGTCGCCCTGCCAGACATGGGTCCAGGGAAGTAAACAGTGTGGGAAGAAATAGGCAGGGAATTGTTATGGCTAGGCTTGTATAGGCCCTAGGGCTGATAGCCTAGTGTCAACCTATGAACCTATAAAATATCTCCTACAAGGAGTACAAGACTTTTTTTTTTCTCAAAAATCTCTTTATTAAATTATTATTTACTAAACATAACATCAGATCGGTATAAACCACACGTTATAAACTTTCCAATTAGGAATTAGTTAAAGTTATACAAGCTTATGTAAGAGAACATTAGAACTAAAAATACCAGCTAAACAACTATAACTATATACAATATGTAAAAGAAATGGTAACCATAGGAAATCTTATCACAATGTATTTAAATTTTTAGAGAGATTTAGAAAAACAAGATTAAGGGTAAACAAAAAAAAATGTATCACACTAAGATGACAAGATTACTAATCACTGTTAATAATAAATAGAACTTTATCAATTGCTTTATTATTAAAAGCCATTTTTTTAGGACTCTTTGCCAAAGTTTTATGTGCAGCAATATAGGAGTGAGCTAAGGATCTAAAGCCATTCCAATTTAATTTGGTGCGGTCAAGCCAATTTTTGGAAATATAAAATTTTATCAGTGAGCAAATATAAATAATCACATGTGTATCTAGTTTAGATAACTGTAACACAGGTATATGAAGGATAGCTAATTCCCAGGTTAAAGTGGATTTATGGTAACCCATTCTCTGTAGTCTCACTCTCAAAGAAGTCCAAAGTTTATGTGAATGTTTGCAAAACCAGAAAATATGCAAAAGGTCCGCTTTCGGAAATGCGCAGCACGGACATTAAGAAGACTTACTAGCATTTAATTTGTTCAGTTTGGAGGGTGTGTGATATGCATTATTGTTGATCATCAGTTGGGTATAAAACAATTTCTTAAAAGGTGAATAATCTAAAGTGATCTTAATAGCGGATATTTTCTGATCTACAGATAAATTAGAGTTGTGTTCATCCCAAAAATTGGAAAAGAGACATTGGGAATCTTGTATTAAATTACTTAATAACTTGTATGATTTGGATAACATTTTATCAGGGAGTGAAAGTGTTTGGATTATCATGTCTAGATTATTAAGGTCTTGTTTCTTCGGATTTATATGATCCAATTTAGTCAAAGCTAATTCTCTTAATTGGTGTAGAGTTGTGGTATAAGTGTGATTAACCTTAAGTAAGTTACGTAGATCTGACAAAGGTTTATCCTTATAATTCAAGAGATCCCAAACCTTGAGATTTTTAATTCGGGGAAATTTTGTGAGATCAAAAAGGTCATCATTTAATTTAAAGTTAGGATTTAAGTGAAAAGGCTGAAGTAAATGTGAAATAGCATCAAGGTTAATGAATTTTAAAATCTCTTGAAAAGCTTTTGCTTTATGTTTTAGAAAATTAGAAATTTTAAGAGTGTTTATGATATCCGTGGGTAGAAAAGGAAGGGCTGCAGGATTGATATTTTTAGATATGATGTATTGATGCTATAATTTCACCCAATTAGGATACTGATTGTAACTAGAAAGATTCATTCTAGAAATAGCTAAAAGTTTGTTGGCTGAAATAATTAAATAATACAAATAAAAGTTAGGCAATCCCAACCCTCCCCTATTTTTAGGTATTGTCAATTTGGTGTATGAAATCCTTACTGATCTAGGATACCATAGAAATTTGGCTAATTCGTTGTTAACCTTATGAAAATTTTTTAGGAATAATTTGATCTGAGGAATTGAATTGAAAAAGAAATTTGGGCAAAATATTCATCTTAATTATAGCAGCTTTGGATAAAAGTGATAAGTTCCAAATTTCCCATCTACGTAAATCCAACAATATTGAAGACCACAACTTAGCTAGGTTATTTTGAAATGTGGATAAACTATTGTATTCAATATGAATACCCAAGTATTTAATTCCATACATAATTTTAAAAGGTGAGTCGTGAAAAAAATAGTTTATGAGCTAGAGGGTTTATCGGGAGAATATGAGTTTTATTTAAATTAATGTGATAATCAGAGGCAAGTGAAAATAATTCTAAACAGTTAACCAATTTTTTAAGATCAGTAATAGGTGTTTGAAAATAAATGACAAGGTCATCCACAAACGCTGACAAAAGCAGATTTGTATTCAATAATCTAGGAATCCTATGAAAGTTTTTTTTGCTAGATAAAGTAATAGTGGCTCAATGTATAAATTAAAGAGAAAAGGAGAAAGCGGGCACCCCTGCCTTGTACCATTAGTAATTTTAATCGGTTTAGATGTACATCCATTTATATGCAATATGGTAGAAGAGTCTTTATACAAAATTCTAATTAAATTTATAAAAATAGTAGGTACATTAAAACAAATCATAGTTTGAAATAAAATTTCTCAATTCACTCTGTCAAAGGCCTTCGAAGCATCAAGAAACAATGCATATAGAGGATTCTTATTAAATTTGGTGAAATGTATTATGGATTCTAAAGTTAAGGTATTATCCCATGCATGTTTATGGGACATAAAGCCTGTTTGCTCTGAGGAAATTATAAATGGTAAAACCTTTTTCAATTGGTTAGCAAGAATAGAGGCTAAGATTTTAATATCTATATTAATTAATGCAATAGGCCTATAATTGTGTGGATCCATTTTGTCTTTATTGTTTTTCGGAATTAGAATAGATTTTGAAATGTTCCAATGTATATCAGAAATGTTATTAGTTTGTATATAGTTATATACTTTAAGGAGAAAGGGGGCTAATTTTGTTTTGAAAGTTTTAAAGAATTCAGCCGTGTAACCATCAGGGCCAGGTGATTTACCATTTTTGAGTCTGTCAATAGACTCAGAAATTTCCTGAATAGTTAAAGGAGCTGAGAGAGATTTCTGATATTCATCACTCAATTTGGGAAATACAATAGAACCCAGAAAATCATTAATATGATTTTTAGTCATAGGATTAGGGGTCTTAGAATATAAGTCCGTGTACAAAGAAGTGAAGATTAACATTATATCTTTATCAGTGCTATATACCTGTTTTTTGAATTGTATAGGCGATATCCTATGTCTGGTAAAGTTATTTTTAATTATCCGTGCAAGAGCTTTAGAAGGCACCTGAGCCCATTCAGAATAAGTAGCTAAAAGCCTTTGTTCTATTATAGAAAGATTGTGTTGATGTAAAAGAAGCAATTGCTTTTGAGAATCTATTAATTGCTTATAGATCGAAGGAATAGGGTTCACTCTGTAATTATTTTCAAGAGACTGAATCTTATTTTTAAGGAAAAGCTCTTTATTTCTATAATATTTTTTGAGATATGAAGCCTTACTAATAAGCATCCCCCTTATTTTAGATTTGCATGCAGCCCATTGAATATCATAAGGAATCTTAGTTGACTCTAAGTTCAAATCCATTTCCCGAATTATTTCAGCACTTAATATTTTGATTTCATTATTAGACAGCAAGTTGTTATTTAATGTCCACGTACTGTATTTTGATGATAAAGAGGTATTTGAATCTATGCATAACTTTAACAAAATTCTTGAGTGATCTGAGAGAAACCTCGGCTCAATAGAGAAATCAGTTATAAAGTGAGATACAGTAGCTGATACAAGAAAGAAATCTAACCTTGACCAAGTGTTGTAACATTTTGAGTAATATGTAAATATGTCTTTCTTAGTAGAGTAATTTGTGAATTGTAATGGGTCTATAAGATTAAGATCTAACATAAGTTCATCAAGTGCAATGGATGCTTGATGATTATAAGAGGACGAGTTAGTAGTGCGATCCAAAATTGGACTTATAATAGCATTCCAGTCTCCCCCGACTATGATATAATGATCCTTAAAAGATAAAATAATATTATAAATCTGAAGAATGAAAATGTGTTGGTGATTACAAGGTCCATAAATCTTTAAGATTAAAAATGGTTTGTCAAGATTATGTATTTTGGTGGTAAAGTAACACCATCTACCATTTTTGTCATAATCCTCCTCAATAATGACCCCCTGAAAATTCTGTTTAATGATAATGGCCACCCCTTTTGAATTGGAAGAATCTCCAGACGCTATTATTTTTTTAATCCACCTTTTATTCCTATCTTTAAACCATTCATTTCTGGGTAGATGAGTTTCTTGTCAGAAACAAACATTGGCATGAGATTTGAAAATTAAATGATATAATAGCGATTTCTTGGCTTTATTATTCATCCCTCTCACATTCCATGAGTCAATGTTCAATACACTCATCATCTGTAAATCAGATTATAAGAAAAAGGGAAAATGTAATAAGTATTGTTAGTGTGTTGCACATAATATAAGTTTTGGTCCTACTAAATATAGTGTTTTGAGCAGAGTTTAGATTTAAGTTTTTTATATATATCATTACAAAGTAATCCCTCAAGAATCCCCCGGTGCCTAACCACCCCATCCTACCTATAAAAGAAAAACAGAAATGATAAAATAAGAAAAGTAGAAAACTGGTTACCATTATATCGTAAATACAATAAGTAAATTTATAAAAAGTCCTAACAAGGACTATTAACAAAATAACCAAACTATACATATATACATCATTATAAATAACAAGATGTCCAACCAGCACGAACCCCATCAGAAATATATTCCCAGACTCCTATAAATCTATTTAAAATTGCGATAGATACAAATAAGATCATGTATTTAGCTTTAAATTACAATACCATAAGAATATATGAATGTGACACTCCAACTGTGACACACAAGCTATATTTAGATCAATTCCTAAAACTACTGTAAAATGTATATCAATGAAAGAGGACTGTATAATAATAAGACTTTACTACTACAAGTCCTTCAACCCATTAAAATAAAGAAAGAATTATCTAGCTTATGCTTCCTATGTGAAACATACTAGAAACACAAGCTATATAGATTAAGAATCTATCTCACGCGTGTAGAATCTATCATACACACATATTAAAAGATGACAAGGCTAGAAAAATTAGTTTAGCTCCAAATTTTAACTAGATAAAGTATTAACATAAGTTTTCCTTATTTGTATTGAAAGATACTCCATATAATAACATAAGCAATAACCTTAATAATATCAAACAAGAAATTAACACTGTGAGTTATTGTACCTCTATTACATGTAACAGCTACGGAAGTGAGCGAATGATGGAAAAATCTTCCTACTCAATACCAAGCTAAATATTGCTCACGAGTACACAAAGAAAAAAAAAACACATGTATGAGACATAAAAACAATCTATCATTAAGAAAAATGATGTCATAAGTTAACAAGAATGAACTTTAAGAAATCTGTAAGTCTAGTCAAAAAACATGTATCTGGCTAAGTCAATAGTGTCCAGCAATCATAACACACATAAAAAGTTGTATTTGAGGAGATAAAGCAAGATTACTTATTTCAGGATCGCCAATATGTACTTAGGAAGATAGATCAACTATCATAACGCAACTCCTTAAGTATACCAGCATTATAGATTGCCTCAGTCCTGAAGACCGGATGTTGAAGGGAGCACTAAACGGACGAACCACTCTGAGCCAAGCATTGCTGAATACACAAACCTCAATGTCTCACATTCTGACCACACATCCGTGGTACCAATATATCAGAAATGTGCCTTGAGAAGGTTAACTAGGTGAGTATTTTCATACTAAATATAGTTTAGAGCGTAACTCACCCATCAAAAGATAAATAAAGCTGCCTCTGACTGAAGTGCTCTCTACATCGTGAAGCTCCGACATTGCGCTACCACTAAATAAGAGCCAGAATAATTTATAGCCAGAAACCAAGGTTCCCTCACTTACAGACAAACAGTATGCTATCTTTGTAGCATTATGACATTCAAACAAGAGCGTGTATCATATATACCATTGTTAGCATTTTACGAGGCTAAAGCGGGAACCTCATTGAACAACTTCATAAAAATGCCTTTCACTTCTTTAGCATCTTTTGCTGAGTGTTTTATGTCTTTGTACGTAAATGTCAACGTGTTTGGGTAGCGCATTTGGAATTTGATTCCACGTTTGATCAAGTCAGCACAGAATGGTGACAACTTTTGTCTACATATTTTTATCTGAAGAGGTAAGTCTTGCGAAAAAGACAGTTTGTGTTTGTTCCACATAAAATGTTTCTTATTTCTTGCTGCAGCCAAGATTTTTTGAGTGTCCTGAAAATTTAGAAGTTTAGTATATATAAGCCTTGGTACTACGGACTCCTAACAAACATGCAGCACTCTATGTGCTCTTTCGATAATCAAGGAATCAGGGCTTAACTCTTGATTTAGCAATGCCACAAAGATTTGTTTGGTAACTGTTAGGAGATTATTGTTTTCATGTATTTCGGGAAGCCCTCTTATTATTACATTATTACGGCGACTCCTCGCCTCTAAGTCTAGTATCTTTGCCTGCATCTCCGCTAAAAGGGCATCTTTGGTTTTTAAGACACTGTCTATGGAATCAACTCTCATTTCTATTACTTGTTTTTTATTCTCAAGAATGTCCATTCTATCCGAGATATGTTTAAGGTTTGAACCAAATTCTGTGAGTTGTTCTGAAAAACCCTGAATGGCAGTTTGAAGAGGTTGAAGCGCTAACTTCAAATCTTCGAGATGGAAGCCAGCATCACTTCTGTCCTTGGTGCTTGATTTACTAGTGTCAGACACTTGTTTAGAGGTCCTTAAACGTTTGGAGCCAGTGTCTATCTCAGGAGAAAGTATAGTAGAGATTTTTGCCTTAGTTGCTTGAGTTTCCATATTGTCTGAGGTACCAGCCATACCCACGAAACAGTTTTGGCAGCAGAGTAGATGGCACAATTAAACACCTTCTGTAAGCACATGGCAGGAGATTGTAGAGACCAAAAAAAATACTTTGAAGTAAAATGAAGAAAAAATTTGATTGTTTTTCGAAATAAACAAAGTCGGAGCAAAGTATTTACGAATCTTAATCTTTCTATGTAGAAATCTTCAGGAAAAATCAGCTATAAATACGTTTAAAAAGCCGGTTATTAATTGGGATGTGAGGAGCACTGAGAATAAGGGGCACTCTAGTCGGCGACCATCTTGGAATTCCAGAGGAGTACAATACTTGTTGACTGAGTCACAACTAACCATCGAGCCACTAAAGACCTCCATCTCATACCACTGGGGCCCCTCACAACTCCATCAGACAGAAGGGATATTTAAAGTTCACCAAATCTGGGTGGTATCTGATTCCTGGATCTCCTCTCCCTCCCTTCTGTGTTTGTTTTCAATCTGTATGTCTTATCCCCTCCCAACAGCAGTCCACTATACTATTCTTGGGTGTCCTGTTTTTTATGTTGCATCCATTTCTTAAATCTTCTCTGATCCTCTCTCCTATACCCTATGCCCTTACTCCTTCTTTAACTTCATTCTTAAAAGAAATTGAAAAAAAGGGATCTAGCCCCACAAAATCATAGGCTCTCTATTCTGCCACCTCTTCCTATACAATCCTCTTATTGTGTTGCTTCCGTGTGTCCTTTTTCTTCTCCGTCTCTCTCCTATTTCCTTATGTTCTACCTTCCCCTTTTTCTATCTTATAAAAGTGCATTCAATGTATTCATATAAGAACACCCTTTAAAGTAAATAGAAGAAATCTTAAAACAGTTTGGGTAAGCAGTGTTCCAGTGGCACTCAGATCAGCTTAATGAGGGTTCTTGTAGAAATTCTTGAGAAATCTGTGCAGGCTAATGCCTGAAACCCCTTAGAGACTTTGATTACATATGGCTTATTCTGAACATACCTGCAGTGGCTTTTACTGATTTTCAGCTGTTCAAAACTGCTATGGATATTTTGTTGCAGGGCTGTGACTTTGCAAAATGAGTGCTGCTTCTTTGCTTTGAGCTTATTTAAAAGGAGGTATAGCATAACTATTTGCCAGTTACCATTATACTTATGTGAGCCATGGGACTATAAATTCCACCTGAACACTTCATCTCATCCTGCATCTAAACTCAACCATAAACTTTACCTTAGAAAATCCTTTCCATAACATTACTATGACACAAGACACACAGACACATATTGCATACAGCAACACACATGCACAACATTAGCTATCCCTTTACCTAGCCCTTACTCTAACTCTAATCTGCAGACATTCACACACACACACACACACACACACACACACACACACACACACACACACACACACACACACACACACACACACACACACACATGCACACAAACTTTCTGCTCACATTCATCACAAGCAACAGCACAAATACACACAACCAAATATATCCCTTTCTGTAGCACTTCCTCTATCCTTATCCTAAACAAACCCACACAAACTTGTATCCTAAAATGCTGAAACTCTCAGTATGGCCAAAATTTTTGGCATTATAATCAAAAAAGCCCTGTGTGTTCTAATAAGTTGTATTTTGTTAATGTGGAGTTTCCAGGTCCTCTCTGCATCTTTATGTGTTTTCTCTGATTGTTTCAGCTTCCTTGCCCCACTGAAAGACATGCATTGGGTGAACTGACATTTTCAAAGTTGCCTGGACATATGAGAATAGTGTATGAATCAGTGTATGTATGCATTTAACAATAGAATGGCAGCTTGTACATGTGCCAATATTGAAGGTTACTCCCATAATATTTGTATCACATGAAAAACAAAGAATGAGTTTTATGTCACTGGGAGGTTTATCCCATTTTGGATACAAAATTGTGAGAGTCATTAAATGTCATTAACATGCTATATTAAATAACATTAATGACAAACTGTTAGTAGACATTTCTATATTTATCATTTGTTTACAGAAACTCAAAATGTTTCTCAGACAGATTAGTCCATTCTGGCTTTTTCTGTTTAGAAAAGGGCACTCAGGCTAGATCAGCTTTTTATCCAGTTACTCAGTTTACTCATACTCTGATACCTCTCCATTTCAATACATCAGTGTGATTAATTTCCATATAGCTAAGCAGCTAATAACCAGAGGAGGTACGCATTGCCCAAAATGTTATTTTATCATCATAGGATTCTTGAATATCTCAAATACATAAGCACCATTTTAAAAGGGACAATTTCAAGTGTTCTATACTGTCCCCATGATTCAATAAAGGGATTTCTCCATGCCAGAATAGTACAGCAACTTCTGCATGGAATATGGCTGCCGAGGGATCCAGTAAACAAGTCTGGGGCATACATGAGCATGCTAGCACTATTATGGCACGGACACCACTGAATAATGCTAATTACCTCATTTGCTGGTGAAAACCATGCAAATGAGGTGAATTAGCGATTCAGTAAGCAGGCAGGCATACATGCTAGAACAGTGTCCGTTGCAGAAATGTATTCGGTTACTGACCGTGTACAGTTCTGCAAAAATCAAAATGGTGGCATGGCAGCTCAAATAAAGCATGTATTATAATCATTAGGCATGCCAATAGCCAAACATATGGCCATTGGCATGGAAAAGAGTTGCAAAATTATTAAAATCAAAGTTTTTCTTGGGCTGATTTTGGCTGTTTAAGCATAGCGCAGTGGCGTGCAAATGAGATTGTGCCAGAAATTAAAAATAATGTGAAAAGACAATTTTAAGTGAAAGCTGCATTTTGCCATTATAATGTATAGCTTGCAGAATCAAAACAAAAACAAGTAACACTGGTTGCTAAGGGGAATGGCTCTGGTGTAGTGGTCTAACAAGGGATGAAGACAGTGTGGTATGCAAATGAGCAAAATTTACTGAATCACAAAATGGGAGACCATTGTCTGGCTGCACCTAACTGTGTAGGAGCTATAAGGCAGTGAGGTAAGCAGGAGAAGCAGCTGATATGAAAAGGGTGTGTGTCATGCTTGGTGTAAGCACATTAGAGCTCCACAGCTTCCATTTGAGCTTAGCTAAGCACAGCTAAGCAAGGGTGTGTGTCTGACGCTGTATTTACTTATTCCATGAAATGAAGAGCTTGTTCATGTCCAGGGGTTTGCACGGTGCTCACTGGGTCTTAAACAAAAAAAAAAACCTGGAAATAGCAGAACTGTTTACATTTGGGCAGCGGGTTTGCATGGCTTGCCTTGGGGCTAAAAAAAATGGGAAATAGCAGAATAAAAGCAATCAAGTATAAATAACATAGCTGGCAGGTGGAATGTATCATAGTCAGCCAATCATACAGGCAGCAACTGCAGCACAGTAGCATAAACTGTGCAAACACTTTTCATTCTGTTTTTCCCACAAATTCTGCACCATTGGTGTACACACTCGGGGGAATTATAACCGACAAAATGTTAGGGGCTGCTGTCACTTTGATAGATCAGTATGTACTAGAGGCTGAGGGTGGTGAGGAGGATAATGATGACAACCGCCCCAGACTGAGGAGAAGGAAAAGACTGTTCAGACCCAGGGTAACCTACCAGGGGCTACATGATCTGGAGATAATAGAGTGCTACAGGGTGGACAGGGACATACTTCAGCTACTCATCAAGCTGTGCTGGCTTCACATCAGACCCAGAGCCAATGGAGAGGAACCCATCCCAGTGGATACCAAGGTATGTGTAGCCTTAAGAATACTAGCTACAGGTACTTTCCAAAGATCTACTGGGGACATTATGGGGGTCTCACAGGCATCTGCATCCAGGGTACTCCAACAGTTCCTGGATGCAATGCTACCACATGCCGGTGAGCACATTTACTTCCACAGCACCTGTGAGGAGAGGACCAGCAACATGCACCACTTCCACCATGTAGCAGGCTACCTGAAGGTACTGGGTATCATAGACTGTATGCATATCCACATTAAAGCACCACCTGGTGAACAGGGTAGGGTCTACCTAACCGCAGGGGCTTTCACTCCATCAACTGGCAGGTCATGTGCAATGCCCAAGGCATTATCATTAATGTGTGTGCTGGCAGCCCTAGAAGCTATCATGACTCCCACATTTGGCATTCCTACAGCTGTACCAGGGATTTGCCAGGGGCAACATCCCATACAGCCATCTGGTGGGGGATGCTGGCTACGCACTTGAGCTATGGATGATGACACACATCAGAAATACACACACACCCACTCAAGAATGCCATAATGAGGCACACGCACAAACCAGGATCATTATAGAGCATGTGTTTGGGATGCTCAAGTCACAGTTCTGCTGCCTTGACATATCTGGTGGAGCCCTGCCATACTCTCCAGCCACATGTGCGCACATGTTCATAGCATGTGCCACGCTGCACAATATAATCCTGTGGAAACAGCTGCAACAGGAACAGCATGGGGAAGGGCCACACAGCCCCCCACCATTGCCAAGGTCCCCACAGCCACAGAGGGACTCAGAGGAGGAACCCCCTGAGCCAACTCCTGTCAGCAGATGGAAGTGTGCCTAATATGCCCTGTCCTTGGCAAAGAGGCAACCCATAGAAAACACAGTGACACTGTAGGGGCCCAGGGACTGACACCTCTCTCCAACTTGCATACACAGTAAAATGGATACCACACACATCACACTACCTGTACCTTAGCATGTATAGGCAGTGCACTGCATGCATCCAACATAGGCATCCCTCAAGCACTATCCTCACAACTGCTGCAGCCACAAGATATGTCAGGCTTCTTAACAATAAATGAATGGATTAAGATGTTCTGGTAGCATATCTATGGGATAGCAGCAGACAACTGACAGCTATGTGGGACACCAGGAAATTTCTTCCTAATATTTGCTTCCTCACACTATGCAGTAGTACCCAAGGTGACAAATCCCACTGCAGTATATGTGTGGGGCCAACTAACTGGGGGTCATAGGTCACAGGCATGGATGTCAGTGTGGGGGTCCCATACCCACCCCTTAGCCTCACCCAGGAAGTCAGCTATAGAAAACCATAAAGAAATGTGTGGCAAAGTCCTACAAATGGCAACAATGATGAAATACCCCCTACAGACTTACACAGTGATAGCACAGCAGGTATTGCAGTTGCAGTAAGGCTCTGAAGGGTAAGACGTCTGAAACTCAAATGTATGCCATTACAATCTGACCTGTGGTCTTTAGTGATATGCCTCTAGTCTCCAAGACAGGGCACAATACTATGCTAAATGGAACCAAAATGTAAAGCAAATATCAGCACAGTCTGTGCAAATGTATACTGTTGACAGGTGTGCCCCCCCCCCACACACACACACATATTCCCATAGAAATACAGTAACATGTATGTTTGCAGGGAAATAGCAGCAGAACACACATTGCCAGGGCTGTCCCAATCAACATGATAACTTTTTGCATGTCCACAATTTGAAGGGGTCAATGAGCTATGTGTATGTGTGGTTAATACTGTCAGGATATGACCAGCACCTACTCCTGGCTGTTGTGTTGTACTGGTCTAGGTACAGTGTTATCTTTGACAGGGCCATGCTCCAAGAACTGCAGTGCCAACTATTCTGCATGTCAGCTACACCTATGGTAGGAGTTGTACACACTGTCCAGATGTCAATATCTGTTAATGCAGGAAAGCTGAACAGATCATGAACAGGGGGCCGCACATGTGGACAGTACACAACCTGGAGTAACCTACATAGTGCCTACCATACCTCTCAACTGTACAGACCTATTATAGAATGTCCAGGGGTTTGCATCATAGTTGTTGTCTGTATAACATAAAATAGCTGTTGTCCAGAAATTCACTGGCAAATCACATAAGACTAAGGTCAGAAAATAATGACAGATTGTAGAGTCAGACTTCATACCCTATAGAAACATGCATGCTAATGCAAAACCTGTTATTGAATCACCTTTCTAGGTTTGTAAGGCCAATACTTAAAAAAGGTCCCTATATTTAAGCCTCTGTCTCCAATTATTTATGGCTTTGTCCAAATGTCTGGCTCTCAGAAGTTGAGAGGTATGGTAGTTAGTAGGACAGCAGTACCTGAAGGTCAGTGTACTCCCAACATTCTGTGTCAGCACTGACAACATGTGACTGGCCAACAGCCATACCTCTGGAATGACACAGGTTGTCACAGAAGGAGAACAAGTATGCCTTGTGTATCTGTTCTGTTTGTCCTAGCATTGCATTTGCCTGCCAACTATTTGCAAAACAAGAAAGGGTCATGTCAAAACAGCAATGGCAGACAGTAGGGAAGCAGATGTCATACCCATAAGAGCAAACAAACAATTATCAAACCGGTCTCCAAACTGTCTATGTTTGGCAGAACATTATTAACACCCTGTCCCCATGTGTGGGCTTTTGTCTGACTGCCAATTTTGGGCACGTCCAGATGTCAGTCTGTGATGGTATGACAGCTAGGTCCACATGTACCTCATAATAACATATAGCAACACAAGCCATCTAAGGACCACAGCAAATTAAGTGATGCAATGATGGACAACCTGCTAAATAGGTGCACTCAGAGGTGTGAATTCCACAACCTTGTGTATGATGTAATGGCATGTACCCCTCCCACATCAGAATTACAAATACATAACAGCAGCCACTGTGGTCAAAGCCTGTGACTGGACTACAGAAGGACAAAGAGACACACATAAGGGGAAGGGGAACCACTGGCCAGACAAATGGAGAATGTGCATACCAGAACAGATTATGCAGTAGCATAGGTGCCATGCAGTGTAAGGAGTCAGTAAGCATCACCTGCAAATACACAACATACACCTATGTAAGTGAAGGTCCACAACAAAGCAAAACCCAAACAATGGAAAACTCATAGGCAAAATCAAATGAGGACTCCACAAACTGACACACCACAGACAATATAGACTCCACACACCAGTATCTTGCAAATACTAAGGCCTTACCACAAACACCAAACACCTACCCTACACAGATAGGCCAACAGCACTGCCCTCTACCTCGTTCCATACAGACTCTGCTGAGGTGACCCCTATCTAGCATACAAATCAATCCAGACCATGTCTTGATGGGACTGCTGCACATCTGGAACTCAAGGCCCACTCCATCAACCTGTAGGCGCAGCATCAACCTGGGCTGTGATATCAGTATGGCTTGTTGGTGTGACAGATACGTGTACCACACACTCCCCCATCTGTGGAATACACTCCCTGTCAACAGCAAGCCAAGTGCCTCAATACCCATAGTAATGTGCTCCCTGTATAAGTGCACGGGAAACACAAATACAGTCCTGTGATCCCACCTGTGTCCCTGCTGGACAGGGGCTTTGTATGTTGACATGTTGTAACATGGGCTACACTCTTGTCTGCATGGGTTATAAGAACTTCAGGGCCAATACTTTACTAATGTCATAGCAACCTATCATCCTATACACAACTGTCTGTTAGTGGTTCACCACATTACTCTGTACTGCTCTGCCACTGACATACCTGGAAGTCACAGTGCTATGTGGAATATACTACACATATAATGGACATTTCTGCACAGCATAATGCACTCTGTACCCACACCCATACCTTCCAACCTCTGACAACAAGACATCTGGACAAGGTCATAAATAAAAGTATGACAAAGACACAATAATAGGCACATGTTGTAAATATTGCCCATACATACTGAGAAAGTTGGTAGAATAAGGGGTTTTGCATTAGCAGGAATTGTCTGAAGGTTATAAAGTCTGAAACACTAATGTCTGTCATTATTTTCTAATGTCAGTCTTCAATTATATGCAACTAACTTGCCATAGAAATACAAGTTTATGTAGAGTGGATGAAAATTCTAGACAAACACCTGGACAATCTACCAAAGATTGTACAGTTGAGAGATATGGCCACACCAGGATATGACTTTTCAGGTAAGAAGAATACTACACAAGTAGGAGATCCAGAGCCAGTATACCACCAAGGTGCTGGACTGTTTACACAGCTTCATCAGTCAACCAGCTGTAGCCACACCTCTCAACTGGACTTTTTGGGCAATAATGTATATAGCCTGGCTCATAATATTGGTCTGCACATCAATAAGCACTGTGATGGTCTGAGGATGTCTGTCACTAGGTAATGACACAATACATTGCAGTGTCAGACTTCAGATATGTCAGAAAATGTCTGCTAAAGCAAATCCAGTACTTCTAGGAAAGTCCTGTTTACTTTTGAGAGGTATGGCTGTAGCACACAAAATCCTAGACCAGAGTACAACTATCTCTAGAATGGAGACCCACTCTCACTATAGAAGGTCATACTGGGCATGCTCCAACACTTAGAGAATCACAGGCCATGTTTCAACCCACATCGGAGTATATAACTGTATTGTGCATATATGTCTTTGCATACAGACAGCTATGGACACCTTAATGGTCCCTACACACACACCCATCAGACAGGATTACCCTCAGCTAGCTATAGGTGGCCCGTATGTGATATATCTGCATCTATTGCTTCTGATACACAGACATATATATGGGCAACAGATAACAATATGTCAAGCATACACACACATAGACCTGGGGAAGAGAGAGAGAGAGATAGGCAGTCATAGAGAGGGGGGGGTCACAGAGTGAGTCATACACATGGACACCCTGAATGGTATAGAGTGATGTCCTGCTGTGGACAGTGGCATACCTGTCATAACCAGTCACATGTGCCAGCATGAAGGAGAGCTCCAGGGTGTAATAGTACTGAGGTGGGGGTTATAATATCATATCATTTGCGTGTGTGTGTGTGTGTGTGTGTGTGTGTGTGTGTGTGTGTGTGTGTGTGTGTGTGTGTGTTGTTTGTAGGTGAAACAGTTTTAGGCTATTCCCATATAGTACACTTCCCAGTGCCCCACTTTAGCAGTCCTGCTGATGTCATGTCCCTTAGAAGTACCTATGCACAATCACAACCCTATAAGCCCCGTGACACATGCAATAACTTAACAGTGTAATACAAAGAACTAGATAGACAGGGATTCTGTTCTCAGGTCTGGCAAATGTATGTGTGTGTGTGTGTGTGTGTGTGTGTGTGTGTGTGTGTGTGTATGTGTGTGTGTGTGTGTGTGTGTGTGTGTGTGTCAAGAGTTTGTAAGTGTGTATGTTTGAAGGACAAAGTATTTTGAGGACTTTCCCACCTACAACACTTCCCAGTGCTTTACTTTAGCAGTCCTGCTGATGTCATTGACCTAAGAAGTACCTTTGGACAGCACTCAGCCCTATAAGCTCCGTGGTGCATGTAATAACTAAGTAAGAGTATAGTACAGATAACTAGATAAGGAAAAGTTGTACACGTGTGTGTGTGTGTGTGTGTGTGTGTGTGTGTGTGTGTGTGTGTGTGTGTGTGTGTGTGTGTGTGTATGTGTGTGTAGAAGTGTAATTACAAGAGTTTGTAAGTGTGTATGTTTGAAGGACAAAGTATTTTGAGGACTTTCCCACCTACAACACTTCCCAGTGCTTTACTTTAGCAGTCCTGCTGATGTCATTGACCTAAGAAGTACCTTTGGACAGCACTCAGCCCTATAAGCTCTGTGGTGCATGTAATAACTAAGTAAGAGTATAGTACAGATAACTAGATAAGGAAAGGTTGTACACTCAGTTGTGGCAAATTTGTGTGTGTGTGTGTGTGTGTGTGTGTGTGTGTGTGTGTGTGTGTGTGTGTGTGTGTGTGTGTGTGTGTGTGTGTGTGTGTGTGTGTAAAGATGTTTGTAAGTGTGTATGTCTGTAGGGTAATGTATTTTGATGCCTTTCCCACCCAGTACATTTCCCATTGCCATACTTTAAAAGGGCTCTTGATGTAACTCACTTTAGACATACCTTGCGACAGAGTTAAATCATATAAGCTCTAAGGTGCATGTGATAACTGCGTAACAGTGTAGTGCACATAACTTGATAGGTAGGGGTTCTAAACACAATACTGGCAACTGTGATACTGTGTGTGTGTGTGTGTTTGTGTGAGAATCACATCATCCATGTGTGTGTGTGTGTGTGTGTGTGTGTGTGTGTGTGTGTGTGTGTGTGTGTGTGTGTGTGTGTGTGAGAAGCATATTCTCTGGGGGTGTGGGTTATACCATTTTAAGGAATGTACCACCCAGTACACATCCCATTGCTCTACTTTACAAGGCCTGCTGAAGTCATTCACCTTAGATGTACCTGTATACACTTGTCAGCCCTGTAAGCTCTGTGGCATGTTCAATAACAGTGTAATACTATAGTGGAAATAATTAGATAGGTAGGGGTTCTAATCTCAATACTGACAACTCTAGTATTGTGTGTGTGTGTGTGTGTGTGTGTGTGTGTGTGTGTGTGTGTGTGTGTGTGTGTGTGTGTGTGTGTGTGTGTGTGTGAAGCATATCCCCTGTGGCTGCTGTGTGTGTAGCTTATACCATTTTAAGGCCTGTTGACTCCCTACCCATGACATTACTTTAAAGATCCTGTTAATGGCATCTGCCTCACATGCACAATGTAACACTCTACAGCCCATACCAGTCATCTGTACAGATGTACATGGAATATATACATGTTTCAAACCCATATGTGCTCTGTGTACCCTAACAATGATCATTCCTGTGATATCGTTGCCAAATATGTCACAGTTACCATACTGACACACATGCCAGCATCAGACATTGTACCTGACTGACACATCATGCTGATACACTCTATCATTCTATTACTTGTGCAGGTTTGTAGGAGCAGTAGACAAGACCAATTGCTATGTCTGGTAGGTTATCCCACCATCCATGAAGGTATTTGCAAGATTACCTGTTTTAAAAGGTTGTATGTTAGGTCCCAGGCATATAATCTATGTGGCTGTCTTTAGTGTGTGTATGTGATGGCTATACCATTTTGTGTGCCTCTTCCACCCTGTGAACTCCCCCATTGCCAACATAGTGTCAGCCCATACAGATGTTAATCACCGTACAAGCACAGTTACATATTTTCTAACACCAAACCACTGTGATGTGTGCAATGGTCATATCACTGTGTATTGTACATTAATAGATGGGTAGGTCATCTAATCTGATAAGTGTCACCTCCATGTGCATGTGTGTTTAAGTGCATGTCTCCATGCAGTGGTGTGTGTGTGTGTGTGTGTGTGTGTGTGTGTGTGTGTGTGTGTGTGTGTGTGTGTGTGTGTCCGATGGCTCTAACATGTTAATGGGCTCTGAAACCACCATTAACAATCCTAACAACCCTTGCCATTGTCACCCACTTCAATAGTAGTGGCAGACACTGCCACACTACAGTACTGCTGTGCTATCTGTGTTATGTATCTAGCTCTATTGTTCATAAGACTGTGCAGGTAGGGGCTGTGCTCAGCCCTTCATCAGCTGTCTCATGTACAGGACTATGACTCTGTGTGCAGTACCAGCATGAGAGGCCAGACATGCATATGAGATAGCAGACACACATGCTGGTGACTGTCAGGTTAGACTAACACAGGCTGACCTGTGTCTGGAATACATACCCCAAACCTGTCATACACAATAGCTGAATCTGTTGAAGTTAAAGTAATGGCTAAGTGCCAGTACTCAAGTAACCTCCTCTGCATGTGTGAGCCTGTGGTCCTACAGAACACCCAGGTGACATGTATGAAGGCTAGGTGACTGTGTGAAGGGTATGTATGCAAAGTCACACTGTCTTTTACAATTGTCCTTCACACACTGTTGCATGTAAACTCACCTGGTAAGGATGTACATATACAGCTGTTCCTTGGATATAAAAAGGCCACTATGTTTCCACTTTGTCTTACTCATCATTGCTACTGTCAGCAGGCCCAAAGCCTGCAGACACACAGACACCTGGAACACAACCAGAATACAGTATGTGACACTACAGTCAGTCAGCAGTACTAACAGCAATAGTGCACCATAGTTAACAGGGTACATACACCTCAATGTGTACCCATAACTACTGCCAGCAGACAGCACTTTACACAGCATGACATTGCTACTCTGTACTATAGTCATCCTGTGCATCAGACCCATATGAGTATGTCAGTGCATGGATGATATGGATAACAGGGTTGAGGCACAAGTATCATCACATGCACAGGGTGTGGAGTTGGATTTCCAGAGGTCTAAGCTGGGCCATATGTCTGACATTGTGTGTGTGTGTGTGTGTGTGTGTGTGTGTGTGTGTGTGTGTGTGTGTGTGTGTGTGTGTATAGAAAGGTGGTGTTCAACTGAGATGTGCAGAGGAGCTGTGCATGTCTGGTGGTGACCGGCCTATGATAGGGATGTGTGAGTGTTTGTCTGGACACCATCAAGGCATGTGGATGCCCGACACAGGGCTATGTTGGACAGTCGTGGATCGTACATGGCAGAATGTATGGTTCACCATCTCCCGGCATAGATGTAGTAACTGGTTCTGCCAGGAGTATCACTGGCACCTCCAGGCACAAGGACAGATGCAGTACTACTCCCCAATGGTGACTGCTATATGCTGGATCCGCATCCCTGATGGGACTGGCCAGGACAATGTGCCTATATGGCTTGCACCAGTGTGGTGTGGACAGCACCCTCCATTTGTTATTGCTGTTGATACTGCCACTATGGAACTGTGAATGTGCACGGCCATGTGGGCTCACAGCTGATCATGTTGCTTACCTACATCTACCTGGCTGATGCCCTACTCCCACCCCACCACATGCTCAAGCACAGATACTGCAAGGTTGAGCAGTGACAATGTCTCACCCTACTATCTAGCCACAACATTGGCTAGATGACTTATGGCATCACAAATGCCATGGAGGTTTTTCTGCATGGCAGAGAGGGCTGCATTCATGACCCTAAGCATCTGTCTGGTGCTGTGGTTAGTATGTGCCTGTGCTTCCATGACGGACTGTAACATGTGTCTGGTGACATCTGCTGTGGCACTTGTGACAGGGGCTTGATGGACAGCAGCCTTCCGTGGATCACCCCTGTCCATCTGCCTGTGTGTGAACTCGCCTGTTCTCTGGATTTAACTGGTGTCTACACTCACACTCACCATACACAATACACTAGCCTGTTACATGACACCAGCCTTAACCTGTCCATTATCCGTGGCTGCTGGGGACTGGGTATGTGTGGAAAAACTGACTGTGTGAGGTGACATGGTGGGTGAAAGTGGGATACCACACAATGGCACAGATTCAGGAACCAACAACCCCACCTGTGCCTCACTATGACCATCATCATCACGAGTGTTTGCTAAGACACTGACATCAGGTTGCGAGGGGGAGGGACACCAACCCCCATGTTACCTGCGAGGAGAAGACAACATTTGTAAATTAATACCCTGCAGTATTATGTTTGCTGATACACACCCACACACACACACACACACACACACACACACACACACACACACACACACACACACACACACACACACACACACACACACACACACACACACACACACACACACACACACACACACACACACACACACACACACGCACACACACTCCTGGTACATTCTGGTACAGCTGTGACACCTATGGGCCCTTCAGGGCAGATCTTATAGCCTGCCACAGTCCATCTCTTTCACTGTTGCTGTAAGGCCCACAACAAAGGGTGACAAATCCTACTGTGTGAGGGCCTAGTAGCAGAATGGTAATGGTGATCAAGATCAAGGCTATTGGTGTGAGCTATACAGTGTCACCAAGTGCATATGCACATACTGTAAGAGCTGACTTACTGCTATACAGACCACACACAATGACAAGGTGTAATGATATGTGATGATAACTGATGAAGGAACAGGACTATTCACTATTACTGCAGTACCTACACAGTTCAGACTCAGAGTGATTCATTTCAGACAACATTGCAGGACAGTCTGCAATACATACAGGAAACATGTAAAGTACTAGGTGCATAGTCTCATAAGATTATACCAGGCTGTTGGCCCTGTTTCCCTCATAAGCCTGGCCCAGACTTTCGCCCATGTCCCTTCAAATCCAGCATCTGTTTCCCCTGTCCAGTTGGGACACACACAGGATCCCAGGGGTGTCTCATCCATTTCCCATGCAGTCATCCAGCTTCTTCTTCAACAGGGCTATACACATACTCTGCTAGACATGGGGAGGGAGTGTATTTTATATACAGTGTATTGTGTGGGACACTACACTATCATGCCAATAAGTACTATACATGTCACAGACCAGGTGAGGGCCTTGTTTGTGTGGTGCGTGAGTGGGGTTTGTCTTACAGATATGCAAAAATGCCATCAAGGCTGGTTTGGAAATGGTCTTGTATGCCAGACACAGGTCACCTATGATCAGTCTGTATGAAACTGAGTACAGGAACAGGGCTTTCAGCCTGCCTGTATAGGATAGGTGTTCCAGACCCTGGATTTGCCTGGTCAGGAACCTCTGTGGTCTCTGCAACTGCTGCATTTGCTTGGCAAGGTACATGTCAAAGGAGCCATTGTACTTGGTAATGTGTCTGATAAGGGTGGAGTACAGGGATGTTGTGGCCTCCTGGTTCCAGGATGACATACTCGTATTTGTAAGGTGGGCCACGTAGACAGTCTTCTGTACAATGGTGCCCACATGGTGGGGAACTGTCAGGTTGCTACCAACCTTGGTGCACAAGTTGCCTTACAACTGATTGCATGCTCATTACATTATTACTGTCATAATTAGTTTGGATGACATCTGCCACAGCAGGGAGAATGATGCATCTCCTGGCATTCAGTTTGCAGCAAGGCTTCTTGCACCAGTCATTAATTGGGTGAGGGACTCTTGGGGATTCTCACATTAGTAGGGGAATGTAAGACAGTGGCCACCTTGTAAGCATCTGTAAACCTGGTGTGCCACAGACCACTGCTTTTGTCCTGTACCTTGGATACATATATCTCAAACAGTAGAGGCCCCCAGACTAATCCTTGGGGTACACCACTTTGAAAGACTCTACTACAAGAGATGAGTTCCACTAGTTTGACTGAGTGGGTACTATCATTGAGCCAGTTAACTACCCATCTGGTAACATTCAGGTTGATGCCTAGATGTGTAGGTATATGTATCCTGGCTGCCTGGGGATTATTATGAAAGAATTGGGCTAGGTGAAGATAGGCATTGCTCACCATCTTCCCCTCGTCCTTGTGTTTGTTGACCACTTCAGATAAGTCGACCAGGTTTAACAGGCAAGATCTCACTTTGACAATACCACACTGTGTGGGCTCAGGCATTTTGAGGTTGCCGATGTCCCTGTTCATAATGTCCTTGATATTGGCTTCCATGCCCTTGCAGAGTAGGCTAGTTAGGCTGATGTGCATATGATTGGCTGGGTCGGTGGATTGCTCCACCTTTGTGTATAGGGATGACAGTGGCTGTCCTCCGTGCAGATGGGATGACACCAGAGCTCAGGTTTTGGTTGACTACACTGCATAATGGATCTGAAAACTCATGCCTGAGTTCATGTAGGATGCAGCCAGGGATGGTATCAGGCCTATGGAGACTTCTGTGTGTTGCCTTTGAGAGATCATTACAGACCAGCTTCCAGATGATGAGGGGAGGGGGGCAGGTACTGTGCATGCACATGTGTACTGATGGGGGGATAAGGGGGTGATGTTTACACGTCACCTGTCTGCAGCAGGTTGCCTGTATCTATGCTGTATGTGTATGTGGTGTTTTTGACCACCACTAAAGAGCAGATTTGTGTGTTGCCTCTGGGATTGCAGACCTATGTGTGGAAGGTCTAGTGATTGGCCTTGGAGGATGTGTCCAATTTGCACTCAAACATAGTCTTAGGGTAATTCACCTGTGACCTTATTTGCTTGTGCAGGCCAAGGTGACATTGTTTCCAATAAGGCAACTGTTCCTTCTTGGCCCTGCCCAACAATTATTTTCACCTGTTATGGCATTTGTGCATTGCTGCTGTCCACCATGGACATTTACCCTACCATGAGGGAGATGGTGTTGTCCTATCAGGTATTGCTGAGTCCATACAGCTATGTAGGTGCTCACATAGTTTTGTGATGTGGGCTTGGACACTACTGCTAACTCCAACTGATGGAACATTGTCTGTAAAGCTACTTCTACCTGCTCTGAGGAGATTTATAATCATTTGTGTAAAGATAATTTTGTTTGACCCTGACAAGGTGGGGGGCAGGGGAGATGGTGACCTAAACAGTGATGGCTATGTGGTCAGATCTTACCAAGGAGGATGACACTGTAGGAGTGCTACAGTGGCTACTCATGTTGGTTAGGACCAGGTACAGGACATTTCCACCTGTCATAGGAGTGTTGACCAGCTGATCCACTGCATTGCCATTGACAAAGTTGAGAAATCTCTGTGCATTCATGTTCAGGTGGCATAGGTCATGCACACTATGGTTGGGTAGTTGAAGTCACCCAGGAGCAGGGTAGATGATTGAATCTTGACAGATTCCAGCAAGTCCCAATAGGTGTGGTGGGTGTCCATAGTCATGGTTGGAGGCCTGTAGCTAGCTATGAGTTGAGTACGTGTTTGGTCAACTGTTAACTGCAC
This sequence comes from Protopterus annectens, assembly GCF_019279795.1. NCBI lineage: Eukaryota > Metazoa > Chordata > Ceratodontiformes > Protopteridae > Protopterus > Protopterus annectens. Next base: position 1,027,526,478 of record NC_056746.1, on the reverse strand, counting down.
TCAGGATATCTCCCATGTGTCATACGGTTTGTCCAGCCTGGAGGTGTGTATGTGTATGATAATGTTTAACACTCCACCTCCTGTGGCTTACCAGCCCTCCATTTGGGGTCTAACCATATGATGGGAAGAGTAACCTGGCAAGGTTAGTATGCTCTCCACAGCTGCAAAGCAGGTATCAGTGACTGCACAAATGTCAGCAACCTACAGGACAAGGTCACTTAGCATTGACATGGGTTTCATGCTAAGAAACCTAGCTCCTGTTAGAGCAAGACATCTGCACTAAAGCACACATTGCTGGTGGGCAAAGGCCAGAAAATAGTGTCATTTTATGAATCTAGCTGAAACACATTTAGTTGCCAGCAACGATGGTGTCACATTCACAGGTGTACTCCACAGGATATGACATCTGACAATCAAATGTATGCTATTATGTTATGACTTCAGTCTTTAATTGGTTGCTAGTGATGTGCCAGACAACACACAACTGTATGAGGCATTGACTACAAATATGGGGCAGACATGTGGTCGTCTGCAAAACTCTGGATAGTTGTCAGATATTATCTTAGTATATAATATACAGTTCAACACACTCTTCTGCACCTGTTGTGTACTATGAACATACCCTATATAAGTCTCTTACGTTTGTAAGACAAGCATATGTAGCATAGTAGCAGTCACAGGTGACATATGACTATTTACAACATCCTAGGTAGCTAGCCTAGCAGTGTCACACTCAGTATTGGACAACACATACTCCAGTAGTAGTTATACATGAGCTGACTTTTTCTGGGGTGATTCATGGGCCAGAGATGTGATCCATGTCACTGCAGACAGGGCAAGCAGGTGCCGAACAGCAGCATGTGAGTCCAGCAGATCTTGTTGTGACCTAGTGTTTAACTTTCTGTTGAACATTATTGCATCTCCCCTTCTGCATTCCATTGCCAGCTTACATGAATAAAATACCTGTTATAGTGCTGAAGAGTTTCCTCAGAATAATGTGAATGGTTAGGTTTGTGTAGTAGCAGTCTGTCTTTGTGTAGATGGGTTCAGACCTATGTTGCATAGGCTTTTTGTACATAATGCTCATGAGCAGGTGATGGCCTGTGCACCAGTCAGTGTCTCCCACTTGCTACTTGCATCCAGAGCAGCTGTGTTGTCTTTCCATTAGCCAATGCCATAGTAACCCAGTTCTATAATTAATTCCTTCATGTGGGCCTTGCCCCTTTTCCTTACCTGTGTGGATGACATTATGGAGGTGTGGCAGCTACAGCTTCAAAGATGGTAGGTGTAAATACCTCTCAGGACAAGACATGTGGAGACAGCCCAACAACATGGGAGACTAAGCTCCAGAATTGAGTGCAGATTGTAAGTATGTATTGCTGTTTGTTATACACATAGATGACTGATATATTAACAGGGTTTGTCTGGACATACATTTTCTGCGTGACTTGACGTCTGACAGTGATATGTCTCTGAAATACCTCTCAACTGTCCAGATGTCCACAGACTGCCCAGAGGTTTGCCTGTTATGTTTGGTCTGTTCCTCAGACAATTTCTGTTTTTGAGAAATCAGTAGGATAATGTGAGGATTGTAGTCAGTAAATGTTGACATCCATTAGTGTTTCAGACATCATATCCTTCAGGGATGTTATGTTACAACAAACCCTGTAACACCAGCAACTATTTCAGTTTGTGACACCACTATGTGAGATATGTCCCTCTTTTTGGCCCCCTGTCCCCCAAGTATGTCATGCTTTGTCCAGATGTCTTGCAGTAAGAGGTTCAGAGGTATGGTATATCATTATTTATTGACTGCTCTCCAGATATCATCCCAGTGACTTAGCCGACTCCTGGAAATGGTATGCAGCAGTGGCCATAAACATGGTCCCATACCCTGGACATTCTATCTGTACAGTTGAGAGTTATGTATGTCTGGCTATTGTTAACAGACTGACAAGATTGTGTAGCAGTGTTGTGTGTAAATGTTTGTTGGGCTGAGAAGGGAGAGTAACATATATGAATGTCATAGATCCCTTTCTATCTGACTGTGCATGCTGCTATAGTTGCTGGTGGTCTGTCAGGTGTATATGTTTTTAGGGGCAGACTGAGAAATGTCTTGGAACACCTCAGGATTCCCAGTAGACTGTGAGTTGGGCCAGTATATGTCAGTGTAATGTGTGTGACTGGCAATCAGAATATGTTTGTTCAAACAGTTTTTCTACTCTAGAGTTCAATTGGGGTACTGGTATGTTGCTGTGACTGTGGTGCAAATGGTTGTCGGTGGACAATTTCTCATCAATGTCTGCTTTTCCCTACATTTCCATCCCTGTAGTCCATGATATATCTGGAGATACATGGGTAATTTCCCAGGGCTGATTTGGGGCAGTGTTGTTTTGGTCTTACTGTGGTTCTGAAGGTGCTGGGTGAAATGGTTGGCAGCTCTCAGTGTTTTTTCTCTTCTGTTACATGACTGCAGCAATACTTCTCCACTGTGCAGATGTGTAGACACTGCCCAGATGTGTGGCTCATATGTTTGATCTGATCCCCATAACAGTTGTGGGTTTCTAACAAATTACTTGGATGATGTGAGCATCGACATTACTAAATGATGGCAATCATTTGTGTTTCAGACCTGGAATCTATCAGGAAATATAAGTTAAATCAAACCATGCTAGTCTATTCTATGCATATAACAACCATATTTCAAAGATGTTACTGTTGTTTGCCCTTTATCCCCCACTTTGTATATATGTGTGTGTGTGTGTGTGTGTGTGTGTGTGTGTGTGTGTGTGTGTGTGTGGGTGTGTGGGTGTAAATAAATATATGAAAACCACGTAGAATAATGCACCAAGCAAACGGAGCTCAGACCATGAGATATAAAGAATAAAAACGATACACACAACATTAAGTGAATTGGTGGGCCCTGAACCTAAGATTGTATATAAGAACAAATCAAACCTTAGGAATATGTTATGTCATAGAAATATTTTTGATGAAAGGGTTAAACGTTGTGATTTTGATTACAACACCATACCTTGTGGTAGTTGCAATCAATGTGTGGCCATTGACACCAGTACCACTTTCACTAATCCCAACAACAATTGTGTATACAAATTTAATACAGGGACCAACTGTATGAGTAAGAATGTTATATACCTAGCTAAATGTCAAGCCTGTACATCATATTACATAGGTAAAACCAATAGGACCCTTAAAGAGAGGATAAGGGAGCATTTGTATCACATCAGAATTGGTTCTGACACTAATGCATTGGCTAAGCATGTTAAACACTCAGGACCCTATCACACTTTTTTGTTTTCAGTGATACAAGAAGTGTTTGAGAGTAATAGAGGAGGTGATTTGACCAACTATACTCTAGAATGTGAGATGAGGTGGATAATAAGGTGTAAGGCTGATCAACCACCTGGCCTCAATGAGAGAGTTAACATAAGACCTATCCTGAGAAAAAGAAAATGTTTTAGGCCCAAGACATGACACAACAACACACATTCCGCATTATAATACACCCAATGGTATGGCATCCCATATTAGGTGTATTTTTAAATATGCTAGTTCCTAGAGTTGTTATTATTTATTAATTATTCGACCACATGTATATGTAGTAAGTCTTAGGTAATGCTCTTCTCAGATATCACACCATTGCCACTTTCTCACACATGCATATACATTTTATATGCACAGTTTGCTGTTGTAATGTTGCAATATTTGTTCATTCCTCATTTTCTCTGCTTTCCCACATCACCATGCATATTTTTCATATTACTGACACAATTCTAATTGACTCAACAGTTTAGATCTTATGTGACCCCTTTCTTCCATATTGTATATTATTTTCATTCTTTTGTATAGCGCAGACATCCATTTTCATACATTTAGTTTTAGATTGTAGATATATATTATGCTTTTCCATATATATATATATATATATATATATATATATATATATATATATATATATATATATATATATATATATATATATATATATATATATATATAGTTGTATTTATATATGCATATATATGTATATAAGAGTATATACAGATATATTTTTTCCTTTTGTTAAATGACTGTAGTGGAAAATATGTTCGTAAAAGCATTACAAATTCCTCTGGCTCAGATGGTGTAGAAATATGTTGCTGTGACTATAGTGCACAAGACCCCCTGGGTTCAAGACTCGGTAATGATGACTTTTTTTCACTCATGTTAACTGACCATAATGCATAATATGTTTGTGAAAGCATTACTAATCCTCACAGCTGGGATGGTGTAGTGGTACATTACTGTGATTGTAGCACAGCATCCCGTGTTCGAAACTTAGCAGGGTTGCTTATTTTGTTGCTGGGCAGAACAAGGGCTAATGGAGACAGAGTGATTAAAGCACTTTTAAGCAGTTGTAAGCAGGTTTGCACGGTTTTGCATGAAGCTAAGTGATGCTAACAGACAGTTAAGTCCTCATACCTTTGCTTAGCACCGCTTACACCCGTGCTAATTTTCATTAAAGAAAAGAAAAAAGGGTGATAGGAATATGGTGAAATGGGGGCAAGCAGGGGTAAAACATTAGGAAAACCACCTAGGGATGTGCAGGACAGGTGTAGGAAAGGACCATAGCTCTACATTTCTTCTGCAGAAATAGCTGTAAATAATGTGTAGAATTTGGAGTTTACAGCCTCACCTCCAAAAGGAAGGTGTTTTGGTGACAAACATTTGTAGAATAATTTGTGGGTATATTGATTAATTTCACTGTACATAGGGACAAAATATAGAGCTATGTACGGGGCAATGATTTTTTTTGTGGGACAGATGCCCTTTTTCTCATGTGAGAGTGGGATATTGGGGAAGGCTGTAGGTATATTTGGCGAGGCAGGTTGGGTAGGATAGGTAGCATTTGCAGACAGACAAGACACACAAGACAGCAGACAGGGGTGGTATATGACAGATGAGGGGGGTAAACAACTTGGACAGGGAGAGTGGTTAGGAATCAGAGGCCCATGAGCCCCCAAATGGATACAGTGGGACTGAGGTCCCCACCCATGGGCAGTCACCACTGCACCTTCATGGCCCCAAAAGTGGCTGTACTAGGGGCTGGACAAGAGGGGCAGCCTGCCCTTCGAGGTGCACCACACCATACCCCATAACATTCTGTGAGTGACGGACTCCTGTCCACGCCTGTGCCCAGGGTGGGGACAGGCCCCATTCCCTGAGGTGGTTCCACCCAAAGGTGGTGCAGGACCAACAGAGGAAGAAGTTCCGGGTTGCATCCCAGACGTGCTGGGGCCCGGTGCCACAGGCAGATGGGGTGAAACAGGCAGATCCACCGGGATCTGCCTTCCCAAAAGTACTACTGTGTTGTGGTTTTCCCAGATATATTGGTTAGTCATGAACAACACATTTCAAAATTAGTTATAGCAACATGCATAGGTGTTCCCATTAACCCAAACCAACAGATTTGAAACAGTTGCATAGCAAATGGAACACATGCATAAATGAAACAATAGTAAGCATTTTAACAGCATGCAAGTTACATTGACAGCAATAGGCCACCAATAATGGTATTTGAACAAGGTATGTTAATATGCAACCAATGAAATATATGAACAATAATAGAACACATGTCCCAACAATACGTTTTGAGGGCAACATACCCGTAGTATATGAATAATAATTATTGGTGCTGACAACAGGTGGGGGAGAGAATAAAAAGGCCATTAACAACTGTATTAGCTTCTAATTTTCACAACAGTACTGCTCAATACTCTACCATTCTGCCCTCACTTTACATCTACCTATGGCCCAGAGCTTCTGTGGCACATACATACCTGTTAGACTGTCAACCTGTTATGGTATGGGGCACACTGGGTGAACTGTGGCTACTTTACTGGAGGAACTTGTATATGTCAGGCTTACATACCTGACAAAGAAGGGGTACCCTGCAATGATGTTGTGTGAGTCTGCTACTAACATAGTTCACCTGGACTCCTATCTGTGTCTAAGGTAATTAACAGCAGTGACCACTAGCCATGACAGCATGATACTTGAGAGACATGTATCGGGAAGAGGGCATGGTGTATGTACCTATCCAGCTGTCATTTGCAGTCATGGGGTTGGACAGTGGGACAGTTGTACATGGTGTATTATTATACCCTTCAAACAGCTACTATAAACATTTCATTACCTGTAAGACCTCTGGAGAAAATATCTGTTACCACAAAATATTTAAGATATCTTGAGTGTATATATGCACATATCTCAGTACCAATCCCTGGATTCGAGCCATGTCTGGGTGTGCTAAAATGAACTATAAGGCTGTTTCTTATCACACTTCACTACTGGGGAACTGTTGTCTTTTGTTTGACTGTTTTCTGCCCAGTACTCTGTGGGTTAGACAGTCTCACCTTGTAATCCTGAGATTAATGCATAACAGATAGTGTACTGTGTAGTAATCCTTTGAAATCATATGATCTGGAAAGCAAAGGTTAGCACAAGGCACTGCAGCAGGGGACACACTATAAAACATTTGACATTAGTATTCAGGGTTTGGATCTTAGTGCATAACATATGTCATATTTCATGTATATCTTGATTTACGGCTCCACAATCTACTGTTTTGCATACTAGCTGATTCTCAGAACAACCTCTGTTAATTCATGCTGTTGAAGCCATATTTTCTCTGCAGAACCTGTATACATTCTATTTCTGCAACAACATACCAGAATGAATACAACAGTTAGTGGTTTAGGTTTTTATTGTACTTATATGACACAGTGCTCTACTACTGCATATGCTGTAGATGACTATTAGGCTGTCAAACTTTTCTTTAATTGTTGGACACAGAACTCAGTAAACAATTTACTCCTTCTTATTTATTTCATTATATACTGCAAGGTAGATCTGTAGTCACCAGCCTGTCAGCATAGCCTTGTCAGTCTGTCTGCATGGGCCTTAGCATTGCTAGCCCTCTCTGCTGCAGCTGTAGCGGAAGAAAAAATATTATGCATACCTGTCTATCACATACTCAGGCTAGAATTTGGTACAGCTATATCTGTGATATTTACAAACTGCTGGAGCATGGTTGTCCCGAGCTACAACAGATTTTGGCTATATTCCCGCCTGCACCATTTAAATAAAGCTATATTCCTGCCCTTTGCCATCAATTGGACCATTTTGAAAATGCTAAGCTCAGTTAAACAGTGCGCAAATCTGCTAAACTGAGTTGAACAGTGCTTAAAGGGATAATTGCTGAGCACTGCTTAACAGTGCACACATCCGTTTAGCTGAGCTGACTGCTGCTTACTATTTATATCTAAGCAATGCTTATACCGGCTAAGCAGAGCTGACCACTACTAACCATTATTCACTTTTCATTTTAAAAAAATATCAGAATAATGACTTAATTAATCATTACTGAAATAATAAGTGTATATGATTTACTTGACATGACATCCCTCTATGTGCTTTCCTTACATTACCATAGAGTGTCATTATACTGTATGGGACACTTGTGTATACATGGGTGATTTCACATGTTATATGCACTCACACTTCCATTTTAGACCAGCTACACTACCCTGGTTGACAAATATCAATTACTACATACTTTAAAATAAAAATAATAATTTTAACACTGCTTTCCCATGTAAAAATAAAGTGCCCATGTTAGTACTTGAACCATGAACACCTGCATGCATAGCCAAGACACTAACCACTACACTATCTCAGCATTAAGGTTTTAGCTGTATATTTTTATTTATCTCCTATGGGATGTTTAAGCAATGCTGAGCAGAGGACCATAACGTGCACACCCACTCAGCTACACTTAAACATATGTGAGAATGGAAAATAAATATTAAACTCACTTTATTTACATGTATCTGTACTCCTTCTCAGTCACAGTAAGGGGAATTAGAAGGGGACATATAGGGACAGATTGTGTAAATATTGCTCTTACAAACTTAGAAAGTGTGACTGTGGTTTTCTAGCAAATCATTGGCAAATCACTCAGGGTTTAAGTCAGAACATAATGAAAGACATTTGGGTTTCAGACTTCATACCTTTCAGGACATCCATGCTAATGCACAACCTGTTATTCTATAAACTTTCCAAGTTTGTAAGAGCAATATTTAAAATGTGTCCTATTTTTTGGGCTTGTCCCCCTATTATTTATGGCTTTGTACAGGTTTCTTGCTCTAGGAGGTTGAGAGGTATGTGAGGCAAACATCTGGGCATTCTGCAGAAACCTGTACAGTTGAGGGGTATGGCCATATGGCTCTTTCTGTGTGTAAAGCTTTACGGCTTTTTCTCAATGCAGGGGGTGTGTGACAGTACCTATCACACACTCTCTGCATTGCTTCCTAGTGGGATAGGTGCTATCAGTGTCCATGGACACTGAAAGCACTTGCAAAGTGCTGTACAGCACTTTGACAATGCAGGGGTGTGTCACAGTACCTCTCACACCCACCCTGCATTGCTTTCTATTGGAATAGGTGCTTTCAGTCTCTGCAGACACTGAAAGCACTTTCAAAGTGCTGTACAGCACTTTGACAATGCAGAGGGTATGTGACAGAACCTGTCACACATGCCCTGCATTGATTTCTTGCTCCCTTTTCTATTTCAGTGTCCGTGGACATTGTTTTACTAATTTTATTTGATTTCAGTGTCTGCAGACACTGAAATACATTTCAAAAGTGCTGCATGGCACTTTCTGAGTGCAGGGGGCATGTTAAATGTATGTGCACTACTTGAACATGCCTCCTTGACTCAGCAGTGTTCGTGTCCGTTTAGCCTTAGCAATAGCATGCCTTCATGAATATGCAAGGCGCACTGCTTTTAAAGCTAAGGGTAAAAGGACATGGTTCACTCTGTGCATGAATAGCACTATTCCTGCATGGTGTTTATTGAATCCCGGTGTGTGTCATGAAGACAAACTATATTGGATCATCAACTTCTTCCATAAGTTATGCCAAAAAAGAACAGATGATTTTTAAATGTAGCACTTTATCCCCTGTAACATGAAGAATGAATTCCATTCTAAATATTTACTATATGATTTTCATATGTTATATTTAATGGTATTACTTATTATAGATACTACTCAGATATGTATTAATTATGCCTATCATTTGTATTGTTAAGGAAGTCTAGTTATTTATATATTTATTTTTGCCTGTTTATATTTACTTGTATAGTTTATGCACAGTAAGATGTTGTCCCGCTCGATTCTCAGCTAGAGCATCTTCTGTGTGGAGACATTTCATTGAAGGTTGTGCGTTAGGGCAGGCAACTCAGCATGTAAAAATCTACTGCCAATCATTAGCGGACGGAGTTCTAACTGGGAAAAGCCGAAAGACACAACAACATATTTACTTGTATAGTTTGCTTTGGGTTCATTTAAATAGCTATGCATTTTGTTATTTAAACACTTTGAAATACATACTACAATGACTATTTTATATGCACATACATTACAGGAATCATTTAGAATATAATCCAGAAGATTCTCACATGAATGTTCATGATTTGCCGTCAAGAGTTTTTTCTTTTTTTTATTCATTCTCAGTAACTACTTTCTTCTCTTTAACTGTTCATTTAATGCAGCTATTTCAATGCATTTATTATAATAATAAACATTAGGTTACAATGTTTTTCATTTAGTGTGTTGTGTTAAGTGAACATTTAAATTATTCTCTACCATTGTTCCCAAAATTATGGTGTCAAAGTTTAATGATTTGATCATTTTTTTTTTTTAATTATAATTATATAATTTTGAAAATTTTCATCATACATTTGCTGACATCAAAGGTTAGTGTGTTACAACTGCACTACGGATATGTTTTGTACACCATTTTGAATAACTGTGTCACTTTTCCTAAAACATTTACATTATCCTGTTACAATCATTAGCATATTGGGTTACCCTCAACCCATTTCCAACTTTCATATTTGAGAAAAATAATCCAAATACAAGTGACCCCCAGTCCTGAGCCCTGTAGACACCACTGGAGACACCTGCTGAAGTAGACATGTAAACCCCACCTCAACCCTGACTAGTCTCATCTTGTTGTTCAGCCCATGCATTATTGTTTTAATTCTACAAGGAATGCCATTGCATTTTTTTTGTTTTAATTATCCCCTATTTGAAATGGTGTCTATATTACTGTTCATCATGCATACACACCATTGAGATACATTCTGCTGTCGAGTATATTACTGTTCATCATGCAAACACACACCATTGCGATAAATTCTGCTGTCGAGTATATTACTGTTCATCATACACACACACACACACACACACACACACACACACACACACACACACACACACACACACCATTGCGATACATTCTGCTGTTGAGTATGTTGCTGTTCATCATGCACACACACTATTGCGATACATTCTGCTGATGAGTATATTACTGTTCATCATGCTCACACACCATTGCGATACATTTAATCAAAAAGTGGTCATGCTTACATTCATTGAAATCCTATCTCCTTGAAATACTAAACGCATTGAAACAGAAAAATAGTTTCCTTTTCTGATCAGTAAAAATGACCATTGACTTGCAGGCATACTATGTCTGATTAATGGTACTGTTAGTGAAAAGTTGTTTAGTACAGTAATGTGGAGGGTTGGGGTTAGGGTCCTCCACCTTATTATTGCTGCTGGGATATATAATGAGAAATGGCAGTAGTTTCTGTCCTTTTTGTAATATAAATTTGTTTTATGGCTATGATAATTTTCAGAATCTAAGTAGCATTTATTTTTGTGGTTGCATTTATTATTATTATTATTATTATTTGATTCTACCAAATTTTTTGTTTTATATACCTATGCAGTTATGTTTTGTCAGTGTGTCTTCATGAGTGCAGAAGTTAATGATATCTTAGTAAATAGGAAAGACTTACTTGGATCATTGAGGGTGGCATCCCAGTCTGTTTTCAGAAGTGTGTGATTTCCTACATCATAGTTTGCAGTAAAAGGATAACGTATTTGAGTTTTGGTTTTAATATAAGGTTAATGATCTACTGCTAGAGTAAAGGAGGTATTATCGTGATTTGTGGTAATTACTCAGAATTTAATTATGGGTGGTGAGCTGATAAATCTTACATTTCCCAGAGCAGTAGTCAAGATATTAACAAGCACACTTGGATTTTATCCCTGCCATATATTTTGAATTTCATACTATTTGTTCCAAATTGTTTTTATTCATATAGTCAGTTAATATTTGACCATATTTATTTGCTGGAGAGTAATTTGCCTCTCAGTGTTTGGGTTTGTATTTTCATTGATTTTTTTTTTACATGTTAGAGTGAAATCATCATGTTCTATAAGGGACATAAATGATGTGTGCTAGATTCGTATATCGCTATGTTCCATTTGTAGTTCTGCTTTTCCCCATTGGCTTTAAGTCTCTAAATATTCTTTTATAAAGACTGTGACAGCATCACCTATCCCATGAGATCAACAATATTGAAATAAGGCATACCTGGAATTTGTGAGATGCATTGTGGATCTTTAAATTATGTTTCAGTAGTGACAGAGAAATCACTTTTCACCAAGCAGAGGAAAGTTTTATAGTCATTATATTTCTGAAGTTAATAACATTTAGCAATGACTCCTTAACCTTTGATTTTTTTATCATGTGTATCTTTACTTTTTTCCTGGGATTTGAAGACGTCTGAAAAAGATATCATGGGATGAAATATTTACTGTTGAGTACTTGCAATAACTGGAAAGAGGTGAAGCCCATCAGGTAAAAATATTCAGTATGGATACGTATCTCACTTCCATCTAAAAGACACTGAGTCACTTGTCTGTGACATGTCTGTGACATGTCCATAACCACTTACTGAAAATCAAAATTGTAGCAGAGAAATAAAAACCCTTTCTCCCCTACCATATGTCGATGAGTTTAATAGAGTTATAATTATCTGGTTCTTTAGATGTGCCACTCTTATGTATAGATATCTGCACTGCTTGATGCATGTAGAGCATAACTGGAGAGAGTGATGTATTTAACGATATGCCTAGAGGATAGGCCATGTTTTGCCTTATGACACAAGACCAGATTTCAGGGATATTTTCTACTTCCACAGTACTTGTGTCCTTGACTTTCCTTAGCGGTGTAATTATGTGGTGAATACTGATGCCGAGATGTCATCTTTGTGATCCGAAGAGATGCTGTGAAGCTCATAAAGCCAAAAATTGCCACTGGACCTAGTTTGCTAAGATAGGCTATATTTATTGAGTCCATGGTAGTGACATTATTGTGTTTTAGGGTACCACATTCCTTGTTCCTATCTCTTATTTTCCTACATGAAACTGTACTGTTAAAATTGTGTTTAGGTATGCTGACTTTTTAACTGTGAGACCTTTTTAGGGCAACTTTAAAAGTTCATTGCAACATATAAATCTACTACCAGTAAAAAAAGTTAAAACTGATTATTATATTAGATTGAATCTACTTGTTAATACTATGCATTACAAGATAACTATGTAACTTTGTAAAATAGTGCAGACTATTGCCCTGTAACTGTTAAATGTTTTCTACCGTTTGATAGTTTAACGGCATGTACCAACCAATGGTTTGCTGATCTGTATTCTCAAATTGTATACATGTTGTGAGTGAGGGGTTCTTCCATAAAACAAGTAATTCTGTTGTTTGTTCTTGCCCTTCTGGATATCATTATATCAATATTTAAAGTTGCTTTTCTGCACTGTCTGACAGGATGCTTTTCTCCATGTGCAACCACCTTAGCCAGGCTGTGATAAGGCTGTGGAAGCCCTGAGACAGTTGTACAGTCTTGTCTCTACAATACTCCATAATGTAGGATGCAAATGGGTCGGTGGCCAGCTGTAAACAGTCTAAAGTCTGACTCAATTATAATGTAACAGACCTTTAAAACATGTGCAAAGATTTCACTAACACAATGATTTTTTTATTGGTTAGCCATAGAGCATATGCAAAAATGTTTATCATTTATAACTTCATTTTCTCAGAATACTGGACCCCCGTCTCTTATTATTGCTGATTGCATACTTGTACTCCATTGCACTCAGGCCATGTTTGTATAAGCCTGGGTAACAATGCCATGGGAAGTTTTTCCCCATCTCATGTACATTGTTAGGTCTGCTGCTTGGGCCACTTTAGTCACAGAGGGCAGACTGATGTGCGAGTTTTACATTTCATCAGACAAGCATGCACAATGAGAGACATCTGCTATGTTACTGAGTAAAATGACATGGTCAGTCTATTGCTATAAAATCAAAATGTACAAAAAATAGTAATGCCACTTGACAACAATTTCCTCAGATTTGTTCTGTTTTACACTTTGAAGGATGATAGGTTCATTCTCTTATCTTAAAAATAAACAAACAGAGATTAATGAGCATAAACACTGAAGTTTAACAATTTATACATCTTGCACTACTACTACTACTACTACATGAGTGTATCCCGAATCAGTCCTTACCTTCAAGGCAAGATCATCTAAACAGTTCAGTGAAATGAATTAATGTGTGGGTATAGATATAGAAGAGGCATAGAAAATTGCTTTTAATTACAACTATCCATATACGTTATGTTAGACATTCATTATTATTCTGCATAGTGCACACCACGTTTTCAAGCCCTGTGGTTGCACTCTGATAAATAATTTGTTAATGGTTAGAAATGACCTCCATTCTTTACATTTTAAATATTTAGCTTATGTATTTTCATGTTAAAATGCTAGTTTTTCTATTTTATTGAAACAAAGAATCATAGTTACATGCCTTATGAGTTGCGTAAATGTGAAACCTAGAATGATATATTTTATGTAGCTTAATTAAAAACACTTTTGGCCAAAGTCTCATGCAACAGATCTTGTATTATGGAGTCCATAGCAGACTTATCTGAGATAACGTGATACGGTATGCAAATGTTATTCACCATCCCGGTCTGCTAGACATGCAATCAGATCTGGCTTCTTCAGACAGTTACACTATGATAAGGGACAGAGCTAGAACTAGGGAAACAGTAATAATATATCAACAGTATTCCTTTGTTACCAGCAGGTATGCATTCAGTCCTTGCACATCATCTCTTTTATCTAAAGAACAGCTGCTCTTTCTGGAAGCTTTCTTGCTGACTACTTCTAAAGTATCATTCAGTGCCCTTAGAACAGTAGAACTCTGCACATGTCAGTGCTCTTAGAACATTAGAGCTCTGCACATCAGTGCCCCTAGAACAGTAAATCTCTTCACATGTCAGTGCTCGTAGAACAGTAAAGCTCTGCACATATCAGTGCCCTTAGAACAGTAGAGCTCTGCATATATTAATGCCCTTAGAACAGTAGAGGTCTATACATGTCAGTATCCCTAGAACATTGGAGCTCTGAATAAAAAATCTAAAACTGCACCACCAGAAGTAGACTTACCAAAAGAGCAGTTTACTGAAAACAACCTCAGTTAAGAGCTTTCATTTCCAAACAGACTTCATCAGAATTGGGTATAGCGTTCAAAAATCATAATTATATACAATCACATCTAATTACACGACAAGAATCAATGATATTATTTTCACACGTTTTTTTCTTTTAAAACATATCTTATGTTAATTATGTCATTTATTCCAGGAAAAAAATTGTCTGCAAAATTTAATTACCATTTTAACTCAGCCACCTCTAACAAGTTGTCCATATCACCTCCCTGAACTGTGTATGCAATTTACTCCAATACACAGACATAAAGTTTATTAAAATCATTACACGAAACAGAATGGTTTTATCTATGTAGTTCAATACAACACATGTTCAATCTTGTATAAACCTACACTATTTGCAAAAAACACAAGTGTACATACTACATGCTTTCTGTGAGGAAACTTCTTTACTAAACTTATCAGTAGTTTCTGGTAAATGTTTCAGATTTTTCCTTCTGCTTCTGATAACAACTAACTTAGAACCAATTACTTTTATAAGTTCATTATTACAAGAAATAATTTTCGAATTGTCAATTATTATATTCCTAATATTACCACTATCAACACTATATGTAAGAATGAATGCTCTATTATAATCTTCATGTTTCTCTATTGAGCCATTTTCTTGTTTCTAAATGATTGTCCTTTGTATGGTTATTTGTATGGTTATTTGATAAAGTACTGGTAACACCAATCTATAACCAAATGGGATAGGTTATTCCAAGCACAAAAAGGGGAATTGTCTAAACTTAAAATGTCCTGAAAGGGCAGCTAGCCTAGTACTTACCTATGAACCAACTGAAAGGGTAGCTAGCCTAGTATTTACCTATGAACCAATAAACCTATGATGTCAAAATTAGATTTCATTCTATTTTTCTCTAATTTTTAATTGCATCTATCACTTCAATCACCATATCTTCACTGTAAACTCTGTCAACAAATAAATATATCAAATAATCAATTTTCTATAAAAAACATCATTACATGTAATCAGCTTAGGCAATCAAATGGCTTGTTCCTTATTAACATTCTTTTTATATGCCACCAATATGAACTACTGACATGAATATAGTTGCTCCCAAATGTAGATTTTATAAATATATTTGAACTTAATGTTTTACTATACTGGTGATAATTTATGTTGGCATGCAGAAAATTAATATTAAAATAACTAACATGAAAAGTAAAATGTGAAAAGGCTAAAATGCTATCTACTTGATCTAAAAATCTGAATATAATAGAGCCCTTATAACAATGGAGTTCTGAGAAAAACAGTGCTCTTATAACTCTGCACATATCAGTGCACTTAGATCATTGCAGTTCTGCATATATCAGTGCACTTAGAACAGTGTAGTTCTACAAATATCAATGCACTTAGCTGCACATATCAGCACACATAGAACAGGGGAACTGCAGATATCAATGCACTTAGAACAGTGGATTTCTACAAATATCAGTGCACTTAAAAGAGTGGAGCTCTACGCATATTAGTGCATTTAGTGCAGAGCATCTCTGCAAATATCAGTGCACTTTGAACAGTGTAGCTCTGTTCATATCAGTGCATTTATAACAGTGGAGCTCTACAAATAGTGCACTTAGAACAGTGTAGCAATGCACATAGCATTGTCCTTTGAACATTGGAACTTTGAACATATCAGTGATCTTAGACCTCAGATAGCCTTTTTAGTACACAGAATATACCCATTCCCTTACAAAGGTAAGATAAAACAATTACATGTTTTAAATGCATTTCAGAGTGACAATATTGGAGACAAGATGAGTTGATTAACTTTATGGAGCTTAAAAAGCATTTGGAGAATAATATGGGAAACATGAAGAAAACTGAGAAGAAGCAACACTGGATGACTTTATTTACTAAGGATGCTTCTGCTGAGAGATGTTACCTAGCTATACTATCAGGGGCAAGTTAAAGTTTGCATACCTGAGGAAATGATTAATCTGGTCTTAAACCACAGATTACTTATCACTTGTAAATACATTGAAAGACCACATTGGTATAATTAGGTTACCTGATGATTCATCATTTCTTGTTTTGTTGAAACTCAATGAATTATCCCTTATGTAGTGAATCTATAGATTATCAAAAAGGTATTTTAAGACTTTGTTTTGACATGTGTCCTAGGGGTCATCTTATATATTTACTGCAGATTTGAGCAAGTCAGTCAAAAGAATAAAGTTAAACTGCAGTTCAATCAAACATTTCTGTGCAACCTCAAGTAGGTAATATATGCAGAGAGCAGAGGAACTGGGGAGTGCAGGTTGGCATACTCCTGCCAAATAGGAAAGGTAGGACCGAAGGGGCACTTACTTGCTTTATATGCCAACTAGTAGGTGCATTGATATTGGCATGCCTCCTTTAAAAAGAGCAGTCTAATAGTTTACAAGCTGTCATAAAGCAATTGTGATCACTTCTAGACAGCAAGTAAGCTGTTAAACTGTTTTATGTACTTTCCATAAGAAACTGCACTTTATTAATGGCAACTTGCAAAGTGTCAAAGTGATCTTTTTTCAAATATAGCAGTGAGTTATTAGGTTGCTACAGTATTAAACATATATTTTATATACTTACACTGCTGTAATTGCTAATTTATAAAAAGCAAATCTGTTAAGGCAGATCTCTAATAACTTGTTGCTACATAAACAAATAAAGTAACAATTTGATAGTTTATTAGCTATCCTTAGATGTTCATGGATGATAATCAAGAATGTCAAATAGGTGTGTTGCCTGAGGTGCAAGACTCCTTTACCACTATGACTCCTTAAAAATACTTGTTGAAGCTATTATTTATATGAATGTTAGTGCAGCTTGTTATAATCAGTTTGTCTATTGACAGTTTGTTTTAAAATTATGGACCAGAGAATTATCAGTGATGATTTTTGAGTAGAAGAGCTGTTTCATTTTTTTTCAGCTTCATTACATTCAGACTTTGCCCATTCCTTACAGATGTCACACTTAACCCTTCATGGATGACCCGGGATGTCTTGCTTGGAAGCAACTCTTTCTTAATATTATTTATATTTGCTGACCTAGAGGTCCCAGTGAGCCAGAAGCTCTTTCACAAGGTTGCTGTCCAGTATCAATTAGGTTCCCAAAGGCATTGCAGACTAGAAGTGCTCCTATTATAGTATCTAGCCAGCCACAGACATCATGCATGTGAAATTTATAATTTCCTTTAGTTTATTTATTTATTTATTTTATTTTACATTTGTTGACTGGGAAATTCTGACCATTTTCAGCAGAGGCCCAGGGGAGAAAAGTTCCATCTCACATATGAATAACATTGTACAGTATCTTGGTATAGAATGCTAACTAGATAACATACAAAATATTGTAATAAAAGCTCCAGTCATACGGATAATAAACATGGTAGTCAGTTTCCTGTTATTTAAGATTTTATATGTGTAACCAAAATATAAGGTGTATTACCTAACTTTAAGTGGCATTGTTAGTGAGAAAATAAAGATGTGAAATTTGTATAATCACCAGTCTCAGCTTATATACAATCTAGAATCTGCAGGAGATATTCAGAAGCAAACTGCACTGTATTAGGTGAAAGAGTGAGGGCGAGTAGTCATACTCAGGTAAGGGGTGATTTAGAGACACAAGGTAGCATGATTGTGCGAGTGGGAAAATAGTGTGCTATGTACTGCATGCAAATGACTACATAATGATATGCAAACAAGTGTCAATGTGCTAATGAGAGCTACTGCATATGCATATGATTAAATCAGACATGGCAATGCAATTCAGAGATGTATAAAATTTGTGCAATAAGCTGTGGATGCTCAGTTTATGTGCATGCCATAATTTCTTGATGATCAGATATCTCACTCATGGTAAGCTGCTAACAGTACTGCTTACATTATGCAATAAGCATGAGTTAGTGGCTGTTTTGAAAGCCAGTGTCTATAACGTTACATGTCATTGTACTCCACCTCATGTAAGAGTCCATCAGTGGCTGACATATTATGACATCCATGACTGGGAAGTAGTCAGCTTCTACTGTATGCACAGGGACATCATACAGGAGCTAGTTGATGCATGCTGGCTTCACATTACGTCAAGAGGAGTATACAGAAGGTCTATACTGCTTGTAAGAAGTTTTCTGTGGCATTAATCATTCTTGATATTGGGACCATTTGGTTTACAACTGTGGATATGCTAGGACTGTCACAGGCCTTAGTCTTGCAAATCCTACAGTGTTTATTTATATTTTATTTATTTATTCACATTTGTTTACTGGGAAAGTCTGACTGGACACAGGTGCCCTTTTTCAGCAAAGGACTGGGGAGAAAAACTCCTAGCTATCATACATAATGCAATCAATATTTACAATAATAAATGTTATAATAAAGTTTCAGAGAATACATGGCATAATAGTCAGTATAATAAAAGTCACATTGATATTCACAAACATTAAATTTACAAGCCTTGTACTGTGACTTTACAGATAGAAGATGCATGTATAAGATAGGTAGGAGAAATTTAAGAACTGCAATAGAGTGAGGTATTACAGGAGACAAGCAAGTCAGAGTGTTAACAGAGAAGTAGTGACTGAATAGTAATTTAGTTGTGCTAATTAGAAGTATAGTAGTTTAAGAAGTAAATATTATAAGGTATTAGCAGGTTAGGTGATTTAGTGCTTTAAAAGGAGGTATAAGAAATATGATGAATGATGTTAGAGAGCTATGCCCCATATGAGAAGCAATGATAAAGCAGGAGGCAGAGAGGAAGTCTTTTAGTAATGGTTTGAAAAGATGCAGGTGTGTGATAGACCTGATTGATTCATGGATTTATTTCCACATTCTAGCTACACTATTGGAGTAGAAACTGACTCCAGCAACCTTTTGTGGTATGTAGATGGTAACTGGTTGTTGCCCACAGCCAAAGTGGAGGCCACAGTGGAGCCACGTGAGTACCAGCAGCACCCGTGTGGCCATCCTTGGTGAGGGGTAGATGTCATAGTCAAGTCAGATAAGTGAGCTATGCCCATGTGACCCCCACTGGCCAAGGGCAGAGATCACAGTAGAAATAGGTGTGTATGTATGCCATGTTCACTTGGCTATGTGTGTGTCATGTTCACATGTCTTTCCATGATGGAATATGGGGCCT
The DNA here is from genome assembly GCF_019279795.1 of Protopterus annectens. Lineage (NCBI taxonomy): Eukaryota > Metazoa > Chordata > Ceratodontiformes > Protopteridae > Protopterus > Protopterus annectens. The sequence goes on along the minus strand of NC_056746.1, from coordinate 1,027,506,858 downwards.
ATGGCAGAGCCAGATGAGTATCAACCCCATTCAGGTGTCTGTCCATAGCCAGAGTGGAGATCACAGTGGAGCCAGCCATCTGTGCAAAGCAGCCATGCATGCCTGTATTATACAGCTATTCTCATTGTTGGCTATGGCAGCCATTTTTAAGCAGCCTCATAGGATCACTAATGGCTGCCAAAAGGGCTGCCATTTCCTTCATTCCCTTCAATGGTGGAGATATTTATTGAGATAATGAGTACCTTCATACAGATCACACAGCATGCTGAGCAGCTTTGAGAGTGTTCCAGTTAGCAACCATTCATGCCTGGATCCCAACACCATAGATCCACTGATTGATGCCTAGGATAATACCAACATCATGAAACAACCAATCCTCAGGACTACAACAATATGCATGCTCATCTCTGAGATGATGTGGCCTCAGGATTCTGGCTGCATTAATACTATCTGTGTATTTCCCTCCACTGCTAGCACTGCTAGCATTGCCATTATGTTCTCCAACTGTGCGATATGCACAACAGTATCATCACCACCCTCTGCAGATGTGTTGGCACCAGGCATGTGCAGACCTGCAGTACTGGAGTCCGTCCCAGTGGGAACTGTGAAAACATACAGAAAATATATGAGTGCATAAGCTAGTACATATGTGGCCTTTATGACCATTGATCAGACAAGCAGCTACATGGTAGGAAGACATATAGCTTATGAGCACATAGCTACCTTGTTGTGCAGGCTGTCTCTCTCTCTCTTTTACAGGTCTCATGTACCAGGCTGACACAAATGAGTATGTTATGTGTGAGCAAGCTGTGCAGAAGTGCTAGGCAATGTCTTTATTAGAATGGCATGCCAGATAAATCACCTAGTGCATCCCCCATTGGTGCATGGACAATTGTTACCTGAACTGCATGTGTTCTCAGATGCTGCCCTGATGTTTCTGGGTGACATTAATGTAGATAGTTTTATATTAAGTATACCAGGCTGATGTGCTAGCCAATAGTTTTCTGGAATGGCATTGACAGTTACTCACCTAGGGTATCCCCAACAGACAGGGTGTTCTGATCAGCCTGGTGTCTACCTCCATATATAATAAGTGTCCTGTCAATGTCTCCACTGAAAGTTAAAAGGAACTCTTCAATGTCTGTCAACTGGTGTTGTCTTGGCGATGTGTCCCCCTTGGCCAACCTGTCTGTGACTATGTTTTGGTCCTTGTTCTTGGCATTGATAATCATGTCAGTAACCTTGCAGTTCACCTGCAGTTCTCTCTAAGTGTGTCCATTTAAAGCAATTATTTGTTACACCAGTTCCTGCCACACCTGGTCACAGAAGGCCTTGTCTACATTATACTTGCACAGGATTCTTCTGTTATGGGTGTGTGGGCCTGCAACAGAGCCTCAGCCTCTGGTGGAGTGAATTCTTCCATGTGCTGCTGTACTTGGTGCACTTGTGGTTACACCCATGGATCACTGTGTGCATGCAGGACAGTCCAAGTCAGCCAACTCCTGCCACCTCACTGTCTCTGCTACCCAAATGATGGGTACAGCCTTGTGCAATGCTATTACATAACTGTACTGACATAGTGCCATAGTGTGGCAGCTGTGGACATGTGATCACATGTACTGTCCCTTGACCCAGTACTTATAGCACACTTTGTGTCCATTGCAATGTAGTCCTAGCATCCTCATTAGACAGCTCTGCCATCAGTGTTGTTAATCAACATATCTAGTTTTTCCTTAGCCACAGCAAATGTGTAGGCTGTTCTTCCCATTCCCTGTGCCCTTACTGGCTGCACCCCCCAACCAAAGGATGCAACCTGTCCTGTCTGTTCATAGTGTTTTTTTTTTTACCTCCTACCACAACATAATCTGTCATCTCCCTGGCTGGGCCATTGCAGCATCAGCCCACACAGCCTTTACTGTATGACAACTATGTGGGTAGTCATGTAACCTGGGGCTGTCCAGGCAATGTGGTTTGCACTTCCAGTACTCCTATTTGCTGTTACTTTGCCTATATGTTTATATGCTGAAATACCCTTTGTCTTCTGTAGTCTGATACTCTTAACATGGATATAATAATTACAGGAAATTTTAATTGTGACTTAAGGAATAATAACAGAAAAGAAGAAAAGTTGTAAAAAATGATAAAAACAATAAAATGTGGAAAATCGGATATATGGAATAAATAAGTATGGACTTATCAGATAGGTATTTTTAAAAATTGAAATTTATTATTTTTTGGTATCAGAAGGAAGATGTATAATGTAAGAAGTAACTTTTATGACTTTGTGTCATTTGGCAATACGGGTTTAAATATATTAGAAAGAAGACTATTTAAAGACAGGAAAAGGTATAAAAAGAATAAATGAAAAGGAATGGAAAAGGAAAAGAGAATGAAAAGAAAGATATTAAACAATTGTAGAAAGATCATATTAATGTGAGAGTATTATATGTCAATTGGACAGAATAGTGGATTGCTTTCAAGAGAAAATACAAAACTAATTATTTACTGTGGAAAAATAAAGAAAAATAAATAGGAACATGGTAAAATGCATAGAGAAGCATAAACTATTTGGAAAATAATAATAGAGATTATTATGAGAATGACAGATTTATAGGAAAAATTATGAGAATTAGAGAACTATTGTATAAACAAAAATATTTTCCACAAGGGAAAAAGGAAGATGTTCCCCCTTATTTAAGTAAAATGGTAAAAGAGGATAGAAATATAATGAGAGCAATGAAAGATAAAGCAAGTAATAAGAAAAGTCAGCAACAAATTATGGAAATTGTTGTAAGTTATGTAGAAAAAATGTTTAAAAAAGACATGATATAAAGAAATGGGACGTTAAAAAATCTGAGCAAAATAATAGAGAATGTGGTCAAAAGATTACCTTATATGAATTAGAAAAGGAATTTAAACAGTTACATGTAGAATCAGTATCTGATCCGGATGGTACTGGGTTTGAAATGTATAAACATTTACAAGGATGGCAAAAAAAATGTGTATTTAATGAATGGTTGAATGAAGGACTGAAACACAAGAAATTATGTAGTGGAATATTAAAATGTACATGAATAAGGGAGTATAAGAAGGTAACTAATTGAGACCAATAGTTTGAAAAAATACAGACTGTAAGACATTTATGAAAATAATGCAAAAAAAGATTCAAAAGTAAGAGCAATATATAATGGAGGAAAGTGTATACAGTACAAAAAGAAAGGAATGTCAGGAACTGCTAATTATAGTGAGAAAAATTTTAGCTGATATAAATAGAAAGAAGGAAGATGTAAAGCTTATGGAAAGTGATATTAATAAAGGATTTCATTCTAAACAGCATAACATTTTGTGGAAAATAATGGGAATATACAATATTAATAACAACATTAAGCAAATGTGTATAACAGCTTATGATAATAAAATAAAAAATCCAAAAAAGAAGTACAGGAGCAAACAAGGCTGGCAACAAAAATCAGCATAAATCCAGCAGTCACTGAGGCTTATTCAAACAGCAGAAATAAATGCTAGTTCAAACAATGTCTAAATTTGTGCCAAAGACAAGTAAAATCCAAACTATTTGAAATTATTTTTAATGGAAAATGAGTATTGTCAATTATATTAAAGAAGCTTAGGTTATGGTTATGGAAAAAGGAGAGGGAAGTGGTATAAAAATTGTACAAAAACCCAATTATCTGAAGATGAAATCACTGAGAAGAGATGTCAAAAAGCTGATTTTAATGAATGACCATAATGCCAAACAATTTCTTAGGGTAAGTATCCAGTTAACCAACATGGGGAAATTTTCCCTTTTCCCCACTCCAGTGTGATCTTGGAGTTAGTATATTTAGTTGGAGGGTGTGGGGCATGTAGCCTCCCCCCCTACCTGGGTGGGTTGGAGATAGTCTGGTGTGTTTCTTCATGAAATGTTGGTCGACTTGATACTTACCCTGAGAAAAGTTTCGACAATATGGTCATTCATTAAAATCATATTTCGGACATCTTGTCTCCTGAGATTTCATTTTAGGGTAAGTGATCTTTCGTTAATTTGAAGTAGATTCATATATATATATATATATATATATATATATATATATATATATATATATAAAGGGCCCTACTCTTTTCAGTGTGTGGTGTGGAATCATTTACATCCACCTGCGCTACCACTAACTCAGGAAGATTGGGCTTTGGTTTAACTTCTCATCCAAGGACAAGACATTTAGGAGTGCAGTACCTTCCTTATGTTGCACTGCAGTGTCAGCAATCCATCTCTGTGGCGTGGGAGCAGAACGCATGAAGTTCTGCACCAAACAAGAGTATGATATCTATTGCACCACTAACAGTGTTTGTTAGCATGAAAGCTGCTGCATGTACATCTTGTTTCTGCATGACTATGTATTCTTCTTGTAAAAATGTTTATATTTTGGAACTTTTCTCCCCAGTCCTATGTTAAAAAGAGGCTTTTCCAGACAGACTTTTCTGCTAAACAAATGGCAATCAATTAGTCAATCAATCAATAAATAAATCAATCAATCAATCATCAGCACTCTCCCTTACACAGTTAAATGGCAGGTGGTATGGAAAAAATATATACTTTGTACTGGTAAATAAATATAACTGTAACAAACACTTTGGTAAAATAGTATGGAGTTAGGAAATACAAGAGTGTATGCTAAAAAGCTGACATCTTCATATCATTTGCAAAACTGTTGTCAAATAAAACAGCATGAAGGAACATTTCACAAAACCTGTTCAGCTATGTTAAAGGAGGACACCATAAAAAGTACATGCATTTGAAACCAGTAGATCATATTATATGCTGTACAGCATGTAAACATTTTTGTGATATGCATTTACATGTAGAAGGTAAAAGCAGCAGGCAGCACTCTGCGTCAGACTTCTTAGCGACTGATTAATTGCTGGAGGATATAAACTTATCGATTTTAGAGTATTCATGAAAAACTAATAGATTTAAAGGTATTCACTTGATGTTGGTGATAACATAAATATTATGAACTATGTGGTGTGTGTGTGTGTGTGTGTGTGTGTGTGTGTGTGTGTGTGTGTGTGTGTGTGTGTGTGTGTGTGTGTGTGTGTGTGTGTGTGTGTGTGTGTGTTTGTGTGTGAGCATGTGCATGTGAGTCTGTTGGAAAGAGGATCTGGTTTCCAGACTATATTGTTCTGAAAAGAAGTCATAAACAAGTGGAAATAAAGGGGGACAGATTAGCATGGTTCTAAGAGAAGTTCTGGGGAGGTGAAGGCTGAAGAGAAGTTCCTCACCATGCAGCAGCAAAATAAGAGAGGAAAGGAAGGAATTTGAAAGTGAGGTAGAGCGGCAAAAGCATTGACCAAGGCTGCCTAGGGAGTGGTATGGATATTACTGTAACAATGTAACTTTAGGGATTGCTATGTATGTAGCAACATAATAGACAGAAGGGACAGATGAAGATGATGGGGAAAAGACAGACCTAAATATACAGAGCTTAACTTGGGTTAGTGCAGGAAGGGCTCCTCATTTACAGTCATCTTAAAATGCACCTATTCTTCTTGCTGCTTACTCTAACATCATTTTTCTAACTGCAACTTTTATGTTCTGACACTCTGATCCTTGGAATCCTTTCCCTCCAACATCAAAAATCGTATTGCTTACTCAGAGTTCAGATGAGCTCTTAAACACCACCTTGCCAAGTCCGCAAGCTGCAAATGAATATTAGAGTTAAATTCCCTCACTATTTCATTCTTAACCAATGGCCTTCATATGTTATAAAGATAAGAAATTTGTCACCAGGCAAAACCACCAACTAATCTTAATCTCCTCAGCCCCTTCTTATATATCAGCTATACCTCTTTTCTTCTGTATTCCCCATCTTATTGCACAATTTGTCGCATTTCTTTTCTAGTCTCATACCTCAGTATTAGACAGATTTGAAATAGTTTATATGTAATCACCTCTTCCAGTAATAACTACTGTTAAGTTGTTACTAGGTTAAATGTATATTTGGTTTTATTTCACATTTGTATGCTTATATATTTGCTTGTTTTCTCCTGCTAGTTTGCTTTTGTTTTTAACTGTATTTATGTTTTTGGAACTAAAGCTGTGTCTGAAAATGGTTCACTGGGATCAATACCCTACCTAAGTAAACACGTTTAAATAAATATATTCATTAATAAATACATACATAAAATTGTAGCAATGACTTTTAGGTCAGAGTTTCAGTTACATGTGGTGTTATGGCTTATTCAGAATAGCTAAAGATATTAAATGGCCATCACATGCAGTGTGATCAGAAGGAAATGCTTGTGCTAGGCACAGAATGGCAAAGGATACATCTGACAATGCCACCAGAGCTCTGGATATGCTTTAACTGTGGTGCTGTTAACACCATAGACTAGGGAGACATGGCCTAGTTTGCTAATTGATATCTCTCATTACTTTCTCACTGTCCTCACTTACCATATTACTGGGACTACACCCACACCTGTAGTATGACTCTAGGTCATATATAAGTTAATAAACAAGTACATGTTGTAAGAGTCCATTCATTTTTTGTAGGATTCATAGGAATGTCAAGGCAATTTAGTTTGTAACCATTGATGCCTTGCTAATACCCACTCGCAGTCTATACTGCCTTCTCAAGGAGTTAGTCCCAGATAGTCCCTGGGGTAAATCTGAGGATGCTCATTCAGTCATCCAAGTTCTGTTTGAAGGATGATAATGTATCTGACTGCTTAACTTGTAGGGGCAGCGTATTCCAGAAAAAAGGGAGTTGTTACATAATGAGTCTATCTCTCCACTCTCTTCTGTTTATCTGCTGATGCAGAGATACAGGAAATCAAGTTTAACAGGGTCTATAATCTCTAATGGCACAGTAAGCAAGGCATAAATCACCCATCAAGAGTCTATAAGATACTGCACAAAGGAAGAGAGCTTCTATACTCACTTACTAGCTCAGAATTTTTAAGTCTAAAATGTTCTTAGCTAGAAACATCTGGGGATTTCTAGTTGTTTGTAATGTGATGAGGTAAATCACAAAAGGGGCATTCTGCTTAATAATTTGTCTAATTAGTGCTGAAAATAAGGCAAGGATGACATTTTTAGATGTAGATGATATATACTTGACTATTAATGGTGCTAAGTAGAATGATTATCCAACTACAATTGCCACTTGATAATTGAAGGGGTGGGAACTGTCAGCTCATGTACCCAGGTCTCTGATTGCACATTCATTTAGCAGGGAATTTTGGTCATACTGTATGTTGAAGGTAGGGGTTGTTTGCCAAACAAAAGTAAGCTATTTTTTTTTCACATTTAATTTGAGACCATTTTCAGCATGTCTGGTATTAATTAGCTCTTTCTGAAAGGTCCAGATGTCAGAAGTGGCCCTGTTATTAATTCCAGTTCATAGCCACCTGCAAATTTACTTAACTAGTGGTTCTGGTTACCAGTGTGGAGAGATCACAGACATAAATGCAAACAAGGAGAGTCCAGTTATAGGTTCATAGGTTCATAGGTTCATACTAGGCTATCTGCCCAAGGGCATTTATAAGCCTAGCCCATAGTTATGTGGCTTTCGCCACCCCTTTAGTTTGAATAAAAACTATGCCTATCATTTTGCTGTGCCTCTGTCAAGCAGTGACACTGAAGTAATCCCTGGGGTATATCTGCAAGCTCCCATCCATTGGTCAAGATTCCTCTTGAACAAGGCCAGAGAGGTGCTCTGCCTCACATGTATCGGGATTTTGTTCCACAGCATAGGGAGTCTCTGGGTGATGAATCTGTCCCTCCAGCACGTTCTATTTATAACCGTGTCAAGGTTTAAGTCTCCCGCCCTTGTGGTTCTGAGGGATCTAGATTTTTTGAGGTGAAGCATATTCATCAAATCTGGGTTTGACATGGCCTTATATGTCAGGCACAGGTCACCTCTGAGCAAGCGGTATGAGACTGAATAGAGCTGGAGTTCTTTCAGTCGGGCAGCATAAGACATATTTTTGAGACCCTTTATCCTTTTGGTGAGGAACTTTTGGGGCCTTTCAAGCTGCAGCAGGTGTCTGGTCAGATACATTCCGAACGGGGCATTGTACTCAATCATAGGTCTAATAAGTGATGAGTACAGGGGGACGATGACCTCCCTTGATCTAGATGTGAATCCCTTCATGATCAGGTGGGTGATATAGAAGGTTTTCCTAACTACTTTAGCAACATGAGTGTCAAACGAAGGCTACTGTCAACCTGGGTCCCCAGATCTCTGATGACTTTTCTGTGCTCAGTGGATTGCCACCTATATGGTAGCTAGGGGTAACCTTGTTTTTCCCGAAGGGTATGACTATGCATTTTTGCATTTTTTGGCGTTTAACTTAAGGCCATGGCTCTGGCACCAGTTATCCATTTCTGTGAGGCCCTTCTGGAGGATATCTGTGTCAGATGTGTTTTCGACTATGGCGCCCAGTTTGCAGTCATCTGCAAACTTTGTCAGCCATAACCCTCCTGTGTTTGCTTGTACTTCAGAAAAGTAGATGCCGAACAAGAGTGGACCCAGGACTGAGCCCTGTGGGACACCACTTGTGACAGGCTTTGAGTCTGACATGGCTCCAGCAACTCTGACCCTGTGGGTTCTGTCACTTAGCCAGTTTGCAACCCATCTTGTGATGTATGGGTTTACATTCAAGCTGATGAGTTTTTCGATGATACCTGAGTGGGGTATTGTGTCAAGGCCTTTGCCAGGTGGAGGTAGGCTGTATGGACTGCCTTTCCTCATCAATGGCCTTGGTGACTGTCTCGAAAAAGTCAACCAAGTTTAAGAGGCAGGATCTGCCTTTGACAAAGCCAAACTGAGTTGGATCCAAAGTCTGCAAGTTCCCTATGTCTTTATTTATGAGTTCCATTATGATCCTCTCCATGGCTTTGCAGATAAGGCTTGTCAAGCTAATGGGGTGGTAATTTCCAGGGTCTGTGGAGGCACCGCCCTTATGAAGTGGGACCACAGTCGCCGTCGCCACTCCTTGGGTACGTATCCTGAGGTGAGGCTAAGATTAAACAGCTGTCCTAACTGTGGGTTTAATTCCTCGTTGAGTTCATGAAGCACACAGCCGGGGACACCATCCGGTCCCATGGATGCTGTGTTTTTGCCTTAGTGAGGGCAGTTCTCACCTGGGCGTTGGAGATGTTTGGGGGCTACAATCCTCTGGAATAGATATCTCTCCTTTTGGGGAGGGAGAAGTTTGCACTGAACCTGTCAGCCAGTATGTTGGCAATGTGTGTAGGTTCAGTAATTTTCACATCATTTTGAACTAATTCTGAGCATATCTGGGAGTTTCCTCCTAGGTTTCTAACATAGCTAAAGAAGGCCTTATGATTCTCTTTAGAGTCCTTGGTGATTTTTCTCTCAAAATTTGCCTTGGATGATTTTATGAGAGCTCTTAGTTTTTACTTATAATGATCAAAGGTGTCTTACCTTTCAAGGATTTTGCTCTATCTTGTAGTAGCTTCCTCCTTTTGTTGTAGAGCTTGTTTATGGCTGGGGTCCACCAGACTGGACGCTTGCCTTTGGTACAGAGAGTCTTAGTTTTGTTTGGGATTGCCTGATCCATGCAGTCCTGTAGGTGCTGGTAGAAGGCATTTGTAAGTGATTCAGCGGTTTGAGTAATGTTTACCACTGGCTCAGGGGCCTTAAAGGAGACCACACTAGTTTTTAGAAGTGTGAAATCGGCTTTTGAGAAGTTTTTCACTGTGGTCTTTTTTGTTTCAGGTGGGGGCGGGATGAAGACCTCCAGCGAGATTAGTTTATGATCTGATCTCACCAGTGAGGGGAATACTTCCGGTATTGAACATTTTGATCCCATGTTCGTGATGATGAGATCAAGTATGTTTTCTCCTCTTGTGGGGATGGTGACTAGTTGTTCCATGGCATTTGAGTTTATGAACTCCAGGAATCTTTGGGTTAGAGTGTTCGGGCTTGAGTAGTGTTCCCAGTCTATATTAGGGTAGTTGAAGTCACCTAGTATGATGGTGTTTGGAGATACATTTATCCCCTCCAATGTTTTCAGGAAGGCCATGTGAGGTTCCTGAGTTTGAGAGGGTGGCCTGTAACATGCTACAAATTGCAGAGCAGTCTTGCCTATGGTTAATTGCACCTGGATGGTCTCCGATGCATCGTGCGTTGCCACCAACTTTGAGGTGTGGGTGTCCTTTATGAATATGGACACCCCTCCTTTCTTGGTGTTGTCCAGATTTTGGGGCCGAACGCATGATATGAGGTGAAACCTGTTAGTGCTGGGGTGCTCTCAGGAGCCTTGAACCAGGTTTCTGTCACAGCACAGACATCGATGTTCTCCATATTGAGAAGGGCCTCGAGTGCGTGCATCTTGAGATTGAGACTTCTGGCATTGAGCAGCATTACCCTTAGTTTTTTCCTTTTGGTGTTCTAGGGTGGTAGGTTTAGAATTTGAGCCTTGCCTAAAAAGGCACTATGGGGGTGGCAAGAGCCTTTGCCAATATCCGAAGCCCAGGGTGACAGGTGCAAGCCGTCCCTTGCGAAGCAGTGTGGCTTGTCCAGCATGTCATCCCAGGCAGACAGACATTGGATCCCCTTTGAATGACACCAGAATTTAAGCCAATTATTAAAGCTTATCATCTTATTACTGTATTGTGGCATCATTCTAGGTGAAGGTAGGATACTGCTCAAGGTCAGGGTCATACCTGCCTGGGCTACATAATCAGAGAGCTCCTTGATGTCCCTTTTCATGTAGTCCAAGGAGGTATGTCTCAGGTCGTTGACACCAGCGTGGACAATGACTGAGTCGTACTTGTACCTGCTGTTGAGAGACCTGAGTGCTTGCGTTATGTGGCGGATTCTAGCGCCCGACAGGCAGCTTACTGTGACCTTCTCTTTACTCAGTCTGGTGAGCGGGACGTCAGTGTGTCTGACTATGGAATCACCAATGACAAGTGTGTCTGGCATTTTGTTTGGCCTTAAGGGCTGTGACTGTTTGACACTCTGACTGTGTGGTCTATGTGTTGCATGTGTTGAGTCGTGAGGTGGTAGTTGTTTGGGTGTCTGCTTTGGTGGCCTCTGCTGTTTTGGTAAATTTTTGATCAGAGCCTCCGAGTATGTCTTTGTGTGAGTATGTGTATGATTTGAAGTTGTGATGGTACCATGTGTGACTGGGTATGTATTGTGTGTGGTTACCTTCTCCTCCTGTCTGGTCTTGCCAGTCCTATGTTGAGAGAGCTCAGCCTTCAGTTTGGCCAGTATAGTTGCATCTCTCATGTATTTGTGTTTTGTGGGAGAAGGAGAGGATTGTCTGTGTACATGAGGCAGTTGTAACATTGCCTCAATATTCCCAGGTTCACCAGTTGAGCTGGAGAGGACACTAGCAACTGATCCCTCGACATACTAGAAGTAGTAGATAAAGAGACTTTCAAAGGACTCCCAGGGAAGTGGGTTTTAGGCTGGTGGGGTACTATCTATAATAAGAGTGCTTTATCAAGGTGCAAGTACTGTAGGAGTAAGTGCTAGGCTTTACAGATAGAGAATAGTCTACTTGGGAATCAAGTAGAGATGAACTTTTCAGTTATAGGATATGCTGGCTAGATCAGCAGTACAGCTCGAGGAAGGTAGTTTTAAGGGAAAATTGGAAGAGTGGAATTTAGATGGCCCAAATAGTTTAACCTTGTTTAACCGCCGCTGCTCTTGTGTGCAACAGTGGTAACTCAGCTAAATCGCTTTTACGCCAGTTTAGCGTGTTTTATAGCAGGGGGCTGAAGGGAGCTAGGAATTGGCCCAAAACGACCAATGGACTACTAGTTTCTGGCTGAAACTTCACCAAATCAGACAAAAAGGCCGCTCAGTGCTTCCCACTCCCACTGGTAAGCAAAGAAACTTCCCTCCTTCCTAATAAGGCAATGGATCAGTAACAGGAACTAAAAACAAAGCCCAGGGATCAGCAACTCTGAAACTGGACTACTCTAGTTCAGTAAGGCAGGAAAACAAGAGATTTTTTTTTTTGTTTTATTACAGAGACAAGGAAAAAAACAGACAGTAAATGCTATAAATGCTGTAAATCGGCTAGCACACTTTAGTGTGTAGCCTACAGAAACAATTTGCAACAATTAGTAACTTAAAGTGCAATAAACAGTGTAAAATGCAGAAATCACTTAAAGTAGCAGTAAAACAGGCGAAATGCAGTCGCTAGCTTAAATAACAGTGGGAAAGCCACAAAAATACTTATATCTGGTAGAAAGTCACTCTTTTAGCTCTCTGCTGCTTGGATCACTCTGCAGGCCACCACGAGGATCTGTGCTGAGTTGGTACAAGCTGGAAAACGTGTTTAGCGTGTTTTATAGCAGGGGGCTGAAAGGAGCTAGGAATTGGCCCAAAACGACCAATGGACTACTAGTTTCTGGCTGAAACTTCACCAAATCGGACAGAAAGGCTGCTCAGTGCTTCCCACTCCCACTGGTAAGCAAAGAAACTTCCCTCCTCCCTAATAAGGCAATGGATCAGTAACAGGAACTAAAAACAAGGCCCAGGGATCAGCAACTCTGAAACTGGACTACTCTAGTTCAGTAAGGTGGGAAAACAAGAGATTTTTTTGTTTTATTACAGAGACAAGGAAAAAAAACAGACAGTAAATGCTATAAATGCTGTAAATCGGCTAGCGCACTTTAGTGTGTAGCCTACAGAAACAATTTGCAACAATTAGTAACTTAAAGTGCAATAAACAGTGTAAAATTCAGAAATCACTTAAAGTAGCAGTAAAACAGGTGAAATGCAGTCGCTAGCTTAATAACAGTTATAGAACCCCAGGGGACTCCACTAGTTACCTTCACACTTACAACAGAGGAGTCTACCAAACAATCTATGTAGGTTCTGTCTATCATCCAGTTTGTTATGGATCTTACTATGAAAGGTTCTTAGTTTAAGTACAATGCCTGCATGGAATATGGAGTCTAACTCTTTGGTGGTTCAAAATAGTATGTGTGAAAAAAGTTAATTAGATTTAATAGGTAGGATCTTCATTTGGCGATGCCAAACTATTGAGGGAGTAGCTTAATGAGATTTTTGATACATGATTGATGAGATCAGTCATGGTACCCTCCATAGCTTTTCATATCAATCTCACATGGATAATGGGTTTATAAATATAAGCTCATTTTCTGCTTCAAGCCACAGTGAAACTGTCAAATAAAAGGAAGGGGTGTGATGGTAGAATTGTTATTATATAGGAATTAACATGTAGCTGTACAAATAGGGTAGCTGCCTGCATTCCTGAATGAATTTCTGTGATGTAGACATATAGAGATGTAGAAAATTTGAAGACGTGTTTTGCTGCATCTGAGAGCTGCCTTATCTTACTGGAGACAGAGTGGCATAAAGGACAGAAAGAGGAATGCAGGAACTGCACTTCATAATCATGGCCACCCAACACTTTGGACCTGGGTGATAGCCCACCCACTGCCCCACCCTTGCTTCTGTGCAGCTTTATCTATCTGAGCTGCAAGGACTTCTCAGCAACCTACCTTGGATATCTTGGAGATATTACAGATCTCATCTTTATTAATCATAAACTAGTTCCTTGATATTATGATATAAGGGCTTCCAGAGCCCTGCAGAGGTGAGAACCAGCCCTGTGTAGACATTTTATAACATTGCTCATTTCTCTGAGGTCTTGGGAGCCATAGATTGCATGCATATTACCATAACAAACTCTACCTTGTCCAGAAGGACCACAGTACATCAACAAGAAGTGCTTCCAATTTGTTAACTGTCACATGATCTGTAATGCCCGTGCTACTTTCATTGTGTATCATACCACCTGGGCAGTTCTCATGATTTGCTCATTTGGCCCACATCAGACCTATACCAAAGGTTTCTGCATGGGGAAATTGCACAGGGTTATTTGATTGATAGGTGCACCCACAAGCTAGATAGACAGGTCTAAAAACACAAGTACCATTAAAGAATGAAGAATATCACATATGTTTGTCGTTGTATATTGTTATCAGTGCCGAATATGTCACAGAGTTCTACTTAATGACTGCAATCCACAACCCTTAAACCATATAGGAATTGTCAATAATGCAGCACATGTTGTTGCACATTATATAGTGGAGGGGGTGCTCAGTCTACTCAAGAGATGTTTCCTTTGCCTAGACAGTCCAGAAATCTACAATAAGATATTTGTCATTGGTGCTACGATGTACCAAATGGCATTGAACAAACAGCTGAAGCAGCAAGTGACAGACTGGCAGGACCTTCTATACAAGTTACACCAGTCATGTAATGACAGGGTGGACAGTCAGATAAGGGACATGCAGCAGCAATATCTCACTGAGGTAGAAGCTGATGCAATGGAATTCGGCACTGGCAAAGAGGTGGTGCTTGGCCCACAAGTATGGGCTATGACACAGGCAACACAGAGCAAAAGATTTATTTATTTATTCTATTTATTTATATTTGTTAGAGTTGTTATGATGAATGCTTCTTTATATCTGGGCTATACAGGGCAGTCATGGACTACCCATGTTGTGCACCAGACATCATCCTAAACACAGGTTAAGGACTGAGCAGGGTATTGTCATCATCATTTGTAAGAGGTGGGATGGAAACAGCTACAGGTGACCGAAACATTATGAAAGGGGTTAAAGTTATGAGAGGCGAAGACAGTAAGCACGTACTCTAGGAGATTATAGGTAGCACGGAATAATTTCCTCTAGTGGTGTGCTCAAGCTGCCATTATGTGACTGTTGACATTGTTCCCTGGATTGGTTTGAGGTGTTAAGGCTTCAAGTAGTCAGTGGAATGGAAGAGGATGGACTGCAGGACTGTGAGCATTCACTCTGATGGTCCATTCTTGCATTAATCCTGATGAGTGCCACTGATCACAGAATGGTCAGCATGCATAAGCAGAGCTGACAGCCTGTGTTGTCAGGAGTGACTGGGAAAGAGTAGAACTACGTCAACATATGTGTGTACAGTCTGATAAGGCAACCTAGGTGTTGAGCCAAAGAAGCACAGTTGCCCACAACCTGGGTGATACCCAGGTCCTGATTACCACAGTTGACCGTGATGCCCTCTCACCAAGGGTTTGTGTAGTCTGAATTGAGACCTGCTTGCATCCACATCCTCCCACATGGCCTCTGGAAGCAAACTGGGTGGTGGTTGCATTGTGCCTCATGGAGGACCTATAGAGTTAACATTTGCCATTGGCAATTTCATCAACATTCTCTGATCCCTGTGCCTTTACTCCATGTCACTCATCACCTGCTGCACATCTTCCAGAAATCCTCAGAGCTCACTCACCTTCTTCACAGTATTATGGGGAGCAGCAGATTGTGCTTGGGTCTATGACCTCCATCTGCTGGTTAATTCCAAGTGTTGTGGCCCCCTCAAGGATGGGTCTAGAATCATGGTGACATCTAACCCTCAACATCTATCCTCTATGCTGGGTGTCTGCATATGAGGGGAAATGCTCAGGTCAGACACTCTGCATGCTGGAGGCACAGGTGAAGCCCATGTGAAACGCTCAGGTAGAAGCTGTCCTTCATACCCTGGTGAGGCTGTATACTCAGCCTGTACTTCCACAGAGACATTGTGGATTTGAGTAATCCCTACTCTTGTTGTGTTGCAGATAATGCAACTGTGCCATCGGAGCAAAACTGGGTGATGTGGCTGAGCTTCATAATGGTCTCATTTGGCAGTAATTTGAGCAAGAACCTATGAACTTATCTTCATCCACAAGTGCTCTGCTGACTTTAGCTCTATGTTGTCCTGTTGTGGTGGACCTGGTAATAAAGGAGCCTATGAAAGCAAAAACATACATGACAGCAGTGACTGCCTATACATACATGTGCTTATAATCCCCTTTTGGCATGCACAGGTGCAGCATACATTGATGCAAAGACCTTATCATGTAAGTTGCCTGGAAAGAGAAATATGAAGATGGACCTTGGTTAATGCTTTTTCTTCAAATATAATAGAGTGTGCGGTATTGGCAGTAATGGCCATTACTATTTGGGACATCTTCAGGTAATACATGGGAAACTGGTGCCAGTCCTGCTCTATGTAGTACTGTTTGATAATGGACACTACTATCTGGGACATCTCCAGATAATACATAGGAGACTACTGTATGATAATGGACATTACTATCTGGGGTATCTCCAGGTAATACATGGGAGACCGGTGACAGTCCTGCTCTGTGTGGTACTGTTTGATAATGGACATTACTATCTGGGGCATCTCCAAGTAAAACATGGGAGACTGGTGCCAGTCCTGCTCTGTGTAGTACTGTATGATAATGAACATTATTATCTGGGGCATCTCCAGGCCATACATGGGAGACTGGTGCCAGTCCTGCTCTGTGCAGTACTGTATGATAATGGAGATTACTATCTGGGACATCTCCAGGAAATATACAGGTGGCTGGTGCCAGTCCTGCTCTGTGTAGGGCTGTACAGTAGTGGGCATTACTGTCTATGGCATCCCCAGCTGATACACTGGTGTTGGATGCCAGCCCTGCTTTGTGTAATACTGTACTGAAATGGACATACTGTCTCTAACCAAAGCCAAATGAAAAAAGGAGCGTGTGAACGTGCAGTACAAAATAACCCCCCAAAAAACCTCAAAAAAGACTAATGTAGTACCCATGAAATAGTGGTTCCAACTGTCCAAAGGGTGAACAATTGTAAAATAAGCCAAAAACAGATAGGACACCTTTGGTTAAATCCAAAAATTTAATTTATTCAGATGATTAAGCACTTTCATCCCAAATACACCGCAATACTTCTTCAGAAAAAATAATCACCCTAGGTAATCCACTTAAATAGCAACAGCAGTCATGTGGCCACAAAAATGACAAGTACAGTTATCTAACTAATCAAGAAAAAAATAGATTTAAGTTAAAAAGCTATTTGTATATAAAAATACATATACAATAAACACAAATAATGTGAAGATCATTAGTGAGTCCTTAATTACTTATTAAAATATAATTCTGTGAATCAAGTATAAAAAACATTGATGTGCATAGAAAAAGTTTCATCTTACAAAAACACCTTAGATATTATTTTATAATTTAGCAGCTCTTAGCTTTAAAACTTGGGCAATAGACAAATATTCATTAAGACCTGGTGGGACAGAAGTTGGCTTGCTTCAGGTTTGCATAGTTTAGTACTGAATTATAATGGATATTACTATCTGGGGCATCCCCAGCAAATACACCTTTGGCTGTTGCCAGCCCTGTTCTGTAAAGTAATGTACTGTAATGGATATTACTGTCTGAGGCATCCCCAGGTAATACACAGGTCATGGGTGTTAGCCATGCTTTTTACACTACTGTACTGTACTGGGCATTATTGTCTGGGACACCCCCAGCTAATGTATGAGTAGCTGGTGCCAAGCCTGCTGTGTGTAGTGCTGTACTGTACCATGCAGTAATGAACATTGTTATCTGTGACCTTCCCACCTAATGTATGAGTGGCTGGTGCCAATCCTGATTTCTGTAGAGCTGAATTGTAATTGACATTTTTGTCCGGGGAATCCTCAGCTAATACACGGGCGGTAGGAGCCAGCCCTCCAGCCCTTCTTTGTGTAGTACTCTACTGTACTGGACATTATTGTCTGGGACATACCCAGCTAATGTGTGAGTAGCTGATGTCAGCCCTGGTTTGTAAAGTGCTGTATTGTAATGGACATTACTATCGGCTGTAGTTATTTCTCTACCCAGCTTCTCCCACACCCATTTCTGTACTTTAGCTATTACCAAAGCCTCCCCCTTTATGTACCTGTTAATTAGCTGCAGTTAGTTTTGTGCACAGTTTCCCCATTCCATTTACACATCACAGACATTCCTCAACAAGTGGGCCTTGAACTCCAAGCCCTCTGTGATTTGCCCTTAACAATAGTTCCATTGTATATGGTTGTTCCTCCATAGTCACAGGCAAGCATTGCAGTGGCATCCCACTTTGCTTGGTTCCCTGTCACATGTACATGAAAATGTATTCCTCATTTTGACTGATATGTATTGCATTGTTTGCTTTTCTACTATACAGGACTCCTTCCTTACCTGTACAAAGCTTCAGGTATACAGAACCTTTGCTGAACTTCCTCTCTTCCACGCATTCCATAGCTGTATGATAATGAGCAGTGTTGTGCAGATGGTACTGATGCATTATATCATGCTAAGAAGGTGACATTAGCATTGCGGGTTTACTAATAAACTACTTATTGACAGTGTTTCTGAATTACTGCCATAGTGCACCATGCTACCAAGCCATGCTGGCTGTAGTCATGCATGTCACATTAACCCCATGGCATGAAGCCAGTATGTGCATGCATATGGCATAAGTTCACCCATAATATCACAAATTTGCATTATATCCACTCACAGGTCTATTGTGTAGTGTTATGTTGTACAACACATATTCCACAAACATGCACACAGGGCTAACATTTTGCTTTTCAGGTGCATTAAAGTGTATGACATTAAAGTGTATGTAGAATGCTGCACTCCCACTTATTGTGCCAGGGAGAGCAAGATTGTCTTGTTTTTCATAAAAAAGGAAGTTTTAAGAATAGTTGCTGGGGCAGTATGATGCACCCTTGTGGAAGGTGAATGTTGGGGATATTTGCCTCAAGCAACCTGGAATGGTGAGTGATACTGCTGGCATCACCCATTCTGGTTAGCAGTGCCAGCATCACTACAGTGATCTGATGCAGTGCCATCTGGACCTGCTGTGACAGTGGGAGGCAGATGGATAGGGAAAACAGTCAGACATATACTATAAGCATAGATAGATAATTTAGCAGTGCTATTGTCTTCTGTTATCTTCCCTATTTTACATACGTACTTAGGAGAACATATTTTCTTTTCCAGCAGAAGAGGAACATGTACTGAACACTGGGGAGTGTTGCAGAAGACAGGAACATCTCTGCTGATGTCTGAGTCAGTCTACTGTAAACTGCAATTGTGTTTCTAGAATAAGTGCAAAATCATTTCTCCTATTGTGTATTCATTCTTCACCTCCAGTTGTGGTAGAGGAACAGGTAAAGCCATGCTCACCTGAGTTTACTTTCACTGATGTTTTTAAGCAGTGAGTTGTCATTGGCCACCTTGGCTGCTTTGCATCATGGACATGAATGTTCCATTGTTGGGGATGACTTGGAATGATCAATAGTGCCCTGTGTTGCCACTTCTCAGGAGAAGGATCAAAGACACCTCTTCTGAATGTGGTGTAGAGGGGTCTGCTCTTGTCTACCATCATAAACTGCAAAGGCTAGTGGCAACTGAGGTGCAGTGGCAGCTGAATGCCTGCTTCAGCAATACGGAGTGCTTTATGGCATGGCTTGTGGAAATGTATGATCAACACGCCCTGTTCATTGAGCTAGTGTGAGCAACCAGCCCATACATTTGGTTACCTAGTCAGGTCATGTCAGAAGCTGTTGCTTTCTGGGCTGGCATAACATGTAATGATGTCAGAGCCTATATTATCCACACCCTAGTGTTTTTCCTCTCTTGTGAGTCATTCTCCATTCTTTGTTCATTCTCCAATCTTCCCCATCAAGCATGTCCATCATCTATATGTCTGCGGCCATCCACTGTCCCCTGAAGCTTTTGTGTGTCTATCCCCCCTGCCTACATGAATCTGTGTATTATGCTTGTCTATCTGCTCTGCTACTTGTCTTTCTTATTCTATCCAATCTGCAGTCTTTCCTCACTTCCTTTCCCACGTGCCCTTATTTTAAATATATGAAAAAAAGTGTTTCTTTCTCTAAAAATAATTCCTCTCCTTCTCCCAACTTTTGTACCCTATAGTTACCCTTTGTTTCCCCTTGCTTACTGTTCTTGCTTACCTATCTAGCCCATTTCCTGCCCATTTATAAGATGATCGGGTCTGGCATTTTACTGTACATTTCCACAGTAATCTGTCTAGTGACACTTATGCTACATTCGTGTGTTAGATGAGCATGAGCTGTAGCTACGTGGTGATACACTACACACATGAGAATGTGGTAGTGCAGTGACATGGCTGCACCAGCCTGCCTTGCCTTCACTGTGACATGCATTGGTCCTATGACTTATTGACTAGCACCACTTCTCCCATTAACAGTATGCTTGATGCCTTGCTGGTTTAACTACATCTCCTTCTTGAAAAGTTGACACTTGTAATGCCAAGTGCTGACATATTGAAAAAAGAGAGAAAATGCAGAAGAGTGAATATCAAACATTGCTCTCTTTTAAACTTGTTTTTGTTGCAGGGAGCAAACCCCTCTGTATCCACTGATGTAGGTGACAAAGCCCCCTGCACTACTCAAACTTTTAGACACCAACTCTTAAGATCACCTTTCCTCCGAGAAACAGGAATATTCCGAGAAATGACCATCTTGGACTTAGTGAATGCAAGTCCATTTTTTCGGCCATTCAGTCCTCTATTTTGGGACTCACTGAAGTAGGTCCCATTTTTTCAAATGGTTACCTCCAACTACATCATCCTTTACTACTGAAACAGAGGATGCAGCTCTCATACAAGGAGGTGGAAATTATTGCTTCTACACATAAAAAGCAGTTCAAGCAGACCATGTGCATGGTAAAATTAAAATGTAGAAAAAAGGTTAGAGTTTTATATCTGCATAACATGCTGTGGTGTGCAATTACAATCTATGAAACCACATTCTTTTTTTAATCTGTCATCTTTTTGTGTTCTTCTATAACACATTTTACCTTGTTTTACAGTCTATTATGCTATTTTTGCTTAAAATGAAGACTGCTTTAAAAACAGTAAAATTCCCTAGGAATCCATTGTTACATTAGATGCTATTTAATTAAACTTACTTTTCCTTGACAGAATGGTCATAAAGCATACACATTAAATATTCCCAGAGCTTTCTGTACTGAGAAATCTGAGGATGAGATATTCAGAAGAGTTTAAAGGAATTATGGAGCTCTCCTGACAGTTCTAAACCACCACCTATTTATTACAGCAAGTATGAAATGCTAAGGCAATCTCAAAATACCAGAAAAAAAGGAAAATTACATGAGTTTAGTGAAATAACAAAGACAGCAAAACATGTTTAAAAAGGTATTATACTATTTCATACACTGCTACTTTAAGTAAATTAAATGTATGCATATTATCAGCATTATTATCTTATCAACACATTTTTTGTCAGTATTAACAGTTCTAGCAGCTGCTCAGTGAAACTGTATCTCCCTGTAGGCTATCTCTTAATGCAGTTATTACTTTTCACAATACATAAGTGCTGGGTAAGCACTCCTGAAATGGCCAATGCAACATTCTCTCTCAAGTTCTGAGTATGCAAGTCAGCCATCATCTGTATAAGTTTACATAACTAGAGGTACAGGTTGGCTCATTCAGCATGTAGGCCACAGGATTTCTCCTGTCAATGGGGGCACATACTACACTGGATGGCAGTCCTGCAAGAAGACTTTGGCATAAAGCTCTTACTAGGATAACAGAATTTGCTGCTTTCGTCCACTTGAACTGCTGAGTCTCAGTGCAGGCTCCTGTTTTATGTTGTTTCTGTAGAGCACAGAAAAAAATGATAAGACTGTTAATGAAATTATTTAGTACTATGGCAGATTAATTCATGACTAGCAGCTTCCCTATATCAGGTTGCTCTACACTTGTCAGATCAAAAAGATAATATGTGTGAACAATGAAGAAAAAAATCAGCTCCCAAGGGTCTTTCTGCACTGTGTGCACTTAAACACAGGAGATTAGGGTAAGGGCTATGACTTGCTAATGAGCCTCATGCTGTAGTACTGATTTGATTCACTCAGTCTCTAAACTTGCTGGCATTGCAGAGGATTGGGGTCATGATTTGTTAATTAACTGCTTCTTGTAGTCCAGCGTTTGATTCCTTCAGATTCCACTTATCGATTTTGAGCAAATTACTTATCTAGACAGCGCTTCACATCAGTTAGACAAGTCACCTGCCATGGTCTCCTGGACTGCATACCTAGGAATGACCTCTGAATTGGCATGCATATGTGATCATCTGCAGATTAAATGAGATGGTAATAAACGTGCAAAACATTGTGTGAGTGAACATGACAGAAGCAGTAAGAACCTTGTGGGGTATGCCTCTTATTATTAAACTCTTCCACAATGTTTATATGCAATAATAACATTAAAATGAGATAAGTTACATTGTGCCATAAAATTACTTGTCTGTGTTTCAGTGTTGCCTGACGTGCTGGGGCAGCTTATTTCTGCAATGTACACGACACGTACCAATTGTAATAATCAGGCACACTTGGATGACGTGTCTAGTAATCTGAAACAGATTCTGCCTTTGTGGTAGCCTACTGTACCCTGCACATGTTCAGTCTGTGTGGGAGTATAAGTTGTGGGGTCAGGGCAGAAATTTGGGGAATATGAAGATATATGGAGTGTGTAACCCAAAGCATCTAAGGAGGTCAGAGGTTAATAGCAAATTTGTTTTGGAATTGGCACTCATAGAAAGTACTGATGTAAAGCATAACTGCCCACTGCCAAAAAGTGTTCATTGTACTACAACAATGTTTCTAAAACATTCTGGAATCATAGTCTAAAACCTGCATCCACTTATTTAACTATTTCTTTATCGATTTCTCTGCCCTGACTATAGATGGTTGAGACCACTTAATATTCAATGAAGACTTTTATGCTCTCTCAGTGAGCAAGACCCCAATTGTCATTATACTGTGCGCTGTTTTTTTAATCTTGAATTCCTTCATATCCTCTGGTGCATTGTCCGCTACTCATGTGTACTTCTCCATGTGTGGTAAGGTATCAGGTATACTAGCAGAGTGCAGTAATTTTAGACTTTGACTAATAGTAAGGTGTACTGTGACTATGTCCTATGTGATCCTCCCCCAAAGGTGGAGAGCAGGTCAGTGTCCTAATGATTAACCACCACACACACACACACACACACTCTCACCAGTCCTCTGGCCATTGGTCATCAGTGATGTTGGCAGACACCATGCCTCTGTGTCAGAAGTCTAGCTCCATTTAAAGTTTAAGTGACCGTCAGGTCTAGCGACAGAAATCCTTGATTCTTAGTTCACAGTTTTATGTTTCAGTCTATCAGTTCTAGTTTCTTTGTTAACCCACGCAGCTAATTACAGAAAGAATAACTATGGAAAATCAAATAGATTCTAAAGCAATACACCTGGAAAGAAACAAGTGAGTTCCCTTCATATGTGAAAACAGTAGTCTGATGGTAGCAGAGAACCCAGTATATTTCTATATTCCAGCATAGATTAGAAACTATTACCAGGGTTATTAGCTATGGAATTGTGCATGAGAGATCACAAAACAACGAGTGATTCGGAGGTGATTGCAGCAGCGGAGCAGGATTTCAGTGACCAGACTTAAGACTTTTTTTTTGGCACGGTTTCAGAAACTTCAGACATGATGTGTCAAATGTGTTGAACTTCCGATAGAATATGTTGAATAACTTGTAAGTTTCATGGCGCCACATTATCCCTTTCTTGGTTGGGCTTAGAACTTTTCAGCCCCCCGCATACTCTTATAATGGGATTAGTCCAGAAGTAAGAAGCATGGTCGGCTAAACGAGAAAAATTTAACTGAGATAGTTAAAATGTGATTATTTCAAAAAGAGCATTTTTAACAAAAATAATTTTATATTGATATAATAAAAAGTAATCTTGTTAACTGTATTGACCCATGCACATAAAGAAAAATGGACATGCTGACAAAGAATGTGAGAGGGACACAAAAAAACAGTGTAACAAAGGGAATAAATGTGATATAAATGTTAATGAAATGCTAAGTTGTGATAACAGTTTGTAAGGACAGTACATACATTAGGGGATATTTGCATATACTGCAGTTATCACATATCAGATATGTATACAGGAAACTATTTGTGTTAACTGACACTAGTGCTGGATTCTCCACTTCGTCATGTATAAACATGAATAAATGAACCCTACATCTGTTGTGTCATGTACATCAGAAAGGGACATGTCTTTACCACTTGTAGTTACT
Organism: Protopterus annectens; assembly: GCF_019279795.1. NCBI lineage: Eukaryota > Metazoa > Chordata > Ceratodontiformes > Protopteridae > Protopterus > Protopterus annectens. The sequence goes on along the minus strand of NC_056746.1, from coordinate 1,027,482,842 downwards.
TGCAAAAATAGAAAGGGGGTATTTTACCTTTTATCACGCATGAGCCAGTCTTGTGTTTTATATTAATGTAAATGCTAAACAGTGATATAATAACAGTCAAAATGCATACATTTACAGTTGCTATTATATATGTTCATTGGCAAAACTGCAGTGGTGGTGCTGCGGTAGCACTGTTGCCTCACAGTATGACGTCCTGTTCGATTCTCAGCTAAAGCGTCTTCTGTGTTGAGACATGCATGAATGGGCGTACCTTTGTTGAAGGTTGTGCATCAGAGCTGGTAACTCGGTATGTAAAAATCTACTACCAATCATTAGCGGACCGGAGTTTCGCTGTGGCGACCCCTAACCAGGAAAAGCCGAAAGATACAACAACATTGGCATGCTGTGTAATATTTGTGTTACTCACATGATTGTACTGAGAATGCCTATCTAAACATAGACAGGTACATATCATAGGTAAAATAAATTACATTCACATGATTGATATTCAAACACACATATAGGTTAAAGAACTGTAAGGTTGTCATTTCCATATGTGTATGAAGGAAGCAGTAGTTACAGTTTAGGGCAGTGTACATGCCTGTGACAATGGGGACATATTGAGAATAATCACAGTCACCTTTGCAATCATAACAATAATGTTAAGTGATGAAAAAAAGCCTTTGTTAAGCAGCTTGCATGTTGTGAATATTAAAATGCTAGTGACCGTACATGCATGCTTGTATGTATGTAGCAAAATACAGAAGGATCTGCCATATAACACAGATGTGTAACATTGACCAGGATATAAACAGAATAATGATTTGATATACAAATTGTCATTTCTCTAACTATAACATATTTGATATATGTACATGCAAAATTAATTATGCTAAGGTGGCATATGTGAACATGTACATAACTCTAGGTATAAGTCGAGTGTAGTCAGTCCACTGACAATAGGGTTGTGTTCCTGAATGTCATGACGTATATCAATTTACGGATCTATCTCTCTAGAATGAAAATACACTTCAACAAAAACGGAAAATGGCCACCCACTTCTACAAAAGACCATTTGTGCAAAAATACATTTGGCGGAGTTACACTTCACCGAATAATGTAAAGGCGAATGTGATAACCTGAACCCTGAGTGATATAATAGAAAACATGTCAGCACTGACCACGTCCAGGTGTTTTACAACATGTCCAGTATGATCGCAGGTGCTGTACATTATATGCAAGTGACACACGTGAACTGAATTACATCTGAAGTAAAAGGGAGATAGCTTTAACAACTTCTAGACTAGTATAGTCATCTTTGTGGTCAAATATAGTTTGGAACTGAGATTGCCATTTTAATAAGGCTCTTTTTTTGGGAGAAGGAGGGCAGCCTGAACATAACCGTAGTTCATCCACTCTGTTCTGTTCCCTTGCAATGGTAGACATTACACTCTCAATATCAGACACATGCTTGCCCAGCAAGCAGTTAAACTGACGATACCAAGCCTCAACACTATTTTGTGTCCTTGGCAGACACAGCTCATTAAGGATTGAGATGTTCCAAAAGGAAATAGGGACCAGAGGAGGGAACCGGAATTGAGTTGTGTGCCGCGTACTAAGCTTACAGGGTTTACCCAAGACATAGCACTCTGTGAAATAATGGAGTAGTTGTTCACTTTCCACTGGAAAACCCTGTTTCAATTCCTGGAATGTCGTCATAACATCATCTTTATGAAGGAAAGCTAAAGCAGCCAATCTCTTCACCGCTTACTGAAAGCTGATGCATGTATTATACATACTGCCCAATCCCAGGCTCTGAACCTTCCTCCACAAGTTCCGGCCAAAGTGGAAAAAGCATCATTTAGATATCACATTTTGCATCTTAGCTCTGATGCTGTTCAACGCGGCAATTTCAAAATCACATAATATGTACGACACTCGGTACTCAAGCCCTTCTGCAGACAGTAAGTTAAGTAATCCACTCCAAAGATAATTGCATGCTTTCAGTGATTTCTTTGGCATAAGGCAATATACCAATGGTACACTCTTACTGTACAGTCCACATTTAATGAAAGCATGTATTGTGTACAGCTGTCTGCAATGCTTATATTTCACAAAGTAATTCCCATCCATCAGCCAAATAGTCGCATGAGACAAATCAACTAGCTTTTGCTTTGTAGTGGACAAAACCATGATATTCTCTATGTTTGAGTCGCTTAACGTCTTCTGCAGAAATACTCTGCATTTCAAAGGGAAATCATCAACGTCAATATCTAACAAACTAATAGTCCTGCCTGCCTGTCTACCTCTGCATTTTATATGAGCTCTCCTAACTTGCTGCAGCATTGCTTTTCTACTGGAAATTGCTGGGGCAAAATCAAGTGAAGTGGATGGTAATGTATCATCCACTATAATGCAAGCAGAATCCCTAGATAAGCTGGCACATTCTTTGACTGTGATGCAGACAGCATACCTTTCAATGTTGCAAGGCTCTCCAAGGTGACTATGTTCCACAGACTTTGCCAACTCTTCTCCACTAGTAATGGAAGATGTGATAGCTCTACCCTTAACCTTCCCAGTGATTTTCTGCTTGCAGGACCAGTACTTTTGGCTCTTGCTGCACTTTTCCAGATAATTCACAAATCCTTTGATAACCAGTAGCTCCTTTCCTCTTATGGATTTTGTAGTTTCATACAACTTTCCTAGTGCTGCTGGTGGGGAGGATACCATATTCACCATGCTGCTATGCTGGTACGTTGTACGCCGTGTTCCTAGCACTTGCCATATTTAAGGTTTACTTACTGTGATTGTTCACACAAGTGTGCTTCATAACAGTGATTTTTCACACAGCTAATCCCTCGTAGAAGTGGGAGTCGATTTTCCGTGTTCGATGAAGTGTATTTTCATTCTAGAAAGGTAGATCCCAATTTACATAAACTGCTGTTAAATGGGTAGGAAGCCAACACAAGACATGGGTAAAGTGCATACCATCATTATGCTAGTTAAGGGACAAATGTAGCAAATGTCAGGCTACCATTATTTGTGAGTCTGTTGCTTTTTTGTTATTGTAATCAATGATAGAAAGTGTGTTGTACCTTATGTAAGTTCCACACCCGAACTGCTGACTTGATTAAGTGTATTAAAGTACAGTTTGATGCAGTGTGTAACAATGCATATCTGACCCTGAAATGAGCCTTACTAAACACAGTAGTAATAAATTGATGGCACTACATTAACATACAACACACCCATGTGAAGCATTGGCATGCATTAATAATTCAACTGTAGTAAATTTAATTGCACGTACAGCAATTGTACAATGTGCTGTAATAAATGTTGTTATCTTCTGCCTGTTGGTCACTTAGGTGACTAACTCCACTGCAGATCTTGCAGTATGCCATGCAATAAGATATGTTATATAAGCTCTCATGGCCCATAAAGCTCCACATTTGGAACAAATGAGTTACAGTAATACATAAGTGTTTGGATGAAGGCATGCAATACAGAGCATTATTATTCTGAAAATAAGTAATGGCTGTGAGCAGTCACTGACATACTCATCATCTGCATCTTGCCAGACATGAACATATGCCAGGAAGGATATCAGAAAGCTGTGTATCAACCACTGACTGCACAGAAATAGGCATACAGGCTGCATCATGAAGAACACTCTTGGAAGGCTTACATCACTATCCTCTTGTAACTGGTATAACTCCCTTAACAGTATGAAAAAGCTTTTAAGGAAAATTTTTCCATTGCAGATTTGTATCGGTGATGAAAAGGAGGTCGCTATGTTAATATGCACACGGCAGTGAACAGTCCAGCATCAGTGCTAGTTGCCTAAGTCCCTAATTTCTGTCCACATTGTTTTGTACACATACAGTCCCAGATTCAAACCATTGGCTAGATGCATAGATGTGCTATACAAGGCTGTATTAACTGCATGTGCCATAGGAGCACTGTCACCATAAGAATCACATAACTGCATGTGCCATAGGAGCACTCTCACCATAAGAATCACAGAACTTCTATTTGACTGCCAAAGAAATCTCCAATGTGTCGAAATGTGTTTGTCCAACATGAAAATGGATGGAAATAAGTTAATGCAATTTTGTATTTGTCACATCAATACATGGCATAATAATATGCTGGGCTGGAATTGAACAATCACCTATGTAAGTCCACAAGCTAACAAAACGTGAATTAACCACTTACATCACAGTCAAGGTTTTAGCATAACTCTGATACACAACCTATATTAAGTCATGATAACATACTATGTTGTAAAAAAGTTGTTTGAGGTAAAAGTGATGAGAGATACCTCTCCCACTGTAGTTATATACATGGCAGCTGTGGTGGATGCTATCCAGTGCATAGCACTATACTAACACACACTCTGATACTATTCAGTCACTGTGGGGGTTGAACACCTATGTGATGATATAAGCTACAAGATATTGTGTAGACTGAACACACCACAGGAGAAGTCTAACTCACATTGTAAGATACTGAGCATTTGAAGGCATGACATCATCTTATTGCTACAAGGCATGTTTGTCTGTAATTTGCTTAAAAGAGTGGTACGATCTCTGTCCTTGTCACAAAATATTGCATGATGTTAGGTATATCCAACCATATGTGTTGCATAATACATTTATCACAATGATTTTAGAAGCAGAATTGTGTACAATGGGTAGATTAGCACATATTCAAACTCATATCTTACTAAGGCAACAAGCTACAAAAGATTATATCATATCCTCATTACACAGGAGAAGGCGTATTCCTAGGTTTAGAAAAAACACATTTCAACAGATTGTGTCAGCAGTGTTTAACAAAAGAGTAATGTATGCTAAAATGCACAGAAAGGATTGAAACAGAAATCTCCAGCTATGCACATGCACATTGTATATTTGATTACCAACATTGTTACCTACATGTACAGTCACATTCATACTGATACAACTGAGATTAAGGAGTAATGCACGGTTTTGAACAGACTACCACTCTAACATCACAAGTTAGAAAGCATTGCATTAATTGTTAAGTTGTGAAAATGCATATTTGTAAGTATTAGCACATAGGTGTTTTGAAAATCAGCTAGCATGCATTGGAGTTTTTGTGGAAAACGAGTGTGTCTGGAAAGGCCATCATAACAGCACTGTGCTTGTCCTATGCAATTACAGACTGCTCTGATAACATTTGTATACTGTCAGTCATGTACATTGTGTTACTGTGAGTGACATGTATCTGTTTTACACTATGGTGTTTCAATGACAATCACAGTTGTAAAACAGTGGTTGTGAAACAAGCATTTATGGCATTTCATCCCAGGATGATCATCCCGGGATGATTGTATGCAAATTGTAACCATTTCTTCTGTCACTGTTAGTTGTATTGCCTTATACTTGAAAAACATGCATTAAGAATACAAACAGACATTTCCAAAATATAACAGAGCACTGCTAAATAACAATGATGGATTATGTGTGACAAGGTTGCACACCATTGTACCAAAGTTGCAAGTGTAAGTATGTAGGCATACCTCAACAGACTGAATTAATTAATTCAACATCTCCATGAAACCAAGATACCTTGATTATAGCATTCCATTAACACATGCAGAAGTTACTTGATCCACTCTCGTAATTTTATTTGTAATATTTTATTCAATTCTTTCTCTGAAGCATATTGCTGGCAAGCTAATTTGAGCAGCTAATGGCAACGTATTAGCACATATGTAATCATATCTTGAGGTGTTGAATTTAGAATGGGAAGTATCGGTAGTCTATTATGCTCCATGCCAACCTTCATATAAATAACCAGCATAGACATACAGCCATGTTTATATCTGCTGAAATACAAAACACATATGTGCTATGGTCATGTTTATGCATTTGTCATGACAGTTGCAGTTCTTCACTCCTTGTATGTATGATACAGTGACACAATCTTCAAATAAGGTGACTGTCTATGTATTTGTGGCATGTTGCAATTGTTGTGTAATTGCATGTCTTTTTATGACATGATTTAGTTCTACAGTCAATACATCTATAAAAGACAGGTATGTGTCATAATGATTTTACCTCCAACAATGGATGTAAATGCATTTTCATCAATCCTATCACCTTCAGTGTATATCAGTAATATGGTCCACATCTCGGTATTGTGGTATGGTTTTAAACCATAAAAAAGCATTATGTTGCAGCTACTTCTGGGAAGGTATGAGCATGTTGTGAATGATTATAAAACACATGAGAGACAATGCAGATTTATTTGATGAGACAGAAGGGGTGGGAAGAGGGTGATATTTAGAGCCAGGGATACATATGCAGATATACAAAGAGATTGGTTTGTGGTTCATTTCTGCCCATATTTGTGTTGTGTTATCCTACATTTTCTGACCTATATAAATTTACAAAATCAAATCTGTGGCTTCTCCTAATATCTCTAATTGTCAGTGACTGTCATATTCTCAAAGGTAAGGATGATAACAACAAACATTAAGATGCGAAAATGTGATAAATCCTTTGAAACTGTACACCTCAGATGTATTGCTGCCTACAATAAAGTGTTTCCAATATGGATGAAAATGGTGTAGGGGAGTGGAAACATGATGGAGACATAAAGTAGATATTGTTGTTCGACAGCATATGAGGCATACCCTTACACATTTACTATTAATGTGTGAAAACATAAAATAAATGTATGACATAGATCTGGATTTGAACCCCTGAAAGTAAAAAACAAAAGTGTACAGACAGAAGGATTAATTCAGCTCAACACATAGGAACTCATAAATTCTTAAGTTTAACAAATTTAAAGGGACACCCAGAACAGACTTGAAGTAAGGGAAAATATAGGCATCACCTTTCATCACAATAAGGACAGGTGTAACATCCTGTAAGGTGTATATAACATCTATCAGCCTAATATATATGTTATGATAACTGTCTCACAAAAGTACTATTACTCAGCACTTGTATATTGTAGTATGTCTAAGCACATTTGTGCAAGGTGAACCGTACTAGTGTAGCCGAAATTAAGATCTTCACCTTTTGCCATAAGACGTGAAACTACATTTACCGTCACTCACAACTGGTGCATTACGCCAAGTCTGCACAAATCTGAAGATATTAAGTGGAGAAGAAAGAGATTGGGAGACAGGATAGAGACATGGTCCACTTCTGCATATCTTTGTGGTGCATTACAATTCAGTTTGTCATCATAATTATTCATGCAAGATCTGTACGATATAGTTTTCCCAGTAGGAAGCAAGCAGATTAATACAGCAGCAAGATAAGGGTGTGTTAAGAAAATGTGTAGCCAACATTTACACACAAAGGAGTCACACAAAACATTCAATAACACTTTGACATACATCTGGATTCAAAGGTTGACTGCATTAAGAAAACAATCTACAGACCTGTGCATCATCTAAACACACAGCATATAAATTCATACTAAACAAGCTTCAGATTTAATAACAGATTGATGCAAAGGAGAATGCATGTATTAGTCTTTATTGCACTCATGACAATTGTAAAACCCTATAATATGCACATTACAACCAGTAGCATAATAAATATATCACAGTACAAAAGTGATAATGCAGAAGGGGAAAAGAAAGGGAGATGGAGACCTAGACAGAGACAAAGAATGTTTTATTAAAACATTAAATATGATTTAAATATGACACAGTGCCAAACATGTTTTATAGACGTCAATTATGTCAACATACCACACAGGATATGTTACTTTGCAACCTTAATTTTACTGGTTTGAAGTGACAGTCACAAAAGAATGAGGCAAGGGAGAATGTAGACATCAGGCTTAATCACAGTAATGATAATTTTAACATGAGCGAAGGTGTAGATTACAGCCAGCAGCATAATAAATGATCCAATGCAGAACAGAGATGTGTAATGTTAAGGTGTATGTGTCATGATGTACACATTTGTCATAAAACCATGAATTTTTGGGCAGCATGCTTCCTAATATTTGCAACTGGAACATCCTATATGGAACACATTCAACTCTGCAGCCATTTCAAGAGACGACAATAACTGTCTCCTCATACTGCTATTAGCTTATTTGTACATTGTGCTTTGAGATTAAGTACAATAGTGTGAAGCACTCCAAAGTAATGGAACTCACAAGAGTTTGCCATAAGACATGAACTGCCACTTACTGTCAATTAGTATTGCTGCTCAGTGCCAGGCATCGGGCAAATGCTGAGGACTCAGACTGATAGCATAGAAAGGAGTAGAGAGACAGATATGGGGGAGATGAAGGCAGGGAGCAAGTAGAATATGGCAGAAGGAGAATAATGGTGGCTTAAAACATTATGCAGGCAACACCTACACATAAAATAGTCTTATAAAAACAGTCAATAACAGTTTGACATAGTTCTGGATTAGAATCCTTGAAATGATGGAAAAATCATTCTGTAGATCTGAGCATTATCTCAGCACACCAACAGGAACTCCTAATTCACAAGGGATAGCGGCAACTTATTGAAGCAAGGAAGGATGTAGGTTTTAGTCCATCACTGTAATACCAATAGTAAAATCCCATAAGATGAACATTACATCCATCAGCCTAATAAATATGCAAGAGTAAAAAGTGATGATGTGTAAGGGCTGAAGAGAGGGAGACAAAGAGCTGAAGTGAGAAGTACCAAGAAGTTTGTTATGAGGCATTTAGGACCATTTTATTGTGTGTTACTCTCGGGTGTTTCCTCATTATTAATCTATTATATTCTGCACAATAAAGGGTTTGCTAAAAGAAAGGGGTAGGAGAGTAGAAACAAATTAAGACATGAGCATGAGATGGGGGAGGGGGTAATAAATCCCCCTGTTGGAGGACTGGATATTTTTACAAATGCTTTATTGCTCCACTATTTAAATGTTATGATATATTTTTCCTAGTCCTGCCAGGTTCATGAAATGTTGAAACTTGAAAGAAATACAGAGGTTCAAAGTTGAACACATGATAGAAATATAAAATGACATGCAATAACATTTTAACATATGGCTGGAACTAGACTTTAATACTATACAAAAACATTAGTTTACAGACATGTAAATTATGTCAATACACTGAACAGGAACTCCTGGTTCATTACATCCAGCAGCCTAATAACTGTTAGAAAAACTGTGTCAATAGCACAGTGGTTTTAAGCACATCAGTTTTTGTTATAGGACAGGAAACAAAATTCACCACCAATCAGCACTAATACACAGTACCAATTTCTGTGCAAACGCTGAGGAAAAAAAGTGAAGGCTTTTTGTTGGGCCATTTCTCACCATGTGTATTGTATAGATTTAAATGTTTTGACCAGATACATTTGTGAATAAAGCAGTTGCTATGACAGTGGTAAAAAGGAAGGGGGGTCAAGCAGAAGGAAGGACACAGAGGAAAGAATACAGGAATTTGTAGGACGGTGGTAGGACAGTACTATAGCTATCTGCTTCTTCACAAAATAAATGTAAAATTGTACTCAGAGTTTCATGGCTTTGGAGAGTCACCACACTGGAGATGGATGACAACAAAAGAATAATGTTGTCTAGCCAACTGGACCAGATCAAGTGGGTCATGATTACACAGAGGTGGGGTGAAGTAAAGAGCGATGTAGGGGTGCAATTTTATTTTATTTTTTTTTTTTGTGTGGGACATGAGCCCACTGTTTTTTTTTTTAATATACAGAGAGGAATGTCAGGGAAGGTGCCTAGAGAGTCAGATAAGTAGAGTAGGTTAGGTTGCAGGTGCAGACATACAGGACATACATGACACATAGAGACACCATGATTGGAAATAGTTTGGGAACATCAGAAATGCGTCCATGTCCAGCTTGAGGACAGTAAGAATATAGTCCTCACTGTCTCCTATGTCAATTTACTGGGTTAGTGCTGGATGTGGCATTGATATGGTAATACAACACAGGGCCTTTTCAAACTTCCCAGTTCTAGCACTGAAGCCCCTCTCCATTATGTCATCCACCATCCCTCTCAGCTTTTGATGGGTAACATAATCACCACTTCCACTAGTACTGCTCCCCAAGGGTACCAGTGCACCAGCAGCAAGGACAGAAGTACCTGATGCAGGTGGAGCAGATAGAGCAGGAGTTGTGGAGGCAACATTGATAGGTTATGATCCAGATGTGTTGGGTATCTGTGCTGCCTGTGGCTGTGCTACCACAGCCACTTGTAGAGGTATGGTGGGCCAAACTACAGTGGTTGGTCTAGCACCCTGTGCTGATGGTCAGTTTGGTTTCAGCAGCAATGCACCCCCAATAAAACAAAATAAAATATAATAAGAAAAAAGCGAGAGAGGCAGAGGGCATGGAGAGACAAAAACAGAAAGAATAAGATTAATGACAAGTCACATTATTTATTGTTTCAATGCATAAATCAATAGGAGAAAAATAAGTAGACCTTGGCCATATTCAGGTATAATGGGAATGCATCAATGTGTCAAACAATCAAGCAAAATGATATGAGATGACAAACAGAATCATATATTTGACTATGCCATATCAGAAATGCTTTCAAAGTTAATAACTGCATTAATGTGTCAGAAAATAAATCAGTCTCAGTGCTAATATACAAGACATGGAAACATCTATTTTACTATGCCATGTCTGATATATTTTTGCAAGTTAATAATTGTATTTGCCATAATTGAATTGTTAATGTCATTCAATATTGCAGTTAATATTTTAAAAATATTATTTTATAATAAAAGCTAATTTCTGCTTCTGTGAATTGAACCCTCACACAATTAAGCTGTTATACTCATTGCTTAATGCAATCACCAAGGGCTATTAGAGAAGGCATGTATGCTTGATTAAAAAGGTTAGGTATGCCCTTTCAAGTTGATATGGACTAATGGCCTGAAAAGTATTACATCTATCTATCTATAAACCTATGGCTTGCATTCATACCTGATGCATATTTACCCCATGCCTCTCTGAGGTGAGTGGTTCTTTCCTGATGCATGCTATAGTTCTGTGCTATCTCTTCTGTGTCTGCACGGTAGGGGAAAGATATATGAAACTATAATGAATAACTGGATTGGCTGGATAATCCATTAACTGGTGATGGGTCACTATACTTACACAACTGAGGGGTGTTTGTAGTCTTACATTCATCCTCCAATTGGCACAGAAGTCCCTGCATGTGCCTCTTCATGTCACTATAATGGTAACAACATTGTTCCCCAGTACATGGAATGCCAGCTGCACTTGAGACAACCCTGGTCTAGCTATTCCAAGCCTCAGCCATATACTGTTTCCCTGTATAATCCCCCTGCAGCAGCCTACACTTGAGGAGTGCCACAAATATCCTGGACTTCTCAACACCCCATCTTTGAGCTCTAAATGGAACATCATCCTCACTTTCACCAGCCATATCTATAGAAGTCAAGTTAGAACTATGTGTGTGAACTGGTGGTCAGTTCAGATCTTATGTGTAACAGCCAGTCCACAAATAATCACAGCCTGACTGGCTGCATTTGCACAAGTGAAAGCACAAAAATGTCTTGGCAGACACTTTGGAAATGATTACACCCAAAAGCAATGAAGATGTGAAATATGGCGGTGAGATCTGGTCATGTGTCATAATCCACCTATTTACACATGTTCTGACATTAAATACTGAAATGCTTTTTGGTGTTTAGTATAATCATTGCTATTTGTAAAATAGTATGAATTGTAACATATTGGGCTACTAGCATTTACACACTAGTAAATTTGACTAGTACCACCTTGGACTCAAACCCATTAGAAATAGAAGGATGAAATGCCATCCTTTACTTATTTACTGCCAGTGCAATGGGAGAATGTCCCCTTTTAAGTGTTCATTTCACAAATAAATGGAGTTGTGCTTAAGAGATGCCTGTATATGTGTGATTGTTTTAGTCATGGTACTGCATTTCTATGAAAAAAAGTAGGATCTGTGGTTCCAAATGCATTTTAGATGCATAGAGATGCATGACCTGAGTGAGACATGTGGTATGTTACATACATTCATCACAAGACATACAGTCCTAAACACATAGTTACGATATGTGATGAGTCATAAGAATTATAATAAAACTATTGTGTACAACGTACTTATGCAAGTGCATTTTAAATTAACTATCATGATTAGCAAAAAAAAAAAAAAAAAAAGACTAAAGTAGCACTCCAGCCAAATGTCCAAAAAGTATAATAAAAGAAAAAAGCAAGACTGCATACACAGAAAACTTTTAATAAAATAAAACAGAGGACATAAAAACTGTAAGTGCTTTTTCAGACAATAAACAACTAAAGCAAACATTTAAAATAAATAGGATCAAACATCCAATAAGAACAATGCGTTGATTTAAAACAGAATGGTCTCCTTTGCTTTAATTTAGGTCATAAGGAGATCGTATGATTTAGACCATGATCTTTAACAGCCTGCATCTATGATGTCCAATACAATTCCCTACTGTCTGTAACATTACTAATGCCCCCTAATCATTTTCCCAAGACAAGAACTTCCACAGCCTTAAATATAAAACAGTGATGATCCCCCATTTCCAAAACATATTTAGCTAATGAATTCAAGGTGTTTGTTTGTTTAATGTCCCAAACATGCTCTTTAATTCTGTCATTAAAGCACCTATCTGTCTTACCCACATAAAACTTACCACAAGCCTGGCACTGGGCTAAATAAAGAAGGTGCTGGGTAAGGCAACTAGCAAAAGCCATAAAATAGTATTTCTTTTTTGTAATAGGGTGTACAGACATACTGTTACTATCTAAGAGCTCTCAAAAATTAAAAGTACCATACGCAAAAGTGCCAAAGTCCAAAGATTGTGGTAATTGTCCTTTATTATAGCATAGAATATGATTAAGAGACTTCCTATTCTTAAATGTAACATATTGTTTACTCCCTAACACCCTATATAGGGAATGGTCGGACATAAGAACATGTGAGTTCCTCTCAATAATACCACAGATAGAACTAATATTGCCAGAATATGTCAAATAAACTGGCACCCCATCTCATACACAAATCAGAGAATGCTACATTCTCATCACTTACTGAAGGAACCCTTTCAGAATAGTAGGGTTTGCCCCTTTGTAATCTAAGATCATTAATGTCTAATAAACCTGTGTCCAACTCACGGTTAGTATGTCCCCTTTCCAATAACTCTTTCCTCATGGTGTTAGTCTCTGTCCTAAACATCTCATATCCATTGCGCAGCCTCAATAACCTTAAGGCCTGTCCTCGCACTGTATTACTGTACATTCTAAGTGGATGTAGCCTCTGTCAATGCAACAAATGGTTCCTATGACATGGTTTGCTAAACCTACTAGTGGCAATTTTATTAAGTGAGTCCCTCTCCAACCTAACATGAAAAAACTCAATCATGAACTCTGAGATCTTAGTCTTAATCCTTAAAAAAAGCACTAGTTGTGTATAAATAAACAATAAATTGTTCAAACTCTTCAGGTCTACCTGACCATAAAACAAAGATGTTATCCACGAATCTACAATAGAACCTAACATGAAATATGAACTTATTGTTGCAAAATACAAACAGAGACTCCCATTGTGCCATCATGCAGTTAGCATAACTATTAGCACAATGTATCCCCAGTGCCACCCCTGATTTTTTATGAAAGTGCCTACCTAGGAAAGACAAGACATTATATTCCAAGATAGCCTCAATGAATAGACAAACCAAGTCTATTAATCGTAGGTTATAATCATGCTGAGTATGCAAAAAATTCTTAACATCAGAACATCTTTAAGGAGAAAAAAACAGCAATCTATCAATAAACAGAACTGCTACACCATTACCCTGACCATATCTCTCAGCTTCTTAGAGCAAGAAATCTGGACAAAGCCACCAATAATGGGGAGGGAAGGGGCAAAGGACCAAAGCTAGAGACACTTTTTAAGTATTACTCTTGCAAACTTAGAAAGTTGATAGAATAACAGGCTTTGCATTAGCATACATTTTCTGAAGAGTATGAAGTCTGAAACTTAAATGCCTGTTATTATTTTTCTGACTTCAACCTTCAGTATTTTGTGAATGATTTGACAGAAAAACACAGTTTTATGAGAAACAGATTAAAAATATGAGGCAAAAAATCTGGAGATTCTATGAAAATCCGTACAGTTGCGAGGTATGACCCTGACACTGACATCCTCTGAACACTGGCCTGCCACATCAAAACTTGCATTTCTGTTATACATGATCAGGAATTCTGGTAATGCCAAGTATCCAAAAAGGAAAAACATAGGAAATTACATAAATTTACATCATATCATTTTTTGTCACTCTGAATGACATATTTTGAAAGGGAAATGTATTATTGTCATGATCATTAATTATGCTATATGGATAATTCCATTTTATCATATTAGTATATTTCCATTCTTACACTTTGGAAAACTGTCATATTTGACATCATGCTTAACTAATGTTGTAATTCACAAGAGGAATAGTTTATTTTCCCACAGCAAAACCTTGGTAACATCAATTCACAAGGACTGTAGGTTACATCTTTAACATTTATCACACAGACTTAAGGTGCTGAATTCATATCCCAAAATGTGTGTGAATTCTTCATCTAACACCATAAGCAGATTTACCAGTACTATAGATTTGAACCCACCAGTGTCTCTGCTTTTGCTCCCTTCTCAATATATTTGCAGCATGTGACACAAAGATAGCTGTCTGACAGGTGCATTTTTGTTCACTCAGTACTGTATGGAGCCCTGACAGCAGTACACTGGTGCCAGGTTTATTTGTGCTATAGAAGAATTTTCATTTTTGCCTTCAGCCATGAAACATGATTGTGCACAGCCAAGTGGCACACTAATGCGAAAGACAAACAGATAATAATTAAAAAATAATAGCACTGAAAACAATTGAAATGAAAATTAAAACAATCAAAGGGTACATCTAACAATGACCAGATCTCATAGTGCATTACATTGACACATTCATCCTTTCACATCTCCTTGCCACATCAGAACTTTCGTTTCTGTCAGGACTTTATGTAATGTCAATCAATGGGCAAGACAATAGATGACAGTAGATAATTTTTACAATAACAGAAGTCCACTCACTTAGGACAAACAGTATCCATAAATCACAATGAAACAAGCAAAATAAACTTAAAAATGGGCACTGATACACAGCAGCAAAATAAATAAATAAAAACTTATTTATTGAAAACAATATGGTAAGCGCTTTCACAATAATAACAATCCCTTCATCAGACCAAAGTATTCTAATTCATCTAACAAATATAAAATATCAACAACCAATCATAATCAAGCATTCAGAAAAGCACATCTAATTATGACAGACAAAATCCCCACTACAGAGTAACCGGTTCAACCAATGCATAACCTAATAATTTAAAGTGCCACATACAAACAAATTGTTGTTCTTTTCCCGGTTAGGGGTCGCCACAGTGGAACTCTGGTCCGCTAATGATTGGCAGTAGGTTTTTACAGTGCCGAGTTGCCAGCTCGATGGCCAACCTTCAACGAAGGCACGCCCATTCACGCATGTCTTTCGGAATGCCACTCGACCGCGGGGAGGACATGCAGACTCCACACAGAAGGCACTCCCGCACACCAGCAGAGAATCGAATGGGAGAACCTCTTTCTGCGAGGCAACAACGCTACCGCTGCTACATTTAAATACATAGAAATGCATAAGAAACATAGAAAGCATGTTAAAACAACATCCCCTGTCTCATACTTTGTGAAGCCTACAAAGCTTGGTACACAAAGGATAAAGGAGAGAGAGAGACAGAGAGAGAGGCAGAGAGAAGGAAGTTTTATGAAACCCTTATTTAAAATGCATCTTTCTGAAGTTTCCTCAACTTTGTTCTCTTGTAACTTAAACATTCACTCCTTAAACATTACTACATTGACACAAACAGTACCATCTCTGGATATGAACCATCAAACCAGAGCATTAACAGCACACATTTAAGAATATTTTCATTATTTGCCACAGACACTGACATATATTAGGAAGAAGAAAAAATAGATTACATATACTCAAGATGTGACAATATAGCAATTCACATTAAAGGTGGAACACAACCAAGCTCTGAAAGTTGCCATTTGTGATTTGCCAGTAGATGTGTGGATGAACTGGATATTGGTCACAATCAAGCTTATATTTATCCCACAATATTAAACAAATATTTGCAATACTGCAATTTTTCTCTTTATTTTGTGGAGATAATTCCCCATCTATGCATTTCTAACATGAATACTATCTCATTTTCATTGATTTTGAAATCTGTTCCAGTGAATAATGTACTCTCTTAAAAATTGTAGACATTTGTTTAGGCACATCAGTGTGGTCATAACCATTTCATAAAAATGTTATGAATGTTTCTTTCCAAAGTCAATCAGCCTAATTCCAAACTTTTTGGTAAGTCTTCTCCCTGACTTACCCTCAATAAGAGTACTTCAAAAAGGAAAGAGTATGAAACACTGGTTGTTCCTGCCGTCAGACTAATTGTTCATACTTGCAAGCCCTTAGCAAATAACATTTCTTAATGCCCATTCTTACAGTGCTGGGGGTTGTGCACACAATTGTGTAGGTCCTTACACCATTTACCTGCCCTGCACATAGTGTAGATTATGGAATTCAAGAATGCTAATGAGTTCACACCTGAT
>NC_056746.1:1027408672-1027461172 GCF_019279795.1 Protopterus annectens | reverse complement strand
TCTATATCACTTGGGGAGTTAATAATGGCTCCCAGCTTGCAATCATCAGTGAACATGGTCAGCCAGAGTCCCCCCATATTAGCTTGGACTTCTGAGAAGTAGATGCCAAACAGGAGAGGACCCAGGACCGATTCCTGTGAGACTCCACTCGTGACTGGCTGGCAGTCTGACTTGGAGTCTGCTACTTTCACACTATGGGTTCTATTTGTGAGCCAATTTGCAACCCACCTAGTGATATAGGGGTTGATGCCTAGTTTGGTGAGTCTATAAATAATTCCTGAGTGGGGAATGATATCAAAGGCCTTGGCCAGATCGAGGTAGGCTGTATGAACTGCCTTGCCCTCATCCACAGCTCTTGTGACTGACTCAAAGAAGTCAACCGGGTTGAGCAGGCATGATCTACCTTTCACAAAACCAAATTGCATGGGATCCAGGGTTTGGAGATTCCCTATATCCTTGTTAATTAGGTCCATGATGATGCACTCCATAACCTTACATATCAGACTCGTCAGGCTAATGGGGTGATAATTCCCAGGGTCTGTAGTCACTCCCCTTTTATGGAGAGGGATTACTGTAGCAGTCTGCCATTCTGTAGGGACAAAGCCTGAGTTGAGGCTGTGATTGAGCAGGGCACACAGTTGTGGTGCCAGTTCACTTTGTAGTTTATGTAGAACACACCCAGGGATATTGTCAGTTCCCATGGAAGCTGTATTCTTGGCCTTGGACAATGAAGATTTAACATGTGCTGCAGTAATGCTGAGTGCCTGGTATTCTTCCAGTATTGAGATTGGTTCATTGGGGGGGGGGGGTGAGAGGGGTAAAGTTGGCACTGAATCTGTCAGCCAGTATGTTGGCAATATCTGTTGGCTCAGTATAGGAGGTACCATTGTGCAGTAACTCAGAGCAAATCTGGGTATTGCCATGGAGATTCTTGCTATAACTGTAGAAGGCTTTGTGGTTGTTTTTAGTGTCTGCCACAATTCTGCTTTCATAGTTAGCTTTAGAGGTTTTGATGAGGGATCTCAACTTTTTGTTGAAACTAATAAGGGAATTTTTCCAGACTTAGGACTCGTTTTTTTCTACAACACTTTCTTCCTTCTGTTGTAGAGTTTGTTAATGACAGGGGACCACCAGATTGGCTTCCTTTTTTGAAGGAGAGCATCTTGGTTGTGTTGGGTATGGCTAGTTCCATGCGTTTATGTACGTCTTCATACAGTGCACTGGTGTATGATTTGGTGGTCATGCACCTATTTTCCATTTGCATGGGTACCATGAAATTAGCCATCTCTGTTTTTAGGAGCCCAAAGTCAGCTTTGGAGAAGTTTTTCATGGTGGTTACCTTTGCTGGTGGTGTGGGTGAGATGCGGATTTCCATGGTAATTAGTTTGTGGTCAGATATAACCAGGGAGGAATTGACTATTGGTGTTGAGCAATGGTTGCCCATGTTAGTAATAACCAGGTCATGGATGTTGCTTCCTCTAGTGGGGGTAAGAATGAGCTGGTCCAGCGCATTGGAATTAATGAATTCCAGGAAGCATTGGATAAGTGTATTGGTGCATGAATAGTTTTCCCAGTTGATGGAGGGGTAGTTAAAGCCACCCAGTATGAGAGTGTTAGGTTGGACCCTAATAGTTTCCAGGGTGCTTAAAATGTGGAGTGAGGGTCTTGGGACATGGTTGGGGACATATGGCAGGCTATGACCTGAATCGCAATCTTACCCACTGTTAGTTGTACCCGAAGTATCTCTGATGTGTTATGCTGGGCTACTAGTGTGGAGGTGTGCATATCCATTATAAATATGGAGACACCACCACCTTTGAAGCTTCAGTCCATGTTCTGGGGCAGAAAGGTGTGGAATGAGTTATAGCCTGGTAGTGCAGGGGTGCTTTCTGCTACTTTAAACTGGGTCTCCGTTACAGCACAAATGTCGATGTTCTCCATTTTGAGGAGTGCTTCGAGTGAATGTATCTTGAGGTTTAGACTCCTAGTATTGACCAGCGTGACCCTCAGATTGCATTTATTTATAGCTGTTATGGTGGTAATTTGGTCTTTGGAACACCGCCTTAGCCAGTATCCAGAAACCTATACATATACATGTATCCCATAAATATTTACCAGCAAAACCATAATACTGATCAACTGATAAGTCTTTTCTTTATGATGGCACATGCTATTTCATGCTAGTTTATTTGTTAGCTTTCTTTTTTTCCACTTTATATTACTCTCTCAGTTTTTATTGTTTATATATAAACTAGTTACTACCTGTACTTACCAAAGTTATATATTCGTGATTGTTATCAGTTTCTTGTATTGTCTGAAATGTGTTTTTGTAATGGAGATTTTCTCCCTGGGCCTCCACTGAAAAAGGGCCACTGGCACTGTCAGACACCCCTGGTAAACAAATGTAAAATAAAATAAAATAAATAAATAAATACAATCCATAGCTGTATATTGCAAACATCAGTCATAAGCTACTATTGACATTACTGCATACCTGAGATATGTTTCAGCTTAGGAACATATAAGTATGTGCATATGACAGTAATCAGTTATATACCACTTTTTTTCATACAGGTTCCATACTTACTTTGTTAACTCATTTCCTCCAGTACAGCTCTTTTGAGTGTGTACCTTTAACTCCTATTGGGTATGTCTTGAGCCTATAAAAAATGAAGTTATCACCTTGCAGTTCTAACAAATACTCATTGACAGAGGTATTGTCATCATGTATGCTTCAAGATAAAATATTGTGATACCTTGCATGCAGCATGGTTTAGGAATTAATGCAAATGTGAACAACAATATTTGATGCCTAGAGGTGCAGTAGGAGGTAACTGCAAAAACACCTGGAGGCACACTTGGCTGTAATGAGTAATTCAGCTACAAACGTTGTCCTTGGGGGTTATTTCTGTCTGATACTAATAACACACACACATTACATGGTTACGAAAAGGCTATGGCCTTTTGCAAGCATCAGTTTCATTTCAACTTTGTATGTGTTTAGGGTCTTCACTTAGGCAGTAAGTGTGCTATCCTTTTCTGCTAAGCCAGAGCCACAGCATATTGTGTTTGCCTAGGTCTGCAAGCACCATCTACAATTAGTGGTTCTCCTTCAGACTGTTCATCTATAGCTACTGGAGCTGGTGGCCCTGTCTGTGGTCCTGGAAACTGTGGTCCTCCCCTTGTTGTCCTTATTGAAGCTGTTTCCTGAGAATTATACTGTGCAACATGGCACAGACTGTGAATATTTGGGCAGAGGTGTCTGGGTCATATTGTAGTCCACCTCCTGATGTGTCTAGACACCAGAACCTTGTTTTGGGCAAGCCAAATACACATTCTATAATCTTCCTAGTATGAACATGGGCATTATTGTATCCTTGCTCAGAGGGGTTATGTGGATTTCTCATGGGTGTCATGAGCCACAGTTCCAGTGCATAACCTGCATTCCCCTCTAGATGCCCTAGTGGAAAATCACCACTAGCAAACTTTGTGTACAGTTGTACAGCTCACAGGTGTGCCATATGTATGAGTCATGACAATTGCCTGGGTTACCTGTTCACACATTGTAGATGATCCCTTGGGAATTACACACAATCTAACAGTTTGAAGAGTGTTACGTTTTCCTGCAAATGTATCTCCTTCCGTGATTACCAGGTGGGGCTTTTATTTTATGTGTGTGCAATCTATGGCTGCCAGAACTACATGGAAGTGTGCCATTGCATAAAATTATTGCATGTTTGTTGTTCCATCCTCCTGGGTGCATGAGAAACAGATATGATCCCTTGCATGTTATAACATTGCATTTAGAAACTGATGTATTATTCTAGAAGCTGAGGCCTTTGACACCCCTGATATATCCCTTGTGGGTCTTTGAAATGTACTTTTAGCTAGTATACATAATGCTACACATACATTTGTTTCCACTCATATTAGTTCTCCACAATTTCCCCTGGGCCTCAGGTGTGGGTGGCAGAGTGGCATATTTCCTCTAGTGTTTCCCTGCCCACCCTATATCACTCAACAATTTCTGTGTCATGCAGTCCATGATAAGTCAAATGGGGTATAAACACCCTTCTCATTCTCAGCTGAAGTCTGGCAGCAGCAACAACGGCAGCACATTTACAGCCACATAAAAGTTAATGATGGCAGTAGCAACCCCTGGTATTTTTTATAAGTGTAATTGTGCCTGTGTTTCAAAGAGTTTGGATTTCAGGACAAAAGGGGGCACTGAATATACATGCTCACTTTTTATGTTTATGAATCTCTCTGTCATTTTGGATTGCATGTAATTCATTTAATTATGCCTTCACTAGCATATTCTCTAGCTTACCATTGCAGAGTTGTTAATGAATACTATATAGCTCACTTAAGTGTACCCATCATGCAGACAATAGAACTAAGTGTAGAGATGTTCATGAATTGGGCCTAGTGCATTCATACGCAGCTTTCTCCAGATTATGTCGCAAGTCTAGTTTTAGACCATATTATCAAAGTACTTTATAAAGAACAGACCTTTAACCTAAACTGATCAAAAGCCTGTATTTGCAGAGAGCTGCTTCCTCCACAGTTTGACATAGGAGACTATGCTTCCTTTCACTAAATAACATAATAAACTCTGAGGTTACTGCACTTTTCAGGGAAAGAACAATGTTACCTTGCACGAATTTCAACCCTTTTTATTATTTTTTTTACAAAATATTACAGTTTAGCTATTTGAATGATCATCTGTTGGCCAAATTTCCTACTTTGAGAATCCTTTCCTCCTTACTTCAAAGAAATTACTTTTTATCTACTTTTCCAAACAGAGTTAAAAAGCATACTTTCAAAACCAGTTTAAATCTAAATGTCTTCTTGGAGAACACATATAACATCATCAATCATCTTTGTGTGCAATATTTTATCCATCATAATACCCATAAGTAAGTGAAAATGGGTTATCTATCCCCAAGTGCACTTAGTAATCTTTTATACACCTACCCTGTTTCTTATACGACTTCATCCCCTTTTTTGACAGTCTTGCACATATTCTCTATATATTGAGCAAGAAAGCAGACTATGTAGACAGTATTGCAACTGTTTGAAATGTTGGGACTGGCTAGAACGACAAAAAGATCGGACTTAGATATACTAAGCCCAAGATGCCATTTCTCAAAATAGTTCCTTTTCTCTGAGGTATGATGATCTTGGAGTTGGTATATATAAGTTCAGGGGGTGTGGGAGGTTTACTGTCCCTGCAAACAGAAGTTTAAAGGAGAAGAGTGATTTTTGAAATTCACTCCTCCTGTGTTTTTGGTCTTTTTTTCTCAACTTTTTGGCACTTGGCATTTCAAATTCCAGTATTTCAGTAGGGAGCCAATACTACTGTTACATCTACTGTTTTATGATACTTTCCATCTGTACTAAGTATCTTTACTACAGCTTCTACTCAAAAGGTATCTTATTTACACTTGTTTATTCAATATATTTTGTTGTATTTTTTGTTTGCTACAAAGTACTTCTGGAATGAAACTTTAAATAGTCCATTGAGGTCAGTTCTCTACCACTGTAAACAAATTCATTTAAAATAAATAAAATAAATCTTATAAAAAGTTACAGATGCTATAGAAAAGCAATGCCTCCAGCACCTATTCAAATCAGTGACTCCTACACAAGCAATTAAAATTGATTAAGGCAATGTTTAGCTTTTACTTCTTTATCTTTTTTGCCTGTTTAAAATAAAGACCAGTGTGTTCTGTATTGACTAGTTCTTCATCATAATGTCCACATCATCTTTGTTCACTGATATTTCAGTGGCAGAACCCTGAATGCATTTTTGATTAAGAAAACACAAAGACAATGGAACACAGATGTGATGTAATACCTTTTGTTTGGCTAACACAGGTTTTGCAATTACTCGAGCCTTTGAGTTGGCATGAGCCTTTCATTAGGAGTTATTAAGTTACTGATGTGAAATACAGTGTTTAAATATCTACTTGTGACTAGAAAGAGACATACATCATTTATTTCCAATTGGCTAGCAGCTCATACTACACATCACAGGCAGTGTGTGTGCGTGCGTGCGTGCGTGTGCGTGTGTGTGTGTGTGTGTGTGTGTGTGTGTGTGTGAGAGAGAGAGAGAGAGAGAGAGAGAGAGAGAGAGACTGAAACTGTAGAACAGCATCATGCCATGCTATAAAAATCAAAGTCTAGCATGTTACATGAGAGTTAATGTTCATTTAGCAGAGAAGATAGCACTCAGTGAGACTGATCTGACATTAAATGAGACAATAAATATCAAAACAAGAGATGTGTAGGAAGAGTAGTCAAATACAGAGAAGGAAAACAAGAAGTTATAATTTGGAAGTTGTTAATCTGTGTAGGCAAGCAATATTTGTGAGATAGAGGTTTTGGTTAATGTAAATATGAATTAGCAATAATGTCCAGTTTACAATAATGAGAAAGGTAGGAACTACCAAGATAATGAGACACAGGGTTTGGATGAATGGATATTGTAAGCAGTTGACACACTACGCAGGCTGTGGTTTAGATAACTGAGTGAAAGAGAGAAAGAAGGAGAGGCAGGGAAAGAGAGAGAGAGAGAGAGAGAGAGAGAGAGAAGAAAATGGTGTTATGTCACCCTAAGGTTACAGTATAAGAACACTTTGTGCAGTTCTGCTGCTCTTCGGATTATTTTTGAGCCACTGATTTGATAAAGGACCATTCATGTCTGAGCATCATTTGCCTGCTGAAACTATCTTTAATCACAGTTGATGTTCCCGGGATTTGCATTGTCATTAAAAAGTAATGTGAGGATATGGACCATTTCCAAGCCTGCATGGCTTACTGGCAGAGGGAGTAGAAATGAGTTTCACCCTGCTTATTGATGTGTCATATCACTGTCACATTGTAAGAGTGGATGGACATTGCACTTTGGGGGAAAAAGTCTTGAAGCACCTGAAACGTGAAGGTCACTCTCATCTCCAAACATTTATGTGCAGTTTAGCCTTGTGTGCGATCCATGTCCTCTTCATCATCTGTTAAAACAATGCCCTCTCACCTCAGCAAAGACATATCCATGGGTAGAGTGGATGCTGCAATGGGCTGAGCAAAGGGTCTTCCTGAACTCAGATTTCCTGGTTTTGTCCATCAGTATAGATTTTTTAAACACATCTTGGGCAGTATTACTGTATTTGTCACAGGCTGTGTTGCTTGAAATCACCGAACTTTTAGTGTCCACTAAAGGATTCCCTTGTGTAATCTGACATATTGGACCATTTGTATAGTGGCTATTATGAGGCCAAGAACCTTGGGAACTGAGGGTACATCTAGTGCTGGATAGAGATTTAATACAGCTTGAATTATTGTAGATATTCTGTCTGGAGGTAGGATGACCACATGTTATATTGTGTCAAAATGGCAGGCAGTGAACATAGGAAAGTGGAATGGTTCCAGCTGGGATTTTATTAAATTTACAGTAACCCCCAATGACAGGCAGAGCTGAAGAAAGTATTTTCATGAAATAATTAGTTTGTCCACAGTGGGCACAGACATGAGCTGTCACTGGAGCCAAGCACTTGCTGACAATCTAGAAGACTATGGTGAGACTGAATGCAAGGGCTCTGAACTGACAATGACTGGCTCAGAACTGAAACTGAAGAAACCTTCTAAATGGCTTTGCTATCTTGATATCTAGGTAAGCATAACAGAGATCCAAAGAGAAGACCTAATCTTCTGCTTGCAAACAAGGCAGGATGAGTTGCACTGTAACCACCTTGAGGGCCTCTTTCTTCATGAACTGATTCAGATGACTTAGGTCTAGAATCAGTCCTTCCTGGTCTGGTCTGATGGTTTTGATCAATTCCATTCCCTATTTCTCCATTTGTTGTGTTTATTGCTTGTTATCATAGGTGATCCTGACAGAGGCACTCTGAAACTTTGACTACCTGATGTCAGAGTATCAGTAGCCTCTGATGATGATGGTGGCGATGAAGAGGTATAATTTGAGAGTGCAGAGAGTAAGTCTGACACTGAGGTTGCAGCTCCTACATCTCCTACTCATTGTAAACACAGTCAGTATGCCTTTGCATACCCATGACAAGGAACCCTCCCATATAAGACAGGTTGAGTGTGACACAGTTGATCAGGGTAGTGTGGTTACTCTGGTTGTCGACCTGATTAATTCTCTCCACAGCCATTGTGAGGGTGAAGTGCCACACAGGAGGGTTGGTAAAGGTGCTCAGAAGAGGCCTGCTGCCCACTCTCCTCCTGATGCTGGTGTGTCATTGGGTGCCACCGTATGTACATATGTAGGGCCATAATGGAGGCAAAAGCATGTTCCACCAGGGCCTTGGAAGAGATAGTGCAAGTACCAAATGTCATGCTTCCTGAGGTGCATGACTCCCTGAAATGTGAAGGTGACTCCTTGGGCAGGATGAATTACATACTGGATCTGCAGATATGGTAGGCCATGAGCTCATGGTCTTGGATGTCATCATGATGAGAGCTTATTAAGCAGATGTCACTCACATTTAGGTAGCACCCCAACTTCTAGCTAGGGCCATAGAAGCAGCAGTGCAGCTCCTGCAGTGATAGTTCTCATGGTCAGGGGTGACGATGCTGAAATTACTTGTCCAAGATTCCAGGATGTAGTGCTAGTACAGTGCTTAATTGTGTTCATGCAGACGCACACACACACACACACACACACACACACACACACACACACACACACACACACACACACACACACACACACACACACACACAAAAAAACACTTGCCCATTCCATTTCACTCACTCACATGTAAGCTGTCTAAACAGTACTGTTGAGTGAGATGCATATCTTATTACTGGCCTTGACCACAATATATTTTAATAAATACATGTGTTTCTTACTCATACGCACACTTACTTCTTTGGTGTTAGTCTGTGGCACCAAACACTTTATTAAAGTATTATTGCATAAAACTCCTGCATGGTTCTTGCTCTATCCTGTGGTGTGCATGGAAAAGTGATGTGGCCCCTTGCATGTAGCAGCACTGCATGTAAAAACCAATGTAATATTCTGGAGACTGATGACTATGACACCCCTAATATATCAACTGCGGGGCTCTGGAAAGTGCCAGTAACTAGTATACTTAATGCTGCACATACCTTTGTTTCTACTGGGTGGGGTCTCCATGATTTCCCTGGGCCCTGATGTAGGAATGGCAGAGGTTACATAGTTCCTTCAGTGGTTCCCTGTCCACCCTGTATTGCTCAGCAGTTTCAGTTTCTGTACCATGCAGTCCATGATAAGTCATATGGAGTCTAAAGAATTTTCTTCATCTTGCCTTGAGTCTGGCAGCAACAGCACCTTGATTTAAAGACTATCGCACATATAGCATAATGATAGCATCAACAACCCCTAGTATGTTTTTTTTCTAAGTGTAATCATGCTTGTATTCTAAAGAGTTTTGGAGATCATGGCAAAAATGAACACTGAGTGTACACAATTGCTTTATAGCTTCCTGAACAGCTCCATCATGTTAGATCGGTTAATTAGCATGTAGTTCAGCTGTTTATGCTGTCATTAGTATAGTCTGCCATTTACCTTTGTTGTGAGGCTCTACACAATGTGGAAAACCAATTAATGAATACCAAATAGTGCACTATCATGTTGGCAGCACAGAAATAGCAGCACTTAATGCAGCTGTTAATGAATCTGATCTAATGTATTTGCAAAAATATAGGTTTAACCAGTTGTAGTCAGTGGTTTAGAACCCAATTAACCGATCCTTGGCCACATAATGAAAAGTTAATTTTATGCTGTGTTTGTCTAGGATAAATCAGAATGATATATGCTTGACATGGAAATTTGAAGTAATATAAGCCATGCTTATCTCATTTAAATCAGAAAGATACAAGCCATTGATTGTGAGAAAAGCTCTCTTTAAAATACAATTTTACAGTCTATGCTTGGTCAGAAGGAATTAAGTAACCATTGGCCATGTTTGGGATAATTTAGAACAGAAGGGGACATGCCATGCTTTACTAGAACTGATGTCATTAATGACATGCTTCATGTTTGGGATCATTTAGAACAGAAGGGGACATGCCATGCTTGACTAGAACTGATGTAATTAATGACATGCTCCATTTACTTAAGACAAAATGGGGAATGACTTGTTTTGCCAGGATGGGTGAAGTTATTTTGAAAATGCTTGGATCAATTTGAATTAAATGGAGATATGCTTTTCCTAGCAGTGGAGAAGGAAGTTACTAAGCCATGTTTGACTTGATTAAATCAGAAATATACAGACTATGCTTGGTAAGGAACACTAAAGTAATTTAAGCCAAGTCTGGATCAGTTAATTCAGAAAGGTGTGAGCCATATTTGGTCATGACAGATAAAATAATTTTTAAGACATGCTTAGCTCTTAAAATGAAGTTGTGTACGCCATTCTTGACTAGGGGGGGGGGGGTATGTTTAGGCCCTGTTTAGTATAATTCAAAAAGGTAGACATGCCATGTTTTACAATAAACAGCAAGGCTATTTGGTCCACGATTTGCTTAAATAATCCAAAATGAGGAACACAACACTTGACTATGATGGACAATGTTATTTTAATCATGTTTTGCTAAAAAAAATGAAATCATGCAGATCATACAGATTATACCTACCTAACCACACCCCTCTCCTTTACCTCCAATTACAATCCAACTGCAACTATCCAATCAGCTCTCTTCACTCCATACTTCTTCCTTAACCACACCCTTTCACATACCACACCCACTTCACTTGTACTAGTTACTAAAAGTGACTACCCACCTTTAAAATGTATAAACTCCCCACCCTAGTACTCAAACATACCATAGTTGTTATTCCCACTCTAATATTAGTACACCTTACTACCTCCTATGAACAACCACTACTTTCACACCTTAACAACCCAGCTAAACAAACTTCCTCTTTAACTCCTACCTACCTCAACCATCACATCAACATAACTTCCACACCTAGCTATCTTTTACCTAGATATCATAGAATAACCCACATAAAACATGTATACCCAAATCCCAGTAAGATAACACTACATACCTAACCCTACTTCTCTCACTTAAGAATGGAGATATTCACCCAAACCCAGGTCCAATTGACTCCTCCTTAAATCAATCCATTTTGTTAACCCACTATTTAAAAACCCAAAAACTCACTCTCAATAGCTAACCTTAACATAGTAGTATTAATAATAAAACAACTCAACTGCATGCTCTCTTAGAAGTGTACTCATTTGATATTATTTGCCTAACAGAAACCTGGTTAAAACCCTTAACAAAAGACAGCGAACTCATTCCTCCTGGCTATAATATCATCTAAAAGGTGGTGGTATAGCTATCTTATTTAAATCCAGCCTTCAAATAGCCACTTTCCATCAAAACCTCCCAAGACTCTAATGCTGAAATTCTTATTACCAAACTTAAACTAAACACAGTCAAATCAATCTTTATTATTTGCATTTATGTTCCCCCAGGAAATAATATTTCTACCATAGAAAAGTTCCTATGTTGGCTATCACTAAACTTACCCCAAGAAACAATCATAAACATTGATTGGCAATCCTGTAACAACAAACATCCTACTAGCCATATTAACCTTTATGGATTCTCTCAGATTATCACCTCCCCCACCAGAATAAATAAAACTAACAAAAAAGAAAGTACCATAGACTGGATACTCACCAATAATCAACCCCATACATTTGTTGATATAAGTGATCACTTATTAACCTACATCATCAGACTCAAAACCAACCCTCCTACCCAAACATAACCAGAACAATCAGATCTAAAAAAAAATTTTAACTTGGAGCTATTTCAAACTGAACTGAAGGCATGTAACTGGACACCCTTAAAACACCTTTCTCTTGGCTGTAGATTACTTTAATGCTAAGTTTCTGACCATACTTAACTACCATGAGAATTCAAACTAAATCTGCCCCTGGCTCTCAATAGAAACCAAACTAAAAATCAATCTAAGAAATAAAATCTGGAACAAAACTAAAACACAACTGATTACCAAAACTTCAAACAACTGAGAAATGAGACCAAAAAGCAATAATGAACGATAAAAAAACTACTACCTGAAACCTCAACATACTCACCAAAATAACCCACAAAAGTTCTGGGCAAACATAAATCAATTACTACAGCCAAGTAAACCTGTCACACCCAACCCACAAGGCTCTGACATAAGGAACCCCCACCAAATTGCAAATAACTTTAATGCCTTCTTAACTATTCAAACCCTAGCCAGTCAACTCCCCATCAATAACACAAACATATCTAACAACAACCTAAACCCCCCATTTACCTGTCCCAACAACTTATGTTCTCTCCTTCTCAAAAACTCAAATCCAAATCAATAGCCTACCCAATTTCTATACTGATAAACAGAACCATCACTGAAGGATATGTCCTTAAACTTTGGAAAATCTCCCACATTACCCCACTTCATAAGGGTGGAAATTCTACTGAAATCTCTAACTACCGCCCTTCTCTCTCCCTTATCTAAGATTATGGAAAGGTGTACCCACAAGCAACTGCTTCACCACCTTCTCCAAAATAACTTACTCTCTAAAACCCAACATGGTTTCAGACCATCCCACAGTACCACCACTGCCCTCCTCTCCTTTACAGACACAACCAACAAAAATATAACACCCTTTCCTCTGTACTTTTCTTAGATCTATCCAAAGCAACCACCAAATACTCATTCTCATTCTTCAATCCTTGTCAATTGATACCCAATCTATTAACTGGTTTAAGTCCTACTTAAATAACAGACATCAAGCAGTCCTCTGGAACTCCACTCTATCCTCCCAGCTACCTGTCAACATTGGTGTCCCACAAGGCTCCATACTGGGTCCCCTCCTATTTTCTTTATTTATCAATGACCTCCACCAAGTAGTTGCTACATGTATACAATACGCAGATGATTCTACACTAATCTGCTCAGCCACATCTGTATCAGACCTTCACTCCCACACAAAACACATATTTAAATCTGTAGAAGAATGGTTTTGCCAACGCTGTCTACTACTTAACCCAAAAAAAACTAAACTCCTCCTCTTCACACCTTCCAGCAAATCTCCCCACATTGACTTTACTATAACATCAAAAAATGGCACACCTATAGCACAAGATCCTACTACCAAACTACTAGGCATAACCATTGATAACAAGCTTAACTTTGAAGCCCATATAGACAACACATTGAAAACCATTAACAAAAAATAGGCTCTCTTTACAGAATCAAACCTTTCCTCACTCCAGAATCTAGAACAACTATAGCCCACTCCCACCTTATCTTACCCCTTCTCTATGCCTCTCCCATATTTACCAACTTATCAAAAAAGAATTTGTTGAAATTAAACAACTCCTACCACAACATAGCCAGATTTGCCACAGGAAACCCTTACAGAACCCACCACTGTACTAATTTAAAACAACTAGGCTGGCTTGAATTTCTGCAGCAACTAAAAAATAATCAATTAGGCATAGCCCATCAAATTCTTTATCAACCTGACAAAACACCTATACTATCTACTCTTATTCTCCCTTACCATAACCTAAAGTCCCTAAGATCTGCACACAAACTTCTTATAGATACTGTCAAGTCAAACAACAAGGCTGGAGACTCTTTTTTCTAACACTGTTGGAAAAGATTGGAACCTGCTTCCCTCTGAACTTTCATCTATTCCCTCAAAATCTCTCTTTAAAAAGAAACTCAAGCTATACCTCAAAACACAATGGCTGTGCCCCTGTACTAATCCTGACTAACTTTATTTCATGACCCCTGACTATACTTCACATCTCTAATATCCAATTTCTATGTCAAAGTGGCACTCACTGATCTGTAACTCCTTCTTACTATCTATGAAGAAAAAAAAAAAAGTGTGTACTTACTTCTCTTCTTACTTTACTATTTCCCTACTCTCTGTACTTTTTGTATTTTCTCCATGTATGTCATGTGCTACTATATTTTGTTTATTTCCTAACTACTGCATGTTTATATCTTATAACTTTGTCACTAGTAACAATGTCTTAATTTTATCTAATTTTTACCTAATTACTTTACATGTACTTCTTTAATGGGATTTTATTTAGTATCATTATAATTATTCATTTGGAGCTTATCTCCCCGGGCCTCTACTGAAAATGGACATATATCCAGTTAGACTAGCCCGGTCAACAAATGTAAAATAAAAATAAAATAAATCATACTTAGTGGATGGATGTCACAGAAGCCGTGCTGGATCTAGCTAAAGCCAAACAAAGCAGACCTTATTTTGCCATGAAAAACAACACAGTTGAAGTAATTATTGACTCATCTGAGGGCACAGTGGTGCAGGCCATGTGATGCTCATGGGTAAGGTGTGATTTCTGACATGATGAAGTCAGAACAAATTTGGGGACGATCAAGAATAGCAGGGGTCCATATTATTACAAATGGGCTGCAATAACCGAGCCCTGGTCCTTTCTTTTCTTTTACTAGATATTTACCACATCAATATAATTAAAGCTGTTCTTCCTGTATTAAGACAAAATTAAGTAGCTCATACTTGACCAAGATGGATGTTAAGCTTTGCTCAGTTACAATAAAATGGTGCAGGTCATGTTTTGATATGATAGTCTGTAATAGTATGGGGCACATGTAAAACACAATGATGCAGGCTATAATTGGCCAGACTAATAGAACATTGTTATACTATGTTTTTTCTCAATGAAAACAGAAAGAGGCAAATAATGCTTGGATAATAAGAAAGAAATGATTGCAGGCCATGTTTGCCTCACTTATATAAAATATGGTACAGGGCATTCTTGGCTAAGATTATGCTATATTAGGCCATATACGGATGAATGAAAACATGATGTTGCAGCTGGTGCTTGATCAGAGTAAACTGGAATTGTGTGTTCATAACTGTTTTTTTAACTGAAAGCCTGGGTGTACCCATTATCAGGGGAAATTGGCATTGTGCATTCATAGCTTGTTTATTTAACTGAAAGCCTGGGTGCACCCATGATCAGGGGAAACTGGCATTGTGCATTCATAGCTGTTTATTTAACTGAAAGCCTGGGTGTACCCATTATCAGGGGAAACTGGAATTGTGCATTCATAACTGTTTATTTAATTGAAAGCTTGGGTGTACCCATTATCAGAGGAAACTGACATTGTACATTCATAACTGTTTATTTAACTGAAAGTCTGGGTGTACCCATTATCAGGGGAAAATGGCATTGTGCATTCATAACTGTCTATTTAACTGAAAGCTTGGGTGTACCCGTTATTAGGGAAAACTGGCATTGTGCATTCATAACTGTTTATTTAACTGAAAGCCTGGGTGTACCTATTATCAGGGGAAACTGGCATTGTGCATTCATAACTGTTTATTTAACTGAAAGCCTGGGTGTACCCATTATCAGAGGAAACTGGCATTGTGCATTCATAACTGTTTATTTAACTGAAAGCTTGGGTGTACCAGTTATCTTAACTATATATCTGGGTGTGACAATATGGGCAGAGTGCCATTGTTCATCAAGAGGTTAGTATATCTGACAGCTGAGAACAACTTAGAGGTTATGCTCATAATGTCTAGTCATCTGCTATAGGACATTGCTTCTCGTGGGATAAATGCAGCTCAGGAGTGGCTATAGATATAGTTAGGTGTTGACAGGAGGGTATGCATTACAATTATTGAAAACTAGAGGCTATTAACATGGACAGATAGCATATACACACAGGAAATATGCTCTGCATCAGTAGATCGGCAGCATCTATCAAGGTTAATCTGGTTTATTCAGTTTTTATCCCACTATGAGAAACAGTTACTGCATTTCAGAAGAGAGAAGGGTACATAGAGTTAAAATATCAGTCTGTGCCATGGGGTCTGAGGTTGATAATGGGAAAATAACTTGATATCACAGTTTGCAGACATTTTATGTGTTTCAAGTGTGAAGACACTCCCCTAGAAGTAGCACGGCCAGGATAAGCAACATACAGGTTCCCATTTGTTTAGTGCACAGATGACAATAGGGAAGGGCAAACAGGGAGATGAAGTATGGAGGTATGGATAGAGTCAGAGCATCACTGTAAACATTTAAGGCTCTCTGAAATATTAACTACAATAGCATGTGACCAACATATCTGCTTCACACTGCTAAGGTCTGTGGTTCAATCCTAATGTTCTATTACTCTCTGTGAGGAATTTCCATATTTCCTACTGATATACTAGTAAGCCACCATCAGGTATTGTGATCACCTTTCACCTTTGAAAACATGACATTTTACTATGGATACTAAATTGCCCATCTGTATTGTATTGTATTTGCCCTTTCCTATGTTACCTAAGTCATGACTAAAAAGAGTCGATACACTAACCAAAAAAAATGATAAAAAATAAATAACTGCTGGATAATGAATTGTTAAGTAAGTCCTTGCAGGTATGACATGTGCAGTTATACTGCTACTCAGCAAAGTGTTTAAACTAATAACAGCATGATTATTGAGGTATTATGAACAAACATATATACCCAAGCTGTTTTGGTTTAGTTTCCTGATCCTGTTAAACACATTAACAATGCACACTGAAAGTCAGAAGTAAAATCAACTTTTTCTTGGAATAATAATTCATCAGAAACTAGCTGAACACATGAAATGCGGAGATACAAGAAGATAGAATCACCACATAAAATTAGAAAATGCTTGCAATTTTCTGTGGTGATGAAGAGAGTGAAATTGTCTGTACGTCTGATTTATGTAGCTCATGTCAGTGAACTCTACATTATCTCTTACACACATTTTTATAAGCTGTTGTATTATCAATTTATGTGCAATTCAACTGAAAACGTTACAAAGTCAGTTTTGAAACAGCCTCTCCAGGCTATGACTAAGCTGGGAAAAGATTACAGAAGTACTTTAATGGGGTCTGCACTGCATTAAAGATGTCTCCACATTCTGAGTGCTACAATGAATTGCTTGCTTCTCTGCTGCCATTGTAGAACTGAATTATGAGTGGGGACTTCGAGGAAAATTCTGATCCTTAGCCTGACAAAAGGTACAGTTTATTCTTCTGATGACGAGTACCTGCTTTGTAATTCATGCTCAGCTTTGTTAAGCTCATTATCTTTTTCTCTCTGAGGATTTACCCAAATGCTTTAATTCTGAGCAAATGTTGATGTTCTCACTCTCACTATATTTTCTTCATGAAGTTCCTTCCATAGCTGCATACTGTACATTTTCTATACATAATCCTTTAAAATGTTGACCACCTTATGCAGACCACATATTTATGCATAACCATGTGCCAGCTCAACTTGGGCTAAGGCTGCATGTAACACTTGTGTTTAAATACTGAATAGTGCTACATCTCCAGCGGCGTTACAGATGCACGACAATAAGAGCTCTCAACGTCTTTACTCGTGATTCAGAGGCAAGGCCAAAAATAATGAGGGTCAAAGGCCCAAAACCAGGAACATTTTTTTTAAATATTACACTAATTCACTTAGAAGATTAATAGAACAACATGTGTTGTATCAGTATGCATTTTCTGAGGAACAACAAATATGGCACTCTAATGTGTGACACTATCGACTGACTGCAATTCTTAGTAATTTAGCAAAAAATCAGAAGTTTTTTTTTTCGTGAGAGACAGCACAAAATATGACACAAAATCAGACATGTTCTGATGATGACTTTACAAGATCTTCATCTGTTTAAAATCCCTTTCTCTATGATCCATATTTAAAAAATGTCGTGATGTGTTCCTAAATGATGTCAATCCACCATATGATAGTTTTACACTAAAGTGACATCTAACTTGCTCCTGTTTTCAAACCATTTGATGTATTCAACTGAACTTTTCTGAGATTTCACACCATGAATTATGTCTCTTAGTGGTTAAACTTGAACAATATTTGCCATTGACTTAAATGAAAAGATAAACATTTTGTGCTTTTCAAATTCCAGAATGTTATCCATCAGTTTCATGAAATTAATGTCTGTGATCTCTTCTTGGGATATTTATAGTGTCTGATTTTGTATTCACTGTGGGATAGCAAGAAAGCAAACAATAGTTTCGTTTTCTTATAGACTAAAATGGGGGAGATGGTCAAAACATTAAACTGCAAATGTCACAGAAAAGTGAGATACAACTTGAACATGTACTTTCAAAGTTCTTGCGACCATGCTTCATTCATGAAATAGGATTTGGAGACATGCACCAGATAGAAATATTTGATCCTAATACATTTTTTTAATATAATTTCACTTCAATATCTTGAAAGGCACACAAAAGAGCTTTTAAAATGTAATTCTGTCTTAGAATACATGGTTAAAGAACTGCAAAACTACACTCTTCCAAGGGTCTCATACTGAATTCCACTAACATACTGAAAGTGAATTATGGGTGTGCCAAGCTAAAGTCTCATCTTTGCTGCATATGATAGGACTAAGCATTACAGGGTACGTTAGCTGTGATATCACAAGTCCATTGGTGCTACAACACAATTAAACTACATGCTGGGAATGCTTCACTGCAGCATTGTAAGGTAAGACAGGATACTTCCCTTTAACATGGTAATGTGCAGTTAGTATCTGATGTATGTACTGCCAGACATAGGTTCATAGGTGTGTACTAGGATAATGGCCCTGGAGCCTTTACAAGTCTAGCCCATAGGATTACCCTGGCATTGTGCCACCCGACCTTAGTTCCCAGTGCATCTGTCAAGCATTCCCAGCATGTAGTTTAATTGTGTTGTAGCACCAATGGACTTGTGATATCCAGGGTGAATTTTCTATTTCCCATCCACTCATCAAGATTTCTCTTGAAGAGGGCCAGTGAGGTGCTCTGTTTGACATGCATGGGAAGTCTATTCCATAACATGGGGAGTCTCTGGGTTATGAACCTGTCCCTCCAGCATGTTCTGTTGATTGTGGTAATGAGGCTGAGGTTTCTGGAGTGTGTGGTGTGGAGGAATTGGGATTTCTTTAGATGTAGCATTTCTAACAGAGCTGGGTCATATGTGGCTTTGTAAGTCAAGCAGAGATCGCCTCTAAGTAGGCGATATGAGACAGAGAATAGTTGGAGTTTTTTGAGTCTGTCCATATAGGACACGTGTTTAAGGCCTAAGATCCTCTTTGTGAGGTACTTTTGTGGCCTCTCCAGTTGTTGCAGCTGTCTAGTGAGGTACATGCCAAATGGGGCATTGTACTCGATGATTGGCCTAATGAGGGAAGAGTAGAGGGAGACAATGACCTCTTTCTTCCTGAATGCATAACCCTTAGTAATGAGATGTGCCACATAGAAGGACTTTCTGACCACAGTGGCAATGTGGTGGTCAGAAGAGAAATTGCTGTCAGCCTGTGTTCCCAGATCTCTTATAACACCTTCTGTGTTCAGTGGACTACCATCGATGTGGTGATTCAAGGGGATGACACATTTTTTGGCATTGAGCTTAAGGCCATGTTTCTGACACCAGTCGTTAGTCTTAGTAAGGCCTTTCTGTAGGATGTCAACATGACTTGGGGAGTTAATAATAGCTCCCAACTTGCAATCATCTACCAACTTTGGCAGCCTGAGTCCCTTCATGTTCGCCTGGACTTCAGAGAAGTAGATGCCAAACAGGAGAAGATGCAGGACCGAACCCTGTGGGACTCCACTTTTGATTGGTCAGCAGTCTGACTTGGAGTCTGCTACTTTCACACAGTGGGTTCTATCTGTGAGCCAGTTTGCAACCCACCTAGTGATATAGAGGTTGATGCCTAGCTTAGTGAGTTTTCTAATGACTCCTGAGTGGGAATGGTACCAAAGGCCTTGGCCAAATCAAGGTAGGCTGTATGAACCACCTTGCCTTCATCCACAGCTGTGGTGACTGACTCAAAGAAGTCAACCAGGTTAAGTTGGCATGATCTATCCTTCACAAAACCAAACTGTGTGGGATCCAGAGTTTGGAGATTCCCTATATCCTTGCTTATTAGGTCCATGATGATGCATTCCATAGCTTTGCACATCAGATTCATCAGGCTAATGGGGCGATAGTTCCCAGGGTCTGTATTCACTCCTCCTTTGTGGAGAGGGATGACTGTAGCAGTGCGCCATTCAGTAGGGACAAAGCCTGAAGTGAGGCTGCGATTGAACAAGGCACACAGGTGAGTTGCCAGTTCACTCTGTAGTTCATGTAGAACATAGCCAGGGATATTGTAGGGTCCCATAGAAGCTGTATTCTTGGCCTTGGACAGTGATATTTTAACCTGTGCAGCAGTAATACTGGGTGCCTGGCAATCTACTGGTATTGTGATTTGTCCTTTGGGGGGGTAAATTTGGCACTGAATCTGTCAGCCAGTATATTGGCAATATATGTTGGCTCGGTATAGGAGGTACCATTGTGCAGTAGCTCAGAGTAAATCTGGGTATTGTCGTGGAGATTCTTTGCATAATTATAGAAGGTGTTCTGGTTGTCTTTACTATCTGCTGCAGTTCTGTTTTCATAGCTAGCTTTAGAGGATTTGATGAGGGATCTCAACTTTTTGTTGAGGCTGATAAGGGAGTTTTTCCAGTCTTGGGACTTCACCTTATTCCGCATCAGTTTCCTCCTTCTTTTGTAGAGTTTGTTTATGGCAGGGGAACACCAGATTGGCCTCCTTTTTTTTGGAGGAGAGTGTCTTGGTTCTATTGGGTATGACGAGATCCTTGCATTTGTGTACGTGTTCGTACAGTGCATTGGGGTATGATTCGGCAGTCATGCAACTATTCTCCATTTACATGGGTGCCGTAAAGTTAGCCACCTCTGTTTTTAGGAGCCCAAAGTTAGCTTTGGAGAAGTTTTTCATGGTGGATATGTGGATTTCCAAGGTGATTACTTTGTGGTCAGATCTAACCAGGGAAGAGCTGACTATTGGTGTAGAGCAACAGTCACCTATGTTAGTAATGACCAGCTCAAGGATGTTGCTACCTCTAGTGGGGGTAAGAATGAGCTGGTCCAGGGCATTGGAATTAATGAATTCCAGGAAATGTGGGGCAAGTATATTGGTACATGAGTAGTTTTACCAGTTAATAGAAGGGTAGTTGAAGTTGCCCAGTGTGAGAGTGCTAGGTTGGACCCTAATATTCTCCAGGGTGCTTAGGAACGTGGAGTGTGAGTCTTGGGACATGGTCGGGGACCTATAGCAGGCTGTCACCTGAATCGCTGTCTTACCCAATGTTAGCTGCACCTGAAGTATCTCTGATGCATTATGTTGGGCAACCAGTCTGGAGGTGTGCGCATCCTTTATGAATATGTAAATACCACCACCTTTGGAGCTTCGGTCCAAGCTCTAGGGCCAAAAGTTGTGGAATGAGTTATAGCCTGGTAGTGCAGGGGTGCTTTCTGCTGCCTTGAACCAGGTCTCTGTTACAGCACAAATGTTGATGTTCTCCATTTTAAGGAGTGCTTCGGGCGTCTTTTATTCTTTTAACCCACATAATCCCATTCAGACATTATTTCTCACACTCTGCATGCTGAGTTTTTAGACAGAGTGTGCTAATCATATATCCTTTGATGTATTTTGCTTGGTATTATTAAAATGTGTCAGTAAAACACATTCACAGGTAAAACACACATTATCTCAAACCATGAAGGATACTATAAATGTATAAAGCATATTAGTTAACAATTCTAAACAGCAAGTAAGTGATCCAATTCTTGCTGTTGTTAATTCAGCCATCTTTACCTCTTCTGCAGAACTGTCTGATACACTAATGTTTATAATAACAAATACTAAGCTGGAGTGGAGAAGACATTGTGGCATTGATGAACTGCCCTGGCATGCCCTTTGCTGCAAATATGCACTACGTTTTATAAGTTTTTAAGGAAGAAATCATGGAGTATGGATTACCCATACTGCAATGAATATGAACAAGTATGTGATACATGCATCTTACACAGCAGCTTGACAACATTACATCCATAGTCTTTTTTTTTCTCAAAGGTAAACCACACCTTAGTAGTACATTGTCTCAGGACAATTAAATCCCAAATGAAACCATCAGAAGCTGAAAGCACATACAAAACAAGAACAGTGTGTTACAGCATTTATTTTCATATACTATTATTCAGCCTCGGAATATTTTGATTAGATAAAACACTTTTCAACTCCTACCTGTCCTAAGGATTGATAAAACAGGTTATAACACCTAATTGGCTTCAATCACTGTAGTGACCTTGGCATAAAATTGTTTATGAAAGACATGATACAAGAAGCAATAAGTATTTTTTATTGAAGTGGAGAAGGGGCATCTTGGTGGAGTAATTTAAAGAGGTGGGAGCCCAAAAGTAGGTTGGGTCTGGCTTGTGCTCGCAATCATTTTGCCTTAGATAAAAAGAGAGAGAAGCCATGTTCAACAATAATGGTTAATAATTAGAAAAATTTTATTAAATAAGGTATATATAGTGTTATTTTTTTTTTATTAGAGGAGCAAATTAGGTACCTTTGTGTAAGAGTTGTGTAAGCAGGACATCTGTTGTGTGTTTGTCTGGAAGGAAGGAACTAGGACATTTTATGAGTTTTTAGAGCCCAAGAGAAGGAGGTAACTTATTTTTATTCATGATTTTAATATGACCAACAAGGTTAAACCAAATACCTAATACCTGAATACCTGACCTAAGTGAAAAGTATTAGTATATAACAGTTATATATATTGATTAGCTGCATATAATATATATCATAAATGCATTGTATTAAATTTTATTACTTGTATTGTATGTGTTACTTTGCCTTGTGTCTATGTCTCTGTCCCTTTCACTCCTGGTCCTGACCTAGTAAATACAGATTCTAATCTTGCACATTATCATTGAAGCAGTGCTCAATGCTAAGAGCCTAAATCAGAAAATGTTGCCCCTTCAAGGCCTTTTTAACTCT
The DNA here is from genome assembly GCF_019279795.1 of Protopterus annectens. Lineage (NCBI taxonomy): Eukaryota > Metazoa > Chordata > Ceratodontiformes > Protopteridae > Protopterus > Protopterus annectens. The sequence continues at coordinate 1,027,438,257 of NC_056746.1, read as the reverse complement.
GGAAAGGCTGTTCGAATACCTGACAAAATATGTCACTAAAACCTGATTGCAGAGCAGTGATGCTATTCACTCTTAACCTGAAGCGTCTGCCTAGTACTTGTTTAAATCCATAAGTGTAGATAGCATTAATGCTGGTGGCTCTGTGTCTGTCTTTTTCCAAAACATCATCAGATCTAGATTAATTCACCAATAGAATGAACTTTAACGTCTCCTTAGCCTAATATCAGTAAACAAAGCCTGCATCCTGGCCAGCTATGGAATCCTGTCCATGACAAAAGCAAGTCCTGAAACATATCTTAACAATCTAGTGTTCTCTAGCATTAACCACACACTATCTTTCTAGGAGAATGTAACTACCCATTCATAACTTGGCACATATACAGCTCTACGAATAAATATGCTCAGTGCCTCTTTGACATCCTTCTTATTGCAGACTCCTTTAATCAGATAGTAACCTCCCTTCCTGGAGGCACTGATATACTAAGTCTTGCCCTCACAAATGCAGCCCCTGTCTACTCCTTGCCCACTGTCATAACCTCACTGGTCAAATCAGACTACCACACTGGCTTAATAGTCCCAGTACAGGTCAATGACTAAACCAGCTATCTTTAGAGACTTCTCCAAGCCCAGTTTCCTTGTACTTATCGATGACTTGATATGGCTTAACAGACCATCACACATTAATGACCCTATAGCAAATCTGACCACATATACCCAGAGTTTACACAAATGTAATGCCGGGTGTATAATCAAGCTCTTCTGCTGGAACTATAAACAAACTGTGCAATGAGGGGAAAAAACTAACGACCCTAAATAACAAAACAAAAGGTCATAAGCAACCTCAGAAAGGATAACAAAGAACTCAGCAGCAAAATAAAATCCTACAGAGGTATGTATGGACTAAAAATCAATAAAGCGTAACCTCAAGATATTGTTTAATTATGTACAGAACTTCTGAAACAATGCCCAACATGACACCAAGCTTATCTCAAATAACATTAGCTACTTAAACCCTGAGAATATAGCTAATATCCTTGCAGATAAATGCAGCACCAACTCCTTCCCTGTGTCATCTCTAAACTTCCCAGTGCACCATATCCCATCTAATATCCCGCAAGGTCATTACCTTTGAATGGATACTAAAAGCACTCACCAGTCCTAAAAATACCATTTGTACAGGGCCAGTTGATATACTATACCTGTAAAAAACTACAGTCTGATCTCATCAAACTATTCAAACATGTTTTTTTTTTCCACTGTATAGTCATCAGAAGCCTGGAGAACAACTGTAGACATTACCCTCACAAAAGAGGCTCCACTATGGACCCTGGCTACAGACCTATTAGTCTTACCAGCATGATTTGTATGACGATAAAATGCATCATCATGGACCTCATAAACACGGCATAGGAAACCTACAATCCCCAGCCCTAACCAATTTGGCTTTGTAAAAGGTAGATCATACCAGCTGAGTGAAAGCTGGATGTAAAACCAATCAACCTGACAAACATAAAATAAAGATTGCTGCAGTCACTACAGGTTCCCTGACAGGACATAGTTTGGAAATTGATGACATGATGGTGAGGAGGCTGGACATTCTCTGTATCCACGAGAGAAGCTGGAAGGGCAGTACAACAAAACCACTTGGCTTGGGATCTAGAGTCTACTACTTGAAATGGTGTTGAAATTGTGATGAGGGATGTGCTTCAGAAGACAATGAGGAATGTCATCAGAAGTGTCTACTTCAGTAGACCGACATCCCACTTACCCAACTTTCATAATGCCGAGATAAAAAAGCTGACAACCCCATATAATTGATGTCTATGGAAAACTTACTTGCACTTCAGGTAAGTAACCACTTGGCCCACCTGAAAAATAAATTAAAACCAAACCAAACCCGCCCATGTGGGGGTATTCGCCCCCCACAACCCAATAACTAAATATACCAACTCGGAGACTGGACTACCGTGGGGATAAGGGGCAAAGTTCAACATGGTAGCCAAGCAGTTACTTACCTGAAGTGGAAAGTTGGTGTTCTGGGAAGTCGGTGATATGGGGTTGGTCTTTTCGTCTCAGGATTATGAAAGTTGGGTAAGTGGGATTTCAGTCTACTGAAGTACTGTAGATCCCATGAGAATTAGTGATAAATGCATAACAGTCAGATTCTAGTGTAAAGATAAGGCAACATTCATTATCTTAGCCTATACCTCACAGGTCGGTTGTTCTTAGGAGAAAAGTGCATTCAGGCAGCAGATGCAGAACCTACTAGCTAAAGCAAGACAACAGCTGTTGGTATTAATAATGGAGTAGACAAAAATTGCCAGCATCAGGTTCAGTGTAAAGCATCAAAAAAACATCCAAAGGTTGATATATAAAGTATATAAACTTTTAATACTAAACACCCAGACCAGTTTCAGCCAGCAGGCTTTCCTCAGTGGGATGAAAAAGCATTAACTGTAAAGTGACACACACATACACATATATATATATATATATATATATATATATATATATATATATATATATATATATATAGTATGAGTCATCCAATAGGATTCTTCCCAATGTGTTCTTCCCACATTCAAATTGTTTCCTATATGACAGACAAAGAGAAAATGAAAAGTTGTACATTAAAATAAAATAAAATAACACATGCTAATAAAAGTGAAACACATAATTTTATAAATGATCATTCAAACCTGGTGAGAACAAAGCTCCCGGTTTAATGATCCAATACTTCTCTTTTTTAGTGAGAATAGAATGCCATCCCTGTTTGTTGGATCTGTCCCCAAGGATTCTGTCAATGATGGTAAACTGGAACCTGGCTGAATTATGTTGTATACTGTGTCGAAATAAGGCATTGGTCTCCCTCTTAGTTCGTATGTCACTGTGATGTTCAAACATATGTAATCGAAGTGGTCGTGAAGTTTGTCCAACATAGAATGAACCACATGTGCATGTAGCAAAGTATACCACCCAATCACTGTTACAATTGCCAAAAAATTTGATATCAAATATTCTGTCTGTATTTTTACTGGTAAAATGTTTTGATCTGAAAATGAAAGGACATGATGAACAATGACCACAGTGGTATGTACCCCATAGTTTGTCACCTGTCATGGTTAATTGGTGGTTTATTGCTCCAGCTGAACTGACCCTTTTGTAATGTGAAAAAAATGATCCCAATGTCCTGCCCGTTCTATATGCATACCTGCATATATCACCAATCCACGGTTTGATCTCCTCATTGGCAGTGAGAATATTCCAATGCTTGGATATAACATTCCTCATAAGGTTAATGCTACATTCAAATGTGGTGATGAACCGGTTAGGTTCATCCTGTTCAGTGTGAATCTTGTCAGAATATTGGAGAAGAGTGGTTCTGGTGGAGTTAAGAGCAACTTGTTGAGCACCCCGGATGTCAAGTTCCTGGTAGCCCCTGGCTCTAAATCTGTTAGCTAAATCTTGTTGAGATGCATCATAGTCATTATCTGAGGAACAGATTCTACGAATCCTGAGAAACTGAGACTTGGGTATGTTTTGGATAATGTGGTTGAGATGCATACTAGTTGCATGTAATAGACTGTTATACTGAGGGTAGTTACGAAATGTTTTACTACATAAAGTGTCATCAGAATTCCTGGTTATAGTTACATCCAGGAAATTGATCTAATTTTTTATCATAAGTAGATGAAAACTCAATACCCCATTTGTTATGATTAAGATATTGGACAAATTCTGCTAAATATTGTTCATCAGAACACCAAACCAACCAAAAATCAACCAAATATCGACGCCATATGTCTAGTTCATCTAAATACAAATTATGTGAGGTGTCATAAATAAGTTGTTCCTCAACATATCCCATAAATAGGTCTGCATATATGGGGGCAAAAGATGCCCCAATTGCAGTGCCCTTAAGCTGCCAATAACATTCTCCTTGAAAATAGAAAACATTTTTGTTGAGAACATGTTCAGCCAAGCAGACCAAGAGTGTGTTGAAACCTACTGGATGTAGTTGTGATTTGTCTAATCAAAATTTAAGGGCTTCCAATCCAGCCCAATGTGGAATGTTTGTATATAGAACCTTGGCATCCAGGGTGAAAAGTAACCAATCTGGTTCCAGTTGATTCTCAGCAATGATTTGCAAAAATTGTGTGGTATCCTGTATTCTGGCACAAATCAAGCCCAATAATGGTTTGAGATATAAAGTAAGGAACTCTGATAATGGTTCTGTTGGGGATCCCATGCCAGATACAATCGGTCTTCCAGGGGGTTTGTTGAGACATTTGTGTATTTTGGGTAACAGATAAAGTGTTTGTTTCTGTACTGCACTGTAAGATGTGCCTTTACTGTGTCAGATATGACACCCTCAGAGACAGCTAAATCCAGAAAGTTGTCGATCTCTTGTTTGAAATTAAGGGTGGGGTCAATGGGTATCTTCATGTAATGGGAAGGGTTGGAAAGTTGTCCATTTCCCTCCCCCAGATAATAATCCATATCCATGAAGACTACCGCTCCACCCTTATCGGCCTGTGTAATGACAATATCTGTGTTGTCCCTAAGTTGCTGCAATGCTAGTTGTTCAGTATTGGTTAAATTGTGTTTCAAGGGTGAAAAATTGATCTAATTTGAAATGTATGTCTCTAAGAACTGCTTGTTGAAAGACTGCTACATTTTGATTCATTGGTGGTACAAAATTAGATTTGTGAAATTTAAATCTGTTGGATCTTTGAGAGTCAGTTTTAGACGCAAAAAATAGCTTGAGATTGATCCTGCGACAAAAATCATTGATGTAATTCATTAAATCAGACTCATCAACAAAAAACCCTGGGACAAAATTCAAACCTTTATTTAAAAGTTTCTCTTGATCTTCAGTTAAAGTAGTTTGAGAGATATTCAGTATATTGCCATCTATTGTCTCATAAGTGTTTGAATGAGGCCCTCGATTGAGTTTATTTCTGTATTTCCTATGTTTTCTCCTACCCATCCTCCTGATATGTTTAAAGGGTGGACCTGGCTTTTAGCTTTTTTAGGAACCGGGGATTCTCCAGTGTTAATCCCTTCAGTGTCTGTAGTGGAGGAATCATCAGCTGATGTACTGCTGTATGTATGCAACCCTTTCAATATAGATCTGGGTCTCTTTTTGAAATTCCTGCCAGGATTCTGTCTGGTGTCTATAAATCTAACATTTTTGGTGGTATCAAATGGTTGTCCCCTCTGATAGTCAGTTAAATCCCTATTAAATTTCTTTATTTTTTTTATCCTTTGTCTGTTTTTCAAAAACTAACAATTCTTTTGACAACTTGTTGAGACATATGGAAAATTGCGAATGTCCCTCATAGATTTTAACTTCACTGCACAGGTCACCAACCTCCTTAATGTTTATCTCAATAGTTTGTTCATAATACGAACTCAATATCCGAACAAAGTTCATGGATGCCTGTTGTTGGGGTAGATACAATTCTTTGGACAGTGTTTCATCAGTTTTGCTTACAAGTTGTTGAGTTTTAATTCTCAAACCCCTAGGGGTTATTTCCTTGTTTGAATAAGCTTTAAAAAGCCTCAAATACCAAATATTGGATCTCAAACTTTTCATGCGTTTACCAAGTTTCTGAAAAGCACTGTTACAGCCATCAGCTGGATCTATAGATTGTGGAATACCATTCTCATCTGGTATACCAAAGACACCAATATCATTTTTATCGGCACAAAGCCCTTGAAGATTTTTTTCAAGATCCATGACAATAAGCTGTAAGTAGGTGGGTTTGAACAGGCCAATCAAAAATAGTATTGCAAGTTGCCAGAAGAACTGGTCAACAATTTTTATGTATTCAATCTGGGAAAACAACTGCTTATCAGAGGGGCGATCCCTATGTCCACCAAAGGGTAGTAACAATATCCAATTATCAATGTTCATAAAAATGAACTATATTGGGGAACATAACTACAGTTAGAATCCTGATAGGAAACAATATCAATGTAGTTGTATATTATGCTGTAAATTATTAATATAGTAACCCATAAGGCTACAAAATAGGGCCTTGTGTGTATTAGAGCCCTCTAAAAATGTGACGGTCAATAATGTATTTAAAACAATAATCCAGTTATAGTAACTTGGGCCTATAAACATAAATCAAACTAATAGAATGTTACAGTATAACAATGACAATATCACCATTGTATGTTCAACCTATAAAAGTTGTATGCAGAACAAATAGAGATAAATAGATCTCAGAACAACCATCAAGATTCAAAAACCTATTTGGCTAGTCTACCAATTAGTTGGTCACAGCTTGATAAAAAGGTATATTCTAATAATGAACATATACAACTTGAAACTATACATCGTAAAGTTTGTATATTTAAATCCCCTTATAATATGTAAAATGCATTTATATCATTCCACATTAATATGTAGCATGTTATTAAAGGGATAATTTATAACTGTGATGATTTTAACATTCTAAATTATTCAGATAACTGACAGTCATCCTATAAGAAACAAAGAAAAATATATCTATGCTTTCTTTAAAGACAATTCTGTGATAATATTGATCCCAGTTCCATACAACAGTGTCCCTGATTTCCACCATAAATCACACTGCATAAAGTAGGCACATACAGTTCCAGTTAGAAACAATATAGTGATAATTCCCTGTAAAGTATATAAATGCATTTATATCATAGCACAATAAGAAAGAATTGTGATAATGAGCATTATAATTTGCCACAAGAAAAAGCAAAAAAAGTTATAAGTACTTCTTTAAATAAATACTAAGGTATTGTAACACCCAGTTCCATGTAACAATGTCCCTGGAGTATAACATAAACAGCAACTGTAATACAGTTTATGCAAATAGTGGATCAGCTACAAAAATGTCCAAATTTAGTAATGAACTAATGAAAAAATGTCAAGAATAAATTCAGATCCAAATATATGCATCCAAACCAACGAGCTCGAATGCTGCTGTAAGAAAGTTTGTGGTTCCTTAGTTGGGTAGTATAGAAATGGATTCCATTGTTAATTTGGCCAACCAAGATATATATTTGGTCAATGTAGTCACATAAATGTATAAAAAGCTGGCAAGAAGACTTCAGGATAAGGCTATTATAGTCCCAAATGCTGTAAAACTAAATTCTGTGTCAGCATATGAACATAATGTCCCCTTCCATTCCTGTAATGGTGTGAATGTTATCGAAGCATACAAGTGTGATTATACCATATAAAAAGAATTTCCAACAGTCCGTTCTTGCCAAAAAGCAGTTCCATTATGATTTTTACTCAGACCACACTGAATATTGTTAAGAAACCATACATATATCCAAATCGACTGACCATCGTTAGCATATAGGTGTAGACACCATGCGGTTGTTATTCCAAATGAGCCAGCATGAAATGGCCCATAATAAATGAAAAAAACAAAACGGCCCAATAAAATGCTGCTATACTCATGAAACTTGTTTAGGCAAAAACAGACCAGAATAAAGAGATTCAGTATGAAAAAAAACTCCCAAAAAGAGTTGAGTAAACCAAAAAAATAAAATAGAACAGTACCTTGTGTTAGAAAATCAACATGGCGTCCATTTTAAACACAGCATAAGCAATTATGTTGTGATAATTTCCAGCCAAATTCTGTTCAGCTGGATTCATACAAGGTTGTAGTAAAAGGATCCAAAAAACAGTGGGGAACTCACTAAAACTGCTAAAAAACACAATCCATGGGAAACCTGGGATAATCCTGAGTAGCAGAGAATACCTCCACTACAGGCACCAATGTGCTAACACTGAAAAAGTCCACAGCAGAGAAAATGAAATTGAGGCCAAGAAGAGATACTCTGCAAGTAAGACCCAAATGCAAGGCAGAAAACAATCCAAGTAGACGAAAATTGCCAGCATCAAGTTCAGTGTAAAGCATCAAAAAACACCCAAAGGCTGATATATAAAGTATATAAACTTTTAATAATAAACAAATAAACACCCAGACCGGTTTCAGCCAGCAGGCTTTCCTCAGTGGGATGAAAAAGCATTAACTGTAAAGTGACATATATATATATATATATATATATATATATATATATATATATATATATATATATATAGTATAAGTCATCCAATAGGATTCTTCCCAGTGTGTTCTTCCCACATTCAGATTATTTCCTATATGAGAGACAAAGAGAAAATGAAAAGTTATACAATAAAATAAAATAAAATAACACATGCTCATAAAATTGAAACACATAAATTTATAAATGATCATTCAAACCTGGTGAGAACAAAGCTCCCGGTTTAATGATCCAATACTTCTCATGGGTCAGTCAATGGGGTTAAAGAAAGGAAGGACATTCTAGACTTCTATCTGGGAAATGGCTTGATGGTAGCCAACACATGGTTCAGTATGGGAGGCAGTCACAAGATGGCATACAAGAGTAGCCAACTCAGATGGACTTTCTCCTAGTAAGTAAAGGGCACTGGGGTAGAATTAATGATTGTAAAGTTATTCCCCAGTGAAACAGCTGATCCACAGCATAAACAACTGCTTGTCACAGTTAGCTGCAAGTAGTGGTAACAAAAGACTCTAAGGTCAACAGAGTCTAGGCTGAAGACCTGGAAGTTTGTTCCACAAAAAACGCAAGAGTTCAAAGAAATAGTTATGTATCGAGCACCTTCATTAAAAGAGGAAATAAGTAGAGTTGAAGAAGAATGACAGTGCCTCAAAAAATCATGTGTAAAGACTATAGGACAGGTATGCAGCTGAGTTAGTTCTGGAAATAAGATTCACAAATAAAGCTGGTGATGGAAGGCAGTTGACAAGAAATCATCAAATTAAAGAAGGTGTGCAAGAAAATGTAGGAGCCAGGCTAAGAAGTAATACTGGTTGGTAAAACAAAGAGGCTAAGAGAGCTGTAGCATCAGAGACATCCTACCAGCTTTTGAAAAGTTACTCAGCAGATGGCACAAAGAAACTCACAACCCTTCATAAGGGATGTCACTAACAACCTGCTTACTAGTCCAAAGGACATCAATGGCAGATGCAAGGAGTACTTCCAGCAGGCTCTAAATGAAGAAAACCCCACAGAAGCTGTAGCACTCCAGACATAGCCAGCAATGAAAGAAAAAGACGAGGACCCCAACCCAGAAGATGTAAGAACAACACTAATAAAAAATGAAATCAGGAAAAGCAACAGACTCAGATGAGATCAGTGCAGATATGATCAAGATGTTGAGTCAGTTAGGGGAGAAATAGCTGAAGAGGGCAATTTTATCAGTCTGGAGAAAAAAGCATATCCTAGATGACTGGAGAATAAGCATTCTAGTACCAGTCTATAAAATCAAATTGGACATTCACCACTTTGAGCAGTATAGAGGTATCAAACTCCTGTCACTTTGCATGAAAGTTCAGGAGAGGGTGATTAATAAACAAATATGCAGAGTAGTAGAAAGTAAGATGGGTAATGAGCAGTTCATATTCAGATCAAGCTGCACTACATCCAGCTCAATTTTTTAGTGTGACAGATAGTTGAGAAGAAGCTTGAGACGAGGAAAGAGTCCAACTGGGCTTTCCTAGACTTGGAAAAAACATATGACAAGGTCCTACAAAAGCTGATTTGGGCAGTCATGTGATGGTTCAAATTCTCAGAAACATTGGTAGAATTATTGCAAGCTACATACAAGGACCCAATGACACAAGTACATACGGTGTTCAAACTCACATAGTAGTTTCCAGTGGGAGTGGGTGTGCATTAATGTTTATCTGTAAGTCCACTGCTGTTTATACTGGTGATGGACTACATTAGCAAACAGATTGGAGGGGCAAGATCAATAAAGCTGTTGCATGCAGACAATGTGGCATTACAGGTATGGTCTGAAGAACTTCAGCAAATGATAGGGGAATGGAATGCAATACTGAAGGCATGTGGGTTGAACCTGAGTACAGGTAACACAATTGTAATGGTAGTAAATGTGAGAAATCAGAAAAAGTTGTAAATTGAGATAGAAGGGGAAATAGTGAAACAGGATATCACCTTCAAATATCTAGGAGGGGTGGTTGCAGAGAAGGGAAGTTTGAATGAGGAGGTCAGGGGTAGCTGAAAAATAAGGTGTACAAAATCATGGTGCAACCAGTAATACTGTATGTTACAGAAACCTAGGGCAGTGAAGGCAGAGCATATGAGGAAGCTAGAGGTGATGAAGATGAAAATAAAGTGTCTGAGATGGTTGTAGTATGCACACTGTGGGACATTCAAAGAAATGAGAACATCAGAGCAGGATCCCAAGTAACTCCAATTGCAGAAAAAGTCAAAGAGAACAGATTGCTATGGTTGAGGCAGATGCGCAGGAAAGCAGTGAACAATCTGTTGAAGAAGATTTGAGACAGACATCCAGCAAAGAGATGGATGAATTGTGTGAGAAAAGACCTGCTTAACTGTCAAAGAAGATAGGAGGGTGGCATTAAATCGAGAAAGATGGTGATAGTGGACATGACACACTGATTGCATGTAGAAAAAAAAGAAGAGAAAAAGGAAGTTGCTGCTGCTGCTAATGATGATGAAAATGTGGATCAAGCCTACTAAATCTAGTCTATTTTAAAAGAGTCTCCAGAGTCACACAAGAGCCATATGAGGGTAGAGCCACGAACAAGGCTTGCCTTGAACTAGCTAAGGCTTTTTAGGGTTTTGGTGGTGCTGCGGTAGCGTTGTTGCCACACAGTAAGACGCTGTCCAGTTCGATTCTCAGCTAGAGCGTCTTCTGCATGGAGACATGCGTGAATGGGCGTACCTCCATTGAAGGCTGTGCATCAGGGCTTGTAACTCAGCATGTAAAAATCAACTACCAGTCATTAGCGGACCGGAGTTCTGCTGTGGCGACCCCTAACTGGGAAAAGCCGAAAGACACAACAACAACACTATATGTTACTCTGTCACCCTTGATAGACTGGCCAAAGTGGTATAAATCCTTATATAACTCATCAGATTGCCAACTGGCTCACTGATAGACACTGCCTTTTTAGAGTCAATGACTCACTGTCCTCCAAGAGACCTACCACTAGTGAAGGAGTCCCAGAACAGAGTACTGACATCAAATATGATATTAAAACCTCTGGGTGAGCTTGTTCATGCAAGACTGCAAGCTTAGAACTATCATGAATTATTTGAAGGCTTGTGGGTTCTCCTAAAGGACCTAACTCAGAAAATTCATTGATCATGGTCTTATGGCGAATGTCAACAAATATAACACTGTACGGTTTATGAAACAGGAACTCTCACCCACCTACCATTTAAATGGCATCCACCTTAAAACAGAACTCTCCTTTGTCCACCATATGTCCACTGTCATTAGGAATGCCTTCTAACTTGGCCAATGGGATTACTGAGGGCATCTTCTCAGCATCAAAAAAGGTCACCATTCCTGTCTACTTTCCCTCATCAGACCCATGCTAGAATATAATGTCCCCTTCTGTACACACTTCTCCAAACACCTAACTCAACTTAAAAAATCCCAGTGGCTTCAAGCTGAAAAAAAAAATCAGATATGAGCTCTCTATTTTACCTGGACCATCTAAAAGCCCTGTCTCTCTTCTCTGTGTCATACAGGCTCGTATGGAGTGATTTATGTATAGCCTACAAGGCTGCAAGTAACCTAGTCCTACTTAATCGACTACGTATCTGTAAAACTGGTAGTAGTACAAATATAAATACGAGATCAAAGGACCTAAGCCTATATTACAACACAAACAGGACTTGCTGGCATGACTTATATCTCTCACAAAGAGTTCTTCACCTCTGGAACAAAACTCCTCCCTTTCTAAAGCAAGGCATTAAATTGGACTTATGGAAATGGAAATAAACCATAAACTTACCTCAGGCCAAGTTCCCCATCCCTTAAGCATGGTGGAGTAACTAGTTAAGAGTTCCAGTGGTATTGCAGTGGTTAAGTTTAAAGAAGTTTAACTGGCATATTGCCAAACAGCAACCTATGAATCTATGAACCTATAATTATCCACCTTGAAGTCTAATGTATGTATTTTACTTTTTTCTGAAATTGATTCTTTAAAAGTATCAGGTTACTGCTGTAATTAACACACAATACCTAAACCAAAGCAAAGAACTGAATGAGTAAATATATAAATAAATAACCACATAAATAAATGCAAACTTTTGCAGTAAGCAGTCAACTTTGTTCCATGCTTTTTAACTGCAATTTTCAGAGGTCTAACATACACCTTCATTTTTTCTGTTAATTGTTCCACCTTGAATTGTAATGCTTGTACATGTCTGACATATAACCTTTAAGGATAACTCTACTACCTCAATTTACAAACAATGCCTAAATCCAAACAAACAAAAGCACTAAACAACTGACCTTGGGCAATGCATTTAAAACTTTAATTTTAAAAATGTCTAAGTTAAGTTTGAATTTTAATTGTGAAAAAAGTAATACTGCAATAGGTCCTTTACTCCAACACTTCCATTATTTCCCATTCATTATAAACTGCAGAAAATGTTGCACCCATTTTTGCTGTTAAATATTAACAGGATCCGAGTTCCTCCCCACTGTGAACACAGTGGCTCGGAGTGAATGAATTTATGTTTGCCTGGTGTCTTAATGTAGTTATTATAATGTACTGACAACTATACAATGGGATTTAATGTTTCTGAATTAGACGAGTTAAAAAACTGTGATGAAAAGTGATACCTTTTGAACTGCAGTGATATATATTAATATATGAAATGTGTACAGTTTGAAGTAATTTGAATACTTTATCTATATTAAAGTTTTAATGTTTTTTTTTTTTTAATTTGCTGTGCTGATAGTAGTCCCATGAAACTTTCAATCTGTTTTTAGTGGAGACCCTCTAAATAACTGCTTTCACATTTATGTTCTGACCATGTAAGATGCGCATTTATGCTTCTTGATACAAAGACTTGTTAATATTTGACAATGCCCCTGTGATACTGACCGCTGTAATCAGCATGCGAATAAAAGTAACCTTAGTACAGGACATACAAGTCAAGTTCTGTTATCTATGGAATGGTGATATTTATGATGTCTGCTAGCAGTGTTGTTGGCATGTAATTGACTGAATATTGTGCATTTATAAAATGTTATGAAACCATGTGTCTGTCTATGACAGCTAGTGTATTGTATCATAAAGTCTGTGGTCAGGTCAGAGTAGCTATTACTACAAAAAAGTGCTCACTGCTGCATGTGGCCGTTTTCATCCGAGATCTTACTGCAAGTTTGATTTTACGTCATTTGATAACCTTGTTTTAAGATGATTGCTGAAGTGGTAGCTAAGTTCTTTCCTTCTCTGTAGTATTTTATCAGAAGTTTATTCTTAGAACTCTTTAATGTTAGGGGCTTGCTTAAACGTTCTTTCTTTTTTTCCTTCTTTACTTCCTTCTTACTTTTTTGTGAATTAAAAATCACAGAGTTAAGCCAATAGGTTGAAAACTATATGTATAAGACCTGCTGTACCATGTAATTCAAGGACAAACATAACATTTGCAAAGACAAATATTAAAGCATTTAAAAATGTGGGACAAGGAATAAGAACTGAGAACTAAATAGTGGTATGCATAGGTTTGTGGAAAAGGCAGCACCAATTCTGCAGTATGGCACACAGCCAATTCTGAGGCTGCAGAACACGAAAAGTCTGAGAACTTTTATAGTAAGACATTAATTATTAAGAGGTTCTGCACAGTAAATGTATTGTCTGCACATGCTCAGTCTTCTACCTCTCAAATGAATGCAGAGGCAAATACCTTTAGAAGCCTTTGACCTGAAAATGATTTTGTTAATTCAGACATAACATTCAATGAGAGTTCAGAGGCTCATAACATTCAATGGGAGTAACAAAATCAAAAGACTTAATTCGGAGTACCAGTTCCCAGCTGTTAATGTCTTTCAGCTATGTGGCAAGCCAAGGCTTTGAATGCTTGAAGTATTATAAATATATATCATGGACACAAACAGACACACACACACACACACACACACACACACACACACACACACACACACACACACACACACACACACACACACACACACAATATATAAAGATGGTGAGACTGTGGTCTCTGAACTTTGTTAAAACAAAGTAACATCAAGATTATTGACAAGCTGTAACTACATACAATGTTTGGTGGTAGCAGTCTTTATCAGAGTATTGTTTGTGTGAGAAAATTATCACTCTTGTTAACACTGAATAATTTCTTTATTGATACTGCTGACATTAGATTTAGGCAAACATACTCACTGGTTCATTTTTTTCATTAATTGACTAAATAAACATTGCAAAGTGCCATTCATAGCGATGGTTTGAGCACAAGTCATAGCAAATTAGCAAAATATTTGAACAAGCATGCAAAGAATAAAGTGAATGTAAAGCAAACTAAATAAATGTTTTATACAAAGTAGATCAAATATCCAAACCAGAAATCCAAATCAGATGAAATCAAACAAAACTCCACAATAGCCACTCACTGCTTGGAATCATTTGTGTCATCTACAATCCACTGACTGGGATATTACAGTTAAAATGGTCATAACTCCATCTGAGACATAATCTGCTTGTTGTCATATAAAACGAAGCAGCACTCATCCTGACATCTAGGGCCCCTCCCCCATTAAGAAAGCCAAAGTCATCCTAATTCCAGTCAGAATGACTAACAAATGGTACAGCCCCATACCATGTGACTTACTGCTGCATAAGTGTGCTCGTAATACTGATGGCAAAGCTGAGTAGTATTTTGTTGCACTTGGTGTGCTGTACTGTATCACCTGACAGAGGTGGGTGACACTTTAGTATGCCCACTATGCTGTCAGAGATAATTAACTCTTGATTATATTGATTTAGTGCAGTTACTGTCCTGCACAACTTTCAAAATATACAGCTGAGTAACACACTGCTGTGTCAGCAGTGCTGCAGAGCTATCAGCTGGTAGAGTTAATTAACACTTATTGTCTTACAATATTCAACAATAGTCAGCATGATGAACTGAATAACTCTTCACTGTGCTCATATTGATGCAAAACTATCAGGTGAAGCAACTAAGTAATGTTTCAGTGCAGTCACAGTGTAGAACTGTCAGTTTGCAGAGATGAGTAACTCCTCACTGTATATACATTTCTATAGAACCATGGGCTGATGGGGTGTGTATTACTTAACTGGCCATAGTAGTACAGGATTATCTGTTACAGAGATGAGTAATACTTCATTGTACTCACAATGTTACAGAAGTATCAGATCAGTATCAAGAAGTATCATGCTACTCCACTTATCAGCTCAAGTTCTCAACTTTTTGTCTGTCATAGTTGAAGAAACATTGATTTACATTGTGGGACCTGCATAACAAAGAGGGTAGCTACTTGCTATACACTGTAAATTATATGACTCTAGAAGGTAGGGTGGGCACCTGGGAGGCATGTTCACCATGCATACAGTAGCAGTTGACATGGTAATCTGGTATTCCTCATTGTGTACTGTATGATGTTGGCATGGTAACCATATACAGTGCTAATGTGTACACATTCGGCTGGCACCTGTACTTCTTACTATGTGCAGCATAAAGTAGACATGGGGACTGGTGCTTCTCATAATGTGCAATGTGACTGCTTAATGAGTTAGTATCCCTTGTCATGTGCAGCATCACAGAGCTTCTCAACATGTGCAATGTGACTGCTTACAGAGTTAGCATCCCTTGTCATGTGCAGCATCACAGTGTTTTTCATGATGTGCAGTGTGACTGTTTAATGAGTCATGTGCATCATCACTATGCTTCTCAACACGTGCAATGTGACTGCTTAATGAGTTAGTATCCGTTGTCAAGTCCAACATCACTAATATGCATGGTGAACTGGTGCTTCTCACCATGAACAGTGTAAAGCATGCATGGTAAGCTGGTCCTTCTCATAATGTACTGCACGAAACATGCATAAGAGTCTGGTTTTCTTCAGCATTTATGGTATAACTGCTGCATAATCTGCTAATTCTACTCATGACTATGTGTAGCTTAACTATAAGCATGGTGAGTAGATTTTCCCCCTATCTGGAATGTGTGGTACCCACGGTAAGCTGGTACTGCTTACCATATGTAATGTGACTATATATATGATTTGCTTGTACTTTTTACATATTTAGTGAGAATTGTGTATGGTGTGCTGGTACTCCCCACATTGTCCATTGCAATTGTATGTATTATGCACCAGTGGTCATAACATGTGCAGTGTGACAATATGGCATGTGCTATGTGCCTGTATGCATGGTGACCTGAAGTCATTACATGTGCTTTGTGCCTATATACATGATGAGCTGACTTGGGGGTCCTCACCTTACGATGAGTGCCTGATGAGTTAGTGCTACTTACCAAGTGCAGAATGGCCACATATATGGAGGGCTGATGCTGCTGAAAAGTGCTGTGAGACTCTATGCATGACGAGCTGGTGTTCTTTATCATGTGCAATAACAGTGTGATATGCTGAGTTTGTGTGCCTAACCAATTGTATATGACTATATGGATTGTGAACTAGTACTTTTCACCATAAACAGTGTAAGTCAGTACAACCCTTGCCATGTGCAATGTGACTATATGCAGAGAGAAGTGGTGATCTTTAGTATGCCAAGTGTGAGTGTATGCATGGTGAATAGATGTTTCTGGCCATTTACATAGTGTTATCTCACACTTCTTACCATTTGGAGAACTGTATGCATGGTAAGTTGGTGCTTCTCGTGATGTGTGCAGTAGGATGTATGTAGAATGAACTGGTTATGTTCATCATGTGCAGAATGATGGAATTCATTATTAACATGTGTTTAAAGCAACAAAACATCCATTGGTTAATTACAGTTTTAAAGATAGGCACATTTGAAGACTTAGTTTCTCTTACTGAGCAAAATTCAACATGTTTTAGCAAAAAGTAAACAAATTACATTATTATTAGATGGTCCTTTCATTGCAACAAATAATAATCTTATCTAATAACGCTATATAACACCTAAATATTCTACAACTCATTTGCAAGCTATTCCTTACTACCTAAGAATTTTTCATCCTATACAATGCCTCCTCTTTTATCTCTACATTTTTAACCATTTTTCCTACCCACTCCTTACCTTTCCTGCAATCTCCTTGGGCTGTTGTGCCTTAAGCACTAGCATTATCTGTTCTTTTTAATCTTTCACTCAAGTTCACTGTCAGGCAAATATTTGCACCAGTGATTTAATACCTTTTGTGTATTTCCAGAAATGTATATATATTTATACCTTCATCTACTTTTATTCAATATACACTTGCAATGTTGTCATTTATTGTACAGTTCTACAGATTTTGTCATCTGTTGCATAACTCTACTGCAAAACTAAACTGTACTGTCATATATGAGCACACTTTATGTAGTTAAGAATTTATTTTAACTGAAAACAAAACAGCATCAAAGCACAACTATAGCCATAAAAAAACAGTTTTAATGATGTTAGTTCAAGGTAAGCGCTTTCACACAATCAATGTGCTTCTTCAGACAGAGTATCACAAAAATCAGATAAAATATATAGTACAAATACTTTCAATTAACAATACAAACTGACCAATAAAAACACACATTAAATAAAATAATAAGCTAGAGGTCTCTTTAAATGAATAATGACTGTTTTATTTTGTTTCCAGTTATATTACGTTTTGGTTAATCAGCATCATTAATTCCAGATGGACTACTGATTTTTTTGTAAGAATTTATTTTGTCAAACAGGAAAAAATGAACTGATGGTACACTGCAAACGTTTCTGTGCATGATTGTGGTACATAAGCATATGAGACTTGCCCATCTCCAAAATAAACAAAAAAAAATCTTTGTTGTGTTTAGGTTCTATTTTAAATAATTGTGTTTTGAGCATTTTTGCTCAATGGTTTGAGGTTTGATGATACGCATGTTTGATTATATGTCATATACTCATGCATATATCTGTGTCTATATTCAATCCATAACATATATATGTCTAAAATGTATTTACATAATTAGTCTATAACCTATCTATAACACAAGCTCACACACTCACACACACACACACACACACACACACACACACACACACACACACACACACACGTGCGTGCATGTGCATACATATGCATAATATATATATATATATATATATATATATATATATATATATATATATATATATATATCTATGTTGTTTGTCTTTTGGCTTTTTCCGATTAGGGGTCGCCACAGCAGAACTCTGGTCCGCTAATGATTGGCAGTAGATTTTTACAGTGCTGAGTTGCCAGCTTAACACCCAAACTTCAAGGAAGGCACACCCATTCATGCATGTCTTTTGGAACGCCACTCTACCACTGGGAGGACATGCAGACTCCACACAGAAGACACTCCCCGCACTCCAGCCAAGAATCGAATGGGAGATCCTCTTGCTGTGATGCAACAATGCTACCGCTGCACCACCGCGGATCATATATATATATATATATATATATATATATATATATATATATATATATATATATATATATATATATATATATATATATAAATGATATAATGGTTCACATTGAAAAGAAGAGAAGAAGTGATGCAAATATTTGTAAACAGTAGTGTATTATGGCAGTCATATCAAAAAGCCATTGTAAATAGATTAAAATTTTCTTTAACTGTAGTAACTGTATTATGAAGTTTAATTTTTTCTTTAAATGCACTGTTTTATGAAGTTTAAATTTCTTTAAATCTAGTAATCTAGTAAGTGTTTTATGATGTTTAATATTTCTTTAAACGTAGTAAGTGTTTTATGAAGTTAAAGTTTTCTTTAAATGTAGTAAGCGTTTTATGACATTATGCCTCTTAATTTAAGACCTGATACATACTTGACTGCATTGGTAAGAACAGACTCATTTAATGAGTTGTTAGTTGTAATACTAAAACAGGAATGATATAATCCCAGTCAAGGAAAGCAATTTCCCATTATGGAAAGGACTAGGTGTTCAGAGCAGTGATTCTTGAGAGAGACCATGAACTGTAGTGCAGAAGTCGTTGGGAATTGCTCCTAATAGAGGAATGTCAAGAGACAAAGAGGTACCAGCGCAGACTATTTCCAGCAGTATAAGTCAAAATCAAAGGTATTTGCTATACAGTCAGTTAAACCATAAAACCTTGTTTTGTTTGGAATAACCTGACTTATTTGCACTTGAGTAAAATAAACTGCACTGCTTTTATAAACACTGGTGGTCTCAGCTGCATTAATTACCCACAGTTTATATATGCATATATATGTACATATGTATAGGCATCCTAATTTTGAAAAGTATAATGCAATATAATATAAAATACCTCCTTGCTAAGAAGATATTACCTAATGTAAGGGTTTGGGGAAGGGGATCAGCTCTCCTTCACCCCATATCCCAATGCCTATATTGTACACTACCATAACATCAATTTAGGTAAAGCACAATTCAATTAAATAACCATTTGATAGAAGGTCTGTTTCATAAAATGTGACATAAGATGGTATTTTCAATGATCAAGAGGATTACATAGAACATATCATATTTTGTGATGTTTTATCAAATAACCCTATCAAATGATATTTTCAATGAAATGTACAGTTGATCACTAGCTTTGCAGATCAGTGGGGATCAAGGAGTTCTCTCTTTACCTTACTATTTTGCAATGCCAGAGTTGGTATATATAAGTAGTAGGGGGTGTAAAGGGTGTTGAGCAGCTGGCATACTGCAATAATCATTGTTATGTTGGTAAGGACCATTTTCAACTGTTTCTGCAATTAAATGCTTCATCCCATTGTAATTTGGCATTCTTGTTTTTTGATTAATGGTAATACACTGATACACCCACAATGTGTGGGTGAGCACAAACACACACACATGCACACACACACACACACACACACACACACACACACACACACACACACACACACACACACACACACACACACACACACACACACACACGTGCGTCTTGGCACACACGCACACACACACACACACACACGCACACACATGCACACATGCACACACACACACACACACACACACACACACACACACACACACACACACACATACATACACGCACGCACACATGCACACACACACACACACACACACACACACACACACACACACACACACACACACACACACACACATATACATATACATATTTACACGTGTCACCTCAGAAAGCAAAAGGAAAACTTGTAGTTTCCACAGGGTTCAGTACTGGTACCCCATCTGTAGAAGAGCAGTGCTGTCACCTTTGGTAACAATATCTCGATCACACTTTACAGTACAGATAGCACCCCTCTCCAATTTGATTTGGTCATTGGAGATTTCTGCACCTTTGTAGACAATGTCCTATCATTTGACAAGCATGTAACAACAATAGGCAGGAAATTATTTTGTTTAGCACAACTAATAATTAAAGGTATCTCATTCAGATCAAAATAATGTATCATTCTTCTATGCTATACACTGAGCAGACTTGTTATACAACATAATGCCATTTTAGTTTGCACCTATCTAGTCACATCACACAGCTACAAACAGCTACAGGTTCCTAACCAAAAAGATCACAGAACTAAAGACTCTCATCTACCAAACCCAGCTTGAAGCTCTAGCCATACACTATGTCCCTTTGACTTCAGAACCCACCCCTACTTGGGCTCCTACATTTCCACAAAACAAATGGCTTCATAAGCACTGAAACTAAAGACTTAAAATGAAAATCGGTAAATAAATGAGACGCATTGGATGCACAGATTTATGTTTCATAGTTTTCTGCATCTCTGCAATAATCTTCTGTTACACATAAAACAGTGATACCTTAATTTCCTTTAATACAAACCTTGATGTTTGGATGGGCAAGAAATTCATCCTAAGCCTGACTTGTTTTGCCCCCCTGCAGCAACAAGTAGTCTGTGAGGGTGAGCATTGACAGACAAGGT
Source organism: Protopterus annectens (assembly GCF_019279795.1). Taxonomy (NCBI): domain Eukaryota; kingdom Metazoa; phylum Chordata; order Ceratodontiformes; family Protopteridae; genus Protopterus; species Protopterus annectens. Next base: position 1,027,417,276 of record NC_056746.1, on the reverse strand, counting down.
GATTATGATGCATGAACTGACTCTGCCTGATAAAGTTTATGAATCTATATATGCACAGTTTTCATGCTCCAGTGTTTAACTGTAGGATGCCATGCAATGCTGCATAAGACAGAAAACTGTTTGGAACATTTTTATGCATTATTATTTTTATGCATTAGTGCATTTTACTACTTCTTTATACTTCACCAATCTGTTATATGCATTTTAAGCACATTTATATTTTTAAATATTTTCAAACATTTTTGACAACAACATTTTAAAATGTTCTCAAATATTTAAATATTTGTAATTATTTACATTTTTTAATAACTGTATGTTTACATATTATGAGTATGATTTACTATGTCACTGTACTGGACAAGAGAGTGTGTATATTTACTTGCCTTTTAATAAGTCCAGAGGGTGTTTTGAAAGAAATTCTTAAAGGAAATAATTATTTATTGAGTGCACCCTCATAGCATCATCAGTGTGTTGGGAATAGGCCTCACCCATTGGCTGACTAACAACATGCTTGCACCATGGACTGTATTTAAATGCACTGGTTTTAGTGAATGCCTTTACCTGAAGAAGTCTCACTGCCAGGTGGGACGAAAAGCACTTTGTGTTCACAGTTGTTTTATCATCTACTCCAATATATGGTCTGTATTTTTTATTATTTTTGCTTGTGCTATATTAAAGAAAAGGAACTACAGTACTTGGTGTGGGCTTACCTTCTTCTGCAAGTGTCTTGGATTGTTGTTTGGTCTCCTACTTTCCCTGGTTTTGTGTTTGTACTCATGGCTTCAGAAGACCCAGCAAGTTCACCTATCATGCTGTCACAGGACAATGATGTAGGTAATCGTATCCTCCTAATAGGAGCTCTTAGTCAGCGAGTTGAAGACATTGCTACTAGATTTGATTCTATAACTAAGACTAATTTAACAATGCATTCATTTAACCCTCCAAGTACTTCCCAACCACCTTTGGTCATTCAGTTGGCCCAGGAAGGAAGACAGGATAATAGAACCTTGTCCAGTAGAGTAAATTGTTTAGTCAATGGTACTGCTTATAACACAGCTGTGGAGTTACAAAATAGACCACAAGAGCTGACACAAACTCTTGAAACAAGATTTACACACCAAGAAGTACCCTCAGGGCTTACTGGGGCTCCGTCACTGAACACATGGCTGAAAGAGCCCGTTTCCCTTCAAACACCAAGGAAGAGTTCAGAAATGGAGCAACCGGCTGGGGGGGGGGTGGGGAGACATTCATTGAGGAGTTATACATCGAGGGCAGGATTGATAGAGATAAATATGTATACATGCAGCAACTGACATCTAGGACACCGAAATTATTCGGTATCCCTAAAATCCACAAGAACATCAATAATCCACCAATGCGACCACTGGTGGATGGTAGAAACAGCATTACCTATACCTGTTCTAAAGTACTAGACAGAACCCTGCAAAAATACATCAAGGGCGAGAAACAAATATCAAAAGACTCATGGTCCTTTTTAAAATCCATCAATGACGTAGGATTTCACGCGGATAGTCACTTAGTGACCATTGATGTTAAAGATCTTTATTCCTCAATTCCCCATAATATAGCTATAGAATGGGTAACCGACCTATTGAGACAACTAGGGGCAGAAACGGATGAAGTATTACTAGTGGGTGAATTGATTGACACAGTGCTTTCTTACAATTACATCATGTTCCAGAACACAATATACCATCAGGAAATAGGAGTAGCTATGGGCTCCCCATGTGGAGGGAGCATAGCCAATTTGGTCATGGCCTCCTGGGAAAGGTCTTGTATATTTTCCAACAGGGAACTACAAGACAAATTAATATTCTACACCAGGTTCCTGGATGACATATTTTTGTTATTCAGGGGCTCTGAGGTGGAAATTGAGAACATGATGGCAGAATTTAATAACTCTACTAACTTTTTGGCCTTCACTTATAAACACAATAAACACAGAATTGACTATCTGGACGTAGACTTATGGAAGAATTATGAAAGTGGAAAATGGGAATCTAAAATCCACAGGAAAGACACCTATTCCAACTCATTCCTACACTTTTCTAGCTGCCATCCGCAACACCAAAAGAAATCGGTGGTAAAAGGCCAAATGGTCAGGGCAGCTAGAATGGTTAGTAATGAAACCGACTTTCGGATGGAATGTGATTTATTGATTCAATTCTTCCTAAAAAGAGGTTACCCGTTGAACTTTTTAACAGAAATAGCGGAAGAAGTAATAGATAAAAGGACACTCAAAGTCTACGTACCCATTTTAGATAAGCAAAATGAGTTACCCAATGACAACATGGTACAGAACAGCAGGGTGGATGCCATGATAAACTTCTCATGGAGATTTTGCAGTACGTTTAATATGGATTCACATAATATATATGGAATCCTGTTAAAGAACTGGGACATACTGCTAAGTGACGGAAATTACCGTCGGGTACTACCTGACAGGCCTTCAGTAACCTATAAACGAGGTAACAACTTAAAACAATTGTTGGAAAATGATAGACAACAACAAAGAACTAGGAAAGGCATGTTCAAGTGCAACATGTGTAAATATTGTCAACATGTTGACGAGGGTGGTGCTTTTCAGATAGGTGACCTAACACACAAAATAAACTTTAAGGCCAACTGCAACAGTACTCAAGTAGTTTACTTGGCTAAGTGTGTCCAATGTCCAGCTTTCTACATCGGTAAAACCGATAGGAAGTTGAAAGACAGGGTTTATGAACATCTATATAGTATCAGGACCAACAATCTGGTTAATGCATTAGCCAGACACCTCAATGACTTCCCAGACCATGATTTTAAGTTTAAGGTAATAGATCAACAAGTAAAGGATCCGAGGGGTGGTAACGATTCTTTAAAACTTGAGAGGAAAGAACTGGTTTGGCAGTTAAGAACTAACGCCAACCAGTGGCCTGGACTAAATGAATCTTCTTCAATAGCATGTATTTTGAGACTCAAAAATCTTGACAGATAAAGTCTCAATTTTTACTCTTTACCTATTTGGTTTTATATTTCTTCATATATTTTTTAGAGATTCAATAGTTACAGTGCCATATATTTAATAGCCCACTAATTCCATCTAGGGTTGCTTAGACAACAATTTTTTATAACCACCAAAGTTTCATTTTTGAAAAAACTAAAATCGATACATGTCAACAGGTCATATTTTATACATTTATTTTTATTTTTTATTTTTTATTACATATGACCGTAGTGTCATATACGTATATTGCCCACTAAATTTATCTAAGTTCGATTTGACATCACTTTCATATCATGAAAGTTAGATTTTTGGTAAAAATAAAAACTAATACATTTTCAATAGACTATATTATGCTAACTGGTGTTCATTGTTCTTCCTTTTTTTATTTCAGTTATAAAAGAATAACCAATACAGGGAATGATCAAAGTTATTGATCAAAGGGATCATCGTAGACAGGACTTCTCATTGAACTGACACTGATAGTGACATTTAATCGGCCACCCTGGTTTAGGATATGACATGACACTACTTAACAGTAGCCGTTATTTGTAAAAACAGGACAACAACATGCCATTTTATACTAACACCATATATAATGTGATAGCTGTATGATATGGTCCACACTATCTCACACACTCCCATTTGCCTTCATTCTCACCTCCATTTTTATTGGTTAACGTTACCTCTCTTTATATACACTAGTTTCAATGTTCTAAGTTTGTACCCTCCACAAGACATTCAAAAGTGTCAATGAACGGTATTTATTACAGAAATATATTTGTATTTTAGGAAACATGAGTGAAATTTGTTCAGACAAGGTGATTTTAACGTTTTTATTGAGTGTTTACATGAACCGATGCTGCACACACCAACTACCAATTGAATTCAGTGGGTGCGGTTATGTTTTTAAATTTTGTGTGTATAAAATGCTCAAGGAACTGATTAACAGATGTTTGACGATTTTTTTATCTTCTGAAGAAGTTGGTTTTACCAACGAAAAGTGTATTGTAATTAGCGCACTTAAAGAATTAAAAGCGTCCGCCAGGAGTCTTGGATCCGTTTTTGTTTTCTTAAGTTTGTCCGTTTTTCAGTTTATGTATTTAAATATTTGTAACTATTTACATTTTTTAATAACTGTATGTTTACATATTATGAGTATGATTTACTATGTCACTGTACTGGACAAGAGAGTGTGTATATTTACTTGCCTTTTAATAAGTCCAGAGGGTGTTTTGAAAGAAATTCTTAAAGGAAATAATTATTTATTGAGTGCACCCTCATAGCATCATCAGTGTGTTGGGAATAGGCCTCACCCATTGGCTGACTAACAACATGCTTGCACCATGGACTGTATTTAAATGCACTGGTTTTAGTGAATGCCTTTACCTGAAGAAGTCTCACTGCCAGGTGGGACGAAAAGCACTTTGTGTTCACAGTTGTTTTATCATCTACTCCAATATATGGTCTGTATTTTTTATTATTTTGCTTGTGCTATATTAAAGAAAAGGAACTACAGTACTTGGTGTGGGCTTACCTTCTTCTGCAAGTGTCTTGGATTGTTGTTTGGTCTCCTACTTTCCCTGGTTTTGTGTTTGTACTCATGGCTTCAGAAGACCCAGCAAGTTCACCTATCATGCTGTCACAGGACAATGATGTAGGTAATCGTATCCTCCTAATAGGAGCTCTTAGTCAGCGAGTTGAAGACATTGCTACTAGATTTGATTCTATAACTAAGACTAATTTAACAATGCATTCATTTAACCCTCCAAGTACTTCCCAACCACCTTTGGTCATTCAGTTGGCCCAGGAAGGAAGACAGGATAATAGAACCTTGTCCAGTAGAGTAAATTGTTTAGTCAATGGTACTGCTTATAACACAGCTGTGGAGTTACAAAATAGACCACAAGAGCTGACACAAACTCTTGAAACAAGATTTACACACCAAGAAGTACCCTCAGGGCTTATTGGGGCTCCGTCACTGAACACATGGCTGAAAGAGCCCGTTTCCCTTCAAACACCAAGGAAGAGTTCAGAAATGGAGCAACCGGCTAAGGGGGGGGGGCATCACACAGATGTTAAAAAATTTCAGTCAAAGACTACTAAATTATAAAAAATTGCATCTGGAAATAGCTTACTTTAAAGAGTGTATGAGTGAGAATATCCCTTCTAAAGGACTGAGAGTTTGGCAGTTTCCTACAGGATTAGTGGAGGGTTCAGAGTTTCATCAATAATTACTGAAACTCTTTGACAAGCATGGCTATGAATTACAAGCAGTCAACAATATCAGTTATGGGGCAGATAAATTAATGGAGGAAGCAACAATCCTAGACCATAAAAATCAAGGAAAATGTGGACTTTAATAGGTATAAATTTGATTATGAAAGATCATTCACCAGTATAGATAGCACATTTTAAAATTGAGAAATGGCAAGCTGAAAACGCTTAACTGAGATAGACATGTCTGTAAGACTGGTTCAGCCTATCTGAAGCTGGCTCCATCACAATCCAGAGCTCTGATTGGCCAAATGGAAGCCAGAGGAGGGTCTACAGGGACTCCAACTAATTCAGGAAATGCAACATCTAAAAAAAGGAAGGCAGGAGAACAACGTGCATCAACAGAGCTGTTTGGATTATAAATCAGGGAACAGAAGTGCAAACAGAAGTCAGGGTGACATAGAACTGTCGAATTCCAGAAACAAACAAAATATGGTAAACTCTATACCAACCAGCCACAACTTACAACTTGAGGCAAAGGACTACCAGAGCATACTGCAACAAGAGAAACAATTGTAATCACTGAACAACCCTGTGGTAAGTGATTCTAGGAACTGTAAAATTGTTTACAACACAGAAAAAGACGTTAAAGTATTTATCTTTTCTGAGTTAACTGTAGACCTAATGCTGGTAGACTTATTGGCTAAAGGGCATACATTTGTACCGACTCATAGAGCAGACTTACCTAACACTTTAATTGACTTAAAACTGTTTGTAAGAAAATTGAATTTAACAGTACTGCTGGGTCCAAACAATCACACACTCAACACATTACACACTGCTAGTACTTACAACACCCCACTACACCCCACACTGGCTTTGTATGAACAGATTTGTGAATAAGACATAACAAACTGTCTAAACAATGGTAATGAGGTGAATGCTAGATTCAGCAACATCACGAGAATAAAAAATGAAGCATTGTCTTTGCTAAAACAAGCCCCTGTCAGGATTATGCAACTTGACAAAGGGGGTGGGTTAGTAATAATGAAGTATGAAGAGTACGAAGGTAGAATGTCCAGGATTTTACAAGGTGATTTTTATGTTGAAGTTTCCAGAAATGAATTGAATACAGCATACAGGATTATTTGAATAATTTTAAATGGTTTGTTTATTGAGGAGAAAATAGACATGGACCAATTCAACTACCCGAACATGTCAGCATCTAGAATCCCTGTACTTTTCGGGATTCCAAAAATACACAGAAGTATCACTGACCCACCCATGATACCCGGAGTAGATGCCAGGAATAGTATCACATACTCCTGTGCTAAATTTGCAGACTACATACTTAAGAAATATGTTAAGAAAGAGGGACACATATGTAAATATTCATGGAATTTTTTATCTAACATAAATAAACTGGAATTTAACAAAGACTTGAACTTCCTGACAGTCGATGTGAAGGACTTGTATTCATCAATCCCCCACCAAGAGGGTATAGAATGGATCAGTTGCATGTTATGCAAGGGAGGGGCACCAGCAGAGGAAATCACATTTGTTGAAGTCATCTTATACATTATTCTTTCATACAATTTCATCATGTTCAATAGCAAGTTCTACCTCCAGAAAATAAGGGTAGCAATGTGCTCACCTTGTGGGGCCAGTGTAGCAAATCTAGTGATGGCCTACTGGGAGGAGGAGTATGTGAAGAAATCAAGGAAGACCCCACATCAGATCCACTATTACACCCGTTATTTGGATGATATTTTTATGTTAATAAAGGGAGACCATACCCAAGCAGAAGAACTGGTTTCATACTTCAGCAGTACCATGCACTTTTTATCTTTCACATTTACTTTTGGGAAAGATAACATCGCATATCTGGATGTTAACCTTAGCAAAGACTACACTAATAGTTGCTATTCAGAAACTATATACAGGAAAGAAATGTACTTGAACACCTTTTTACACTACAGTAGCTGCCACCCCCTTCACCAAAAAAGATCGGTGGTGAAGGGGCAATTACTGAGGGCAGCAAGGATGGTCACAAAAGATGAAGACTTTTCCACTGAATGTAGTAAACTGCAGGGTGTGTTTTCTCGAAGGGGTTACCCAAACCACTTACTGAATCAAATAATGACAGAAGTGCAGTCAAAAAGATCAAGAGGTTTTTATAAACCAATATTGGATAGGAAAACCATTCCAGAAAACGTAACATTAGATTTGCACACAAAAACAGGCACTAACAATCTTGGACAGGGTAGTTTGATTACACCCTTCAGCTCAGATGCATATGAGATCATAAGGATCACCACTAAGAACTGGGACATTTTACTGAATGACCCAACTACCAGGTCAAGACTAGAGGGTCCACCTAGATTAGTTTTCAAACGGTGCCCCAATCTAAAAAATATCTTGAAAGATAACCATGGTACATACCGGTATGCAGTTAGGTATGGTATGTCCAGATGTAACATGTACCATTACTGCCCACACATGTCTACAGGGTCAGCCTTTACCATTAGAGATAAAGAGCATCAAATAAAACACAAATTTAACTGTCAGACTAAAGCTGTGATCTACGTAGCTCTATGCCAACAATGTCCAGCATTCTACGTAAGGAAGATGGACAGAGGGTTCAGGGAAAGAGTTTATGAACACTTGTACCATATAAAGAAAGGGAGTCAAGAGAATGCCCTAAGTAGACACAAGCAGGAATACACAGACCACACATTTAAATTTAATGCAATAGACAGTGTGAAGTCTGATGGAAGAGGGGGCCCAGAATCTTTGCATTTAGAAAGGTTAGAGTTATTGTGGCAACTCAGGACTATGGCTTGCTCTTACCCTGCGTTAAATGGGGTTTACTCTATTTCTTGCATTTTAAAGCTAAGAAACCTCCAGAGATGAATAACATGATGAACTGTAGGACAAACTAGCTATGTCAAATATATAACAGTTGTCTCAGTACAAGTTAATACTTATGAAATCTTAACAGCAGTGAATTTAGTAATGCACAATTCAAATGGTGGGTGCCATGCCATGATGTATAGACAAGAATGTTGTTTGTACTTCCATGTATCCATATATAATTGTTACCCCATATTCATATATATTTTTCATTTTTTATTCCAATGTTTAACTGTAGGATACCATGCCATGCTGCATAAGACAGAAAAGTGTTTGGAACATTTTTATGCATTATTATTTTTATGCATTAGTACATTTTGTTACTTCTTTATACTTCACCAATCTGTTATATGCATTTTAAGCACATTTATATTTTTAAATATTTTCAAACATTTTTGACAACAACATTTTTAAAAAGTTATCAAATATTTAAATATTTGTAATTATTTAAATATTTTAATAACTGTATG
>NC_056746.1:1027326172-1027403672 GCF_019279795.1 Protopterus annectens | reverse complement strand
AATGTGGGAACCATTGTTTCCATATCTCCCTTCACTTAAGTACTGTAGCTATTATTGTAACAGTATGGGGTAGGTTATATAACACGAAGCTGATGTATTTTTGTAGATTACAACATCTGTCTCACTTCTATCCATTTCAGTGGCAGTGGTGTTAACAATCTGATTAATTCAAGTAGTCATTCTGGCAAAATGCATTTTGTAATACCAGGCTCTAATAAACAGAATGATCACATAAGAAAATGTTCCTTTATTAAAATAATGGCATTGTACATAAATTAGTCAGTACGAGCAAAAGAGATAAAATCAAGGAGGGTATACATGAAGCAAATGAAGATGACATTATTCTATAGTGAAAGAACAATGAGAAACCCTGAAGGTGAGTAAAGATCCATGAAAGATGATAGTCAGGGAGTAATAAGAAATAATTATTGGGGTTAAATTATTCATTTGTGCCTGTAAAATCTTTACTGCAGTTGTAAACAGTGCAACAGCAGGGAGAAAAGTCTGGTGAAACATAGCTGATAAACTGAAATGATTCCTTCAAGATCACGAAAACACAGACCTCAGAGGTATTGAGACCAATGAGGCACTTTGGATACATTTAATTTCAACTAAATGAACATTTTAGATTCTTTTTCTAAGATATCATATATGAAAATATTTACAAAGAAAGTGAATTGGTCTTCTGGAATAATTAATTCTCCGCATTACTGATATTAAATAATGACGACAACTAATTAAATAATATTGCATCTCTCTCCCAAGCAAGTCACTTTGAAAAATATTAATATTTCAATAATTGCTAAGTCTTCAGCACCTGAAATAGGGTTATGAATGCTTATATTACTGTTTTTCTTTTGCTGCATTAAACCTGTCTAGTCATTGTTTGTAGAGTACTGAAATGTGACAGGATAGTTATTTTAAAGTGAAACATGTCATAGTCGGAAGAATATCTTGGAAGCTTTTAACAGGACTAATTACTGGATAAGGATGTATTAATCAGTCCTTATAATGAAATGTTTGACAGAGATACTGTCATGAGTACTCCTCTGCTTGTAGATATTAACACAGTTTGTCTCATTTCAAATCACCAGAGTAGAATATTTGATATAAGCACCAAACATGAAGCCAGGATTTAAATCATGTTATCTAAGAGCAACTTGTGGAATCCTAGATTTCATTTCTTAGATTTTGCACTCCTTTTAACATATTTTGGTTTGCAGCCTGAGTAAAGTTTTAAATCTCATATTAATGTGATATTATTTTAATGCATTTGTTCAACACATTAGTAGAACGCTAATGCCTGGGATGTGGCCCTTTATAATGAATAACAAATTGCCTGTGCCTCTCTGGTATGACATTCCATTGGTAATATGAGGCTCTTTGCAACAGCCACACTTCACTGCATTGGCGTGCTTTAATATTGCAGACATTTCAGATACTTTTCTCAGTACCCATATGAACTCAGTCATAACAGATTAGCACGGGTTGAAAGTAAGGCTGAGTTTTTATCCTAAAGATACTGAGTACTAAAACACAAGACCAGTGCTCATGCTAGTAACTAGACCTACTTGTGCTCTGTTCTGTGTTTTGTTTAAACTGATGTTTTTCACTGCTGTCCTAATAAAAGCATCCTACACTGCCACAACTCACGCTGCTAAAATGCCAGCTAATGTGATGTTCTTCAAAAGAATAGCTACAGTTTCAGAAACTAACACAATCCTGGAGTATTATTTTCTTACAAGTGGCAGCAGAAATCCTAGCTCCCAGATCATCTACTTTTATTGTTAGTGTATTATGTCAGGGATACTGTACTCAGGAAACAAACTCAACAAGTGAAAACTGTTACATTCAAGGATAGTGCAATCTGACACAGAAATTCCTGGATAATCAAACAAGCATTTTATCAGAAATATATTCACTACCTTTGCTTAATAAACTTAGTCTTATGCAAGGTCCTAATATTAACTTAACTTAAAATCAAATATAATAATACATTTCATCATTTTCTTTGCACAAACAGATCTGAAACACTGAGCAATAGTCACAGTGTAAACTACAGCTGTTTCTTAATTAACCTTTGAAAACTCTGTGGATATATTATACTATTTATCGGGTAAAGGTTTGCAATCTCATTTGCATTTCAGATGATTAAGTCAAGGGATGTAAAATATGCCTTTGTTGCTCTAAGGCAGATTGCCCAATCACAGATTCCACGTTATTATTGTGTATACTTTTTTACTGAAAAGGATGGTACAGTGGCTCAGTCAATAGTGTTGCCACCTGACAGCAAGAGGTTCCCTGGTTTGATTCTCAGCTGGGGTGCCTTCTGTGTGGAGTCTGCATGTCCTCCCAGTGTTTGCATGGGGTTTCTCTGGGTGGTCCAGTTTCTTCCCGCATTCCAAAGACATGCAGCAAGTGGATTGGAGGCTTTAAATTGGCCATAGGTGTGAGTGTGTGTTGTGGAAGAACTACCAAAGCAGGGCTAGCTATCTGGTTGTCTAAACCTTGGGTCTAGATGATTGCCACTGTTAAAGTGACACCCTGATCCCATGTAAAAAAATGGGAAAAGTGGTTGCAGATGGATGGATTGTCTAATGTTGAAAGTAGGTACATAGGCAATACTGAAAAGTGTGTGTGTATCTTGTGTATCTCTCTCTCTCTCTCTCTATATATATATCTCTCTCTCTCTCTCTATATATATATATATATGTGTGTGTGTGTGTGTGTGTGAGTGTGAGTGTGTATGGTTATACTTCAGGAGACTGAATTTACACTTACCTGGATGATTCTGGAGATGAAAACACTGAACTTTCAATAAATTGAACTTGAACACCACTGATTTTTTTTTTTTTTTTTTGCAGAAACAGAGACACGTAGCTAATGTGAGGAAATGCACCCTTTTCTCCACTTTAGTGCCATCCCAGAGTTACTATATTTAGTTATGGGATGTGTTGGGGTGTAGGCCCCCATCTAGGGGAGTATGACATACTATAGTGTGTTATTTTGTTAAATGTTGGCCAAATGTGTTTTTTTTACCTGTAAAAACTTTGATAATGTAAAGGTTCAGTTTATTGCAATTTTGGTGTTGTCTCGGCTACAGGAGTAAATATATATATATATATATATATATATTTATATATATATATTTATACATATATAGTTATACATATGTATAGATATAGCTAGAAATATATAGATGGGTGCCAGGTAATGGATCTAAATGACAATGACCAGCACCCAGTTCAGCAACATCATTTGGACAACACAGATAGATGGTCAACAGGTGTGCAAGATCAGCAATCCCTAAGCAGAAGAATATTTTGTTTCCCCTAGGGATTGTGCATGCTTGAGTTTAGTATATATAATTGGGGTTGAGAGGAGAAGCTCCCCACATGGGGGTGCAGGGGGACTTGCCTCCATGCAAAAACACTTGCTATTGGTTTAGTTTGCAGAGGAGAATCCCCAGTGCATGTGCAGCATGTGTCAGTATAGATGACTTTGACATTATGACATTAATCTACTGGGTTTTGGAGCACTGTCCATTTGATCTAGTACTCTACACTTATATATCTATCTATATATATATATATATACCTATCTATCTATGTATGTGTGTATATATATATATATATATATATATATATATATATGGGTCTAGGACTGTTGAGTGAAAGCTCGTTTGACCAAAACCAAAACCGACAAGCACACTTTCGTGAAAGCGATGTTTTTCACTGAAAATACACATTCGCACAAAACATGACAGATGACTATTGCTGAGATCGCTGTACAGTGGGGATAAGGGAATATTCCCTTTTCCCCACTGTAGTGTGATATCAGAGTGAGAATATAAAAGTAGGGAATGGGTGCTTGCCTCTCTGCATAAATGTGTTTGCTCTTTTTTTTAAATGTTGTGTTTTGTTTTGTTGTTTGCAGACTTTTGCAATAGCGCTTTTTCGGTGAAAAAGCACTTTTGCGGAAGTGTGCTTGACTGTTTCAGTTTCGTTGAAACATGTCATTGGTAATTAGTCCTAGATCAATATATATATATATATATATATATATATATATATATATATATATATATATATATATATATGGGTTTACTATCACAATCCTGAAGCCCACAGTCATGAAAATCATAATCCAAAGATCAGAGTATTGAAAGGCCAAAATGCTGAAGACCACAATAATGAACTCTTGGACTTGTTCCACTGCAGAGCCCATACTAGCACTTATTCTTTGTTTCACACCCCTGCAGGACCCATGTTAGCAGTCATTCCTGGGTTTACACTGGTATGGGTATTCGGTATTCAAGATGTTTAGACATTGTGGTCTTTAGTGTTTTTGTCTTTCAATTTTATAGACTCAATATTATGAATTTAATATTTTAGATTGTGGGCTTCAAGACTGTGATATCATCTCTCTCTCTCTCTCTCTCTCTCTCTATCTCCCTATTTCTCTATCTGTATACACATAGTATCACATAACAGAGAAGAATGTTATTAAAGCAGTAGAACAAGCGCAGGCATATCAAATCTGTTCATGCAGTTATGTAATGCATATCTATAGATATAGATACATATAGAGCTATGGTAAGTGTTACATTGTAACAACACAATATTATTAAACTGCTTTTGATGTCAGTAGAGAACAGCCGAACTGTTTTAAATCTGCACATTCCTCTGAGTGTGAATGAAGGATAAGGTAGCAATACTGTTCTTAAAATAGTTTTAGTGTGTTAAAAAATAAATCATTTGATGGCAGTGTCCATTTTCTAAGCAAAGTAATAACCTGCAGGTATTTTAAAACTGAAGCGTAACAGGCCATTTATAGACTATAGGTACTCCTAATCTAATATCCGTCTGATGAAGACTTTTTAGTTATCTATACTTGTGAGGTGGAGGATATTTTTGTTTATAAGACTTTCTACCGGTGTCTGATGCCTACTAGCTAACGTTTTCACTTCCCTGGAAAAAAAAAAAAAACAATGTTGGAGAGAACTTCTCAGTTACTACATCAGACTGGGTGAAATCCTTATTATGCAATCCGTTGTTCTCTGATAGATACAGAAGTTAATCTACAGTCCAGAAAGCTGCTTCAGCTTGAAAAAATGTCACGCAACAAAACAGCTTATTGTGTTTCTGACAGCACAATCTACCCTCACACTGAACCGTTTGCCTACCCTTCTTTTTCAAACAGCATTCCCTATGCCGGTGTAAACCTATGTGTCACAGGAGCCTCCTTCTTAGTTAAAACTTTGAAAAGCAATCGTATTTTGTCCCAAAGCTGAAGGCGTGGAAACAGCATTACAAAAAGACACAATATACTTTTCCATGAATTATTAAACTGAGATAAAACCAAGTAATGGAATACCCAAAGCTCCCCAGTAATACTAATTCCCTTGGGAATCTTAATAGATTAAGTGCTGCTCAAGGTATTGCAAAAAGAGCTGTCAGAGAAGTGACATCAATCGAAAGACACTTTTGCTTTTAGGAAGCCGAAGTGAAAAGGGCATTATATGTGACTTGCCAAATGTCAGCCCTTTAACTCGTTAAACCTTTTTCCTGTGCAGAGAAACTGCAGATGTTTCTTGTAGTGTATGTTGCAGTGATAGACCTGTATTTTAGGAATTGCGCCTCCTTCTCACCTTTCTGCAGCCAACAAAACGCTGTACTTTTATTAAATACCAGCAGTGTAAATTTAACCCTGTATTCATAGCTAGATACTGAGTACTTCTAACGCGTGATTCCTTCTTTGAATACACATTGTGGAGCTGAACTTCATCACCCAATCAGACTACCTATTAATATCTGCACTATAAATTTACTCTCTGCACATCCATTTGATTTTTGCGCTGTCCATCCCGTTTGTTATATAAAATGCTTGGGATCTAAGCTGCAAAGGGGAGTCATCTACTTTCACGCTCGAGATACAGTCTCACTACGGAGGAGTGCATTTAATGAATGGCTTGGTAAAGACAGGTCACAGATCGAGGAGCCCAGTTCTGACAATATGAATTTGGGAACTGTAACTAGAGACTCCAACTTGTAACCACCCTGGCACTGAAATCGGAAAAAAGGATCTCAGCACTTGGCAGGCTGGGGTAGGTGCAGCCTCTGTAATCAATATCACGTTGCATTCAGTCTCCAACAGACAGGGGGAAATGATCCGATAGACAAAATCATGGCAACGTCAAATGTTTTGTTTCCCCGCGATCAACCTCAGCAGTAATTCACCTTAGGGTTCTTTGGACGAAGCAAAAAACATAGACGTTGTCGAATTTTGACTCAGAAAGGAACATAGAGGGGATCAATTAAACGGAAAAGAAGATTTAGAAGTAAAACAGTGGGTGAAGCTGGGAAGCTCGGTGGGGTTGACTGTTCGGCACTGCTTAGTACAGGGTGAGTGCGCAACATACAGGATGGTGCTGAAAGGGGTATTGATCCGGGAGCTGTCCATGGTACCATCTCTGGCGCTTTGCTTGGCTCTACTAACTGCTTTTGTCGGAGCCCAAAATGACACAGAGCCCATCGTCTTGGAAGGAAAATGTCTTGTTGTTTGTGACTCAAACCCTACAAGCGATGGCAAAGGATCTTCTTCTTCCCCCTTAGGGATCTCTGTCCGGGCTGCTAACTCAAAGGTTGCTTTCTCAGCCGTTCGGAGCACAAACCACGAACCTTCAGAGATGAGCAACAAAACTAGGATTATCTACTTTGATCAGGTAAGCACGTCTGATAGAGAAAAGACTGGTAGTTCCCTGACAAAACTGAGCCATTTACGTATTTGGACTTTCACCAGTGAAAGATAACGATCATTATTGCTTTTCAGGGCAGGCTTTAAGTTAAGTGCAAATACCTGCAGCCTGAAGGAATAATGCTAACTAACAATAGCACTCCGGAAATTGGTAGATAATATTAAGAAGTGTAAATCAACAGGTGAGCAACTCCAGGAAGCTTTCCTTCGGTAATTTGTTTATTCTGGCAGGTGTGCAAGTTCTAATTTTTAGAGGGAAGCTGTTAAAAACACTGAGGACTTTATTTGACTTACACAATCACCCCTTTTCTAGCGAAGAATCCGACGGAATCAAACCCGAGCCCTATGGACACGGCAAGCTTTTTATTTTTACAGCAGTGAGCCTGCTCTCTGTATGTAGGGTCAGCTTATTTATATCAGATGTAGTATTTCATTTCTTTAATTGTATTTATCCCCTGCACGCTAAAAGACCTATTGTACGCTTAACGACAAAACCATTTCTTAGTCTAGTTTGAAACATCGAAATGTCCCAGGAAGTATAATAGATAAAACCTGCGGAAATTCTAACAGGCTTCCTTGAAAAGTAAAGCGTCCAATAGCCAGCGATCTATGCATAAAAGCGTGCACTGGATGTTTTGGTTCTCGAGTCGACATTTCATTGCAAACTGTAACAAAAGTTAAAAAGTACATATAGGGAATGTGCATAATCTGAAGATTTGAAACTACAAAAAAAAAAAAAAAGACCTGGTGCTTTTAGCTACGGGCATTGCGCCCTTACTGCCTAGTGTGACAGTGGCATTTACAGTCATTAACTTGTATGTAGATTGAGTAAGGTAATTATGCATAGCAATGCTAAATAGGCGAAATGACAGAATAGCAGTTTAACAAAGCCAGGCATACTCTTTTTATTCTACAGATACTTTTTTCTTTGCAGTACTCAGAAATGTTGTAGCTTTTTTCAGAGTATATTTTGCCTGCAACTGTCTAAAGTGAGCCCTCTAACTACCAGCACATAACTTGCTTAAAGACAGGATTGGTCATCTAAAAAGCAATATATTTAGTAGTTTTAGAGAGGACCACTGGAAATTATGAATACTTTTATTAACGGCTGGGGTGGGGGTAGGGGGGCAACATTTTTTAAAGATGTGTCCATTTTTAGAGGCAATGTGGGCTGGGGGCAGTAAAACGAGTTTGTGAGTATACAATGACATTTTCTGGCTACACCCCTGCAGTTTCACAATCACACACGCACGTAGTAAACATGCACATGAAATAGACAAAGGCAGCTATTTTATTGCATCAGTGCTATGTAGAAGAACCCGCAAGGGTGAACCCAGTACTTTGTATTTTAACCTTTCACGCAAGAGCATTTAAACTACTTGACATCCTCAGTACCATTACCTCTTCTTGTTTACTGCAAGGTGACACTAGAAACTGATTCATCTGTACTGGGTATTTTTCGGTTACAAATAAATTAACTGGTGCCATGCATTTTAATTGTCCCAGCGTTTATTGATATATTCTGTCTGCAAGTCGGAGCAAACACTCATTTTAACTACATACCTCACCGGGTTTAGGATAGGGCTGCGCTGTGGTGGTGGGGTCTGTGAACAAACTGTTATTTCGGTGTTGCTCTTTCGAGGCAAAACCAATATCTTTCAACTTCTCCCGTTAGGGGTCGCCACAGCGGATCACTGGTCCTCAGATTAATTGGCAGTGGAGTTTTTACGGTGTCGAGTTGCCAGGCCCGGCGCCCAAGTTTCACAGAAGGCACACGCACACCTACCTACCTGCACGTCTAAGTCTTTAAAACTCAATCGGAAAGATGAGAAACTCCAAACAACATACTATGAGCGATATTCAGTAGACAAGGGTTTCTGCTATCATTTCTGGCATTCATTGATTAGTCTAAGGTAAACTATTGCAATCATATTTCTGTTAAATTGACTTAAGTTTATGAATTAATGATTTTCGTCATCATAACGTATGCTTTAAGTATGTTTTGTAGACCTTAAGTAAACCTTATTTTAACTAAAGTCGCAGCTATAATTTAGGTTTTGATACTGGCTGCATATGATATCATCTGTAATCCCGTTTTTATTCCAGATTGAACACGTACACACGCACATCGCGCACGAGCACCTAGGTAGACACACGTACACACCCACTCTCTCCCTGTCTTAACTTTACGATAAAGACACTTTATGTAAACAGGTTTTGATATATGAATCGCCCTGAGGACATACAGACCTGGGAAATGTGAATTACGCAAAAAAACTTTCAGTGTTTAACATGTCCTCCTGGAGGAGCTCTCTCTGAAACCGCTCTTTGATGACTGCCTTCGAAGTTTTAACAAAGTTCCAGTAAATGAATAATTAATGCCTAATTTAATAAATCGTTTAGCTAAGAATTTAGGGAGTATTTTGTAGCACTAAATCTGAGCTTCAATCCTTATACAACTATTACTCTAATAATGAAATAGATATTTGTTATTATATATTGGCTTGGGTTTGGATTATTAAAACATGTAGGTTGAGATAATCCGCATGATACAGTTTTAAATCTCACGGCCTCATTTCTGGGCTAGAAAGCAATTTGTACTCAAAGGCGAAAAAAGGCATACTGGTTTGTCTTTTCTATATGTCTGTGTGTGTGTGTGTGTGTGTGTGTGTGTGTGTGTGTATTAGCGCAAGTAATCTGGACAGAGCCAAAAATACTGGAGAGACAAAAGCCCCCAAAATAGGAACAAATTTTAAATAACGCTCTTATAAACTTAGTTTCTAGAATACAAACAGGTTATATTGCCCATATAATCTTAGAAAGTTCCTAGAATACAATGGCTTTCATTAACATTTTCTGAAAGATATGGAACCTCAAACTCAATATTTATTTCGGTCCTCAATGATTTGTCAGAAAACCACACGTTTTATTAGGATCAGACCAAAAATATGAAGCACAAATCTGATCGTTATGCGAAAATCTGGACAGTTGAGAGGTATTGTGTGTGTGTGTGTGTGTGTGTGTGTGTGTGTGTGTGTGTGTATACTTAAAATCTGGGGGTGGGTTTATATATCTTATCGTGATTATGTTACTGTTTCCACGTCTTTCAATGTGCTCTTTTAAGATTTTACTTTATTCCCTTACTGTTCCTGCTTACATGTGTTTTCGTTCTGTCTGCGGAAAGCTATCCAACTGAAGTTATATTTTCAATTTTTTCGGGAGGATATATTTACTCTATACTTTTTATCATTAGCTATTCCTGGTCTGATAATATAGTTACATTTAAATCTGTATTTGTTATTACTGTAAATTGAGCTTTATGCCTGTCAGAATCTCATTTTCTGCTTTGTTTTATATACGTTTAAATTGTTTTATGCAGATTTACAAATGTGTTTCGATTGTGTGTATGTATTTCTGGTGTTTGTTGCTGCCTTTTTATTGATGTGATTTTTTTAATGTATTTTTGTGTTTGATAGCTCCCCTTGGAATGGTGGCAGTTTGTTCTGTAAGGATTTAATGTGTTTGGCTCAGTGATATTATTATATCATTAGTTTTCCTGAGAAAGATTTTGTTTATTTTACAAGGCTTTATGCAGAAATAGCAACACTGATATTATTGCTTTAGTCTGTCCAATAAGATTCAGGGTATGTTTATCTTTACTTTTCCTCTTTATTGGTACATTTTGGAAATTATCCTACAGAGTATAAAGTGTCTAAGTGGATGTTACTAGAAACTGCTGAATGAGAGATAGTATGTCGTATGTAGGACAATCTGAGTCAAAACGTTAAGTATTAATTTGACCATATAATCCTTCATATTCATTGGCTTGCAAGCAGTAGTTTTAATTTTGTTCCTGTTTAGATAGCTTTATAAAATCATTAGTTCAGGGTGCATATAACGTAACTATTAGCTGTATGTTCATTCAAGGACTGAAGCTGGTGGACAGAAGGCTAAGTCAATATAGTCTGTAGGCTGATTTAGGAGTAGTTAAATCATTTTGAAAGCTTAGATGATATAACAGACTGGAAAGAAGAAGTCGAATCTTACTGAATCTTTCTATAGTTATACAATTCTTCTATACATGCATTTGCATCTTCTGTGCCTACGTGATAATACATTCATGCAATTTCCCTATTTTACGTTGTTTTTACATTTATACTCATATTTCCAAACAGGTACTTCTCTTTCCTAGCCATAGCCATTGTGTGTAAGTCAAATTTTTAAAATTAATTCCTTTTTTTCCATGACTTTCAGAAAAAATATGGATAAATAGTTACATAGATAGATAGATAGATGATGAATAGATAGACAGATGAATAATATATCTATAGCTGTATCTATGTATATGTATGCATAGCTAGATAGATAAATACATAAATGCATAAGTATATAAAGTTTCATAATGGGGTATAAATGGGTTTGTGCTTGGCAATGTCCATCTACATGTGCATTTGATTTCTGCGGCTATGAGAATGCATTCCACAATATGTAAAATCTAATCTTATATATGGTGTACAATCAGCAAGTCTGTAAACTCTTTCATTTTAACATATCTTCCACTGCATACAGAAAACAGGACAATGTCTGTGCTTTAGATTACTAAAGTAAATGATACATTGAAATATATACTAATAGGACCCCTACTTATTTAATCAAAGTTCAATTCTCACATTTTAAATACTGAGACAGATAAGTAAATTATGAACAACTTATTTGTTATGCATGGCGTGCTGAGGCCTGTTGTTTGGAGCTCTTGTTGGGCAGAGTTGATCTTAGAGTCCAAACTATTTGCATGATGAATAAGGAATAGCTGCTGTAGTAGTGGGACAGTGAGTCAATCATTTTACCATCTGGTGTCAGAGCTACCCTTTGTTTAGTACTATGAGATGTGCATACAACACAACATCCATTCCCCTTATCTTTAAAATATTGCACTTTGTGTTTTCTAAGGAGCTTGATTTTGCTATTTTGTTATTTCAGACATCTTTGTAGTGAGGGAATTTGGCAAGGCTGCAAGAATGTCTCCAATTTTCCTTAGGGAGCATTGCAGGGTTGTTGGTGCTCTGCCTCCAGGAAGCTTCCCTAATAGGCAGCTGAAGTGTTACTTGAATGTGTTTTCCAAAACATAGCATAATCCAAAGATGGAGTATCCTCCAAGAATTGCCTAAGGGGCTAGTATTGTAATGTGATGTACAACTGTCCAGCAGATTGCATGTTTAGGATGACACAATTTTTCCCAGTGGTCTTTATGTGTAACCTGACTAAGAACCGGTTGTGAATTTGTATGAAGACTAGCATGAATCAGATATAGACATGCATCTGCTCTGTGTGTGTGTGTGTGTGTGTGTGTGTGTGTGTGTGTGTGTGTGTATGTGTGTCTGAGTAGGTTGATGTGCAACTGCTTATGTAGCAGTGAGAAAGCATATAGTGATGTAAAATTGTCCATATGGTCTATGTGTGTATGTGCGTGTATGTGTGTGTGTGTGTGTGTGTGTGTGTCTGTGTGTGTCTGTGTGTGTGTGTGTGTGTGTGTGTGTGTGTGTGTGTGTGTGTGTGTGTATAACATGATTGTCTGAATATGATATAATTTAAAAGTACCTGTTAGATTATTAATGTCTGTTAAGCTCACAACTGGTAAACATTTTTAATTTGGTATAAATCATACTATGCCTTGCATTTTCCTTTAGTATTCAGTGTTTCTGTCAGATATAACTTATATCCTATTTTTTTTTATTTTAAATGCAGGTAAAATACTTGTGAGAAAGTAATGTAAAAAGCTGTCATTTCCAGATCTTGCATTCACTTACACACTTGAGGAGTCTGTGAATTCAGAATCTGAACCAAGATAACTTGCATTTATTATTAAAATTAATTCAGACAGTGTTTTTCTAATGGGCCACCTGCATGCACACAGACTTATCATTTAGTGAGTAAGTTTATGTATGAATAACATGGCATACTAGTGTTCATGTTCTCTGTGTTTTAAGTATATGGCATATCCTAGCAACATTGTTATGCTAGTTTAAATGAATACACAAACTATGCCAGCATTTCCATTTAAGCTCACACATTTAATAAGGGCATTCAGGTCATTGAGGCATGATCAATCTGAAATTAATAAAATGCTAGCAGAGTAATGTATAAATGCTGTCAAAAAGTAACATTGGTGTTTTAAAGTAATATTGCATAAATATAAACACTGCCCTATGTATCTGTCCATGCACTGGGTTAATGAAGGCCTGGAAACATAACAGCTAAAAGTAGAAAATAATTTTGTCATTCATCTATGTCCATTTTGTTTAACTTTTCTATCTAGCTGCTTTGATACACTTGGTTAACTCCCACAACTATCCCACTCTTGCCATGCCATAGACTTAACTCCTCCCTATACAGTTCTCTTAGGGTGAAACAGTATTTTGAAACAATCTTGCAAATATGTACATACATCAGTAACCACTTCCCATTCTGTCCTTATTCTACAGTACTCCCTACTTTTTCCACCTACTTTAATTGCATAAAGATACCATAAAGCCACACTGTCACCATTAACATCTTTAGTTTCCCAGTACTCACACTTAGTATTTAGTTTGTCTCTTCCGTCCCTTACCTTGTTACTATCATTTGTTTTACTATTATACTAATCCAGTTTGACTACTCTAATTAATATGTTGTTAGCTAAATAGAATCATGTTGTGTTCTCTGTACTTTGACATTGTTTTGTTCTTAATGTTTTTTCCTACACACTTTATTGTTTTAATGGTCATACATTCTTAGTGATTGTTATAAGTTTCCTATTTACTACTGTACAGATTCTGTTACCTCTTATCGTATTACTCTCTGTTTCATGTAATGATTGCCTCCACTGACCAGGATGGGACAGAGAAGGGTCATTGGACCAGTATACTTACCCAGGTAACAAAATATAAAATAAAATAACAGTTTCGCATATGTATTTATTTATTTGTTTATTGACATTTGTTAACTGGGTTTGTCCATCTGGGCTTTTGGCCCATTTTTAGTGGAGACCCGAGGAGAAAAGCTCCAGTAGTACATTTTTAAACAAGTACAATTTTAAACAATATTGATATAATAGCAGTTATTGCAAAAAGATTCACATATGTTGGATTACATGCATAAAGTTACAGTTGCATTAAAAAGAAGCTTAGTAACATAATTTTACATTGATATAGTTCAATAGGTCAACAATAAAATGTTTTTGCTTGTATAAAATTATGCAAATGCATAGTAGACACATTGGAGAGAGAGGTGTAATGAGGTACTAAGTATGGTCCTTTTGAGGGTACATAAAGGGAAGAAAGGCTAGGTGGGATCATGGCAAGGGCAGGTCCTGGAATTGAGAAAATAAGCTTTTAGTTCATTTTAAAGTGTGAGGTGTGTGAGATTGAACATAAGTCAAGGGGAAGTTTGTTCCAAGCATGGGCAAGGGAGTGTTTGTAGAGTAGTTTGCCTACTGACCTTTTTTAGGTAGCACACATCTCACTATAGTTTGATATTCACTGGTCACAAATCTAGAATATTTAATTTTTATATATTTTTTGATTTGTAATTTTTTTTTAGATTTTTGATATTTGTCTGACAGTTGACATTGAGAGTAAGGCTGTGAGTTGTAGATCCTGTAGTCCAGGGTTTGGGTCCATCAATTCTCATTTGCCTACTGTGTGACCTTGAGCAAGTCAGTTAACCAGACATTGTTTTCAGTGGGCCTACCTGATTAACAAATGGATAGTACTTTTATTGATGTCATTCTTAACGATTTAATCACATCCTTATGGTCCTTATGCATTGTCTGCACATGCACCATAAGCACACAGTGTCTTTTGATTGTAGTCGGGATTATAACATCTATCATGCATCACAGATCGCTGTGCTTGGAATCAGGTGATAGTGCTATGTGATGTCGTTTGATGGCTCTGTTTGAAATCCCTTTTATGGCACTATATGGAGTCCTTTGAGGGCATTGCATGGATTTTCTTGATAGCTCTGTCTGAAGTCCACAGACAGCACTATGTGGTGTCCTATGGTGTACAGTAGGGAGTTTTTCTTGTTGGCAGTGTATGGTGTCTTTGGTGGCATTACATGGAACTCCATGACAGCTCTGCATGGAGCCCTGACACTACATGGAACTCCATGATGGCACTACATGGAGCCACTTGATGATGCTACATAGACTTTCATGATGTCTTTGTGTGATCTCCTTTAATTTTTTTTTTTTTGTGGTGATCCTTATGTCTCTGCTTGCAATACTTTGATGACACTGTATGGAGTCCTTTGTGGAACTACACGGAGTCCCTTGGTGTAAGTTTGCAGAACCCCATTCAAGGTACCAGATGGAGTTCCCAGATAGCTTTGTGTATATTCCATGGATGGCACTACATGGAGTCCCCTGATGGTACTCAATGGAGACAAATGGGGGTCTTCTATGGAGCCCTTTAGTGGTACTCAGTGGAAATCATTGATGGCACTGCATAAAGCCTCTTGATGGCTTTATGCAGAGCTTCTTGGCAAGACTTTATACAGTCCTTTGTTGGCACTAAACTTAATGGGTATTTGTAGAGTACTTGGGTGGTACTACATGAGATCCCTGATGGCACATTATGGAGAAATCTAACAGCACCATGATGAGTTCCCTAGTGAAACTGCATGTAGTTCTTTGGTGGCATGATGTGGGACCACTGATGGCATTTCGTGGAGTTTCTTGATTACATTATTCAGAGTTCCTTGATGGCATTGCATAGAACCATTTGGCAATGGTGCATGAGTCAGTTGGTAGTAATGAATGGAGTCTCTTTATTCCTTTACACCAGAGACATGCAAAAGTGAGAAGCTGTGCAAAAACAAGTCATGATCTTCAGGAGAGAGCCTAGTATACCTGTCATCTGGATCTCATTTTCAGAGACAGCTGCAACATGCTTCAGAACTCTCTATTATCTTTCACAGAATATATTTTCCTTTGGTGGAAGGATACAGTTATAAGAAGTGCTTAGAAATTAAAGTTGCAGGCTTTAGTTTCTTTAGAAAAAGTGAGTTATTGCAATTCTTTTTATTCTTTTATTTTTTTCTAAATAAGTAATGCTTTTATTAAAAAATATGCCTGACTGGAGTCTTTGCTCAGATTAGTCCAAGTGTTGTCCCTAACTGTTCAGATTAATTCAAATGGTGTCCCAAAATGTTAAAGAAGGAGGTTTAGAAGCCTGTGAATTGCCATATTTTCACATGTGAAACTAACACAATGTGAAACGCAAACAAACAGACTTTCCCCATTTTGGCTCTATTACAGAAAATCCTTCCTCTACACTATGCATCTCATATCTAAAAGTAATCAGAATAAATTATCTGGACAGTCCATGTCTAACTCATGACATATTTTATCCATATGAACACCCATGTGTTTCCTGACATAAATAATAATTACACTGGAGTAGCATACTCATGAGCATGCATGACAGGAAAGGCAGTGATTCCTTGTTTGTGCTACCAGAAGTATTGTCTGTGTTAGTTAGAAGTATTGTTTGTGTTAGCCAGAAGTATTGTATGTATTAGAAGTATTGTCTGTGATAGCCAGAAGTATTGTCTGTTAGTCAGAAGTATTGTCTGTGTTAGCCAGACATATTGTCTGTGATAGCCAGAAGTAGTGTCTGTGTTACCCAGAAGTATTGTCTGTGTTAGTCAGAAACATAAGTGCTGTCTGTGACTGAATAAGGCACATATGCAGAGTATATTGAGGTATAAGGTGAACAGCTTGGTCTAGTAACATAGAAAGGCATACCACAATTAATCATTCAAGTAGACAATAAAGTAATGATGTTACTGGTTATTTAGTAACTATTATAATGTACTAGAGTGGCATCAGGAACTTTGCAACATAGTTTGATGACATTCTGTAACCAATACAACTGGTAGATGTTTCATTCCTTTTTTGTAAACATAAAGCAATGCAAACTCCTATTACTTGCACCTCACAATTATTTATCCCACCATATTACACTGTGACAATTCACTAACAAACTATGATTTCTCTTGCAAATGATAACAGCAAAGAAAATCTTGAATATGTAATGTCAAGGATTGCTTACCCAGGAGAAGGGTCCCGTTAGCAACATAAGGTAGATCAGAGCTCAGGAGGTTACTAAAATGATAATACTAACAATAATTTATTACATGCATGTAATAGATAATAACATTGTGCTTGTTAGCTTATCCATTTAAAATGTTTGACTTTAGTTATATTTTGCGGCTTAACAAACACCATTGTTATTGTCAGTTGGTTATAATATTTACAGAATTGTTCCTAGTTTTTGTTCATATGGTAGATTATCATAAAGCAGGTGAATAGTCAGAACTTAATTAATAAAATCTTTCTTGATAAAGGATCTTGTTAAGGTCATACTGCCTGATTTGTTTTCAACTCTGGAATGCTCCGTCAGAGCTGTGAAATCTTCCAAGACTACTGGTACAACATGAGTTATGAGGTGATTTCTTGAGAGAGGAGAGACAGATGTCTTGAAAATAAGTAATATTATAGTTGCCTCATATTAACATTAAAACCTTTAATGTTGTGTCTTTTGGCTTTTCCCAGTTAGGGGTCGCCACAGCGGAACTCTGGTCCGCTAATGATTGGCAGTAGATTTTTACATGCCGAGTTGCCGGCCCTGACGCACAACCTTCAATGAAGGTACACCCATTCACGCATGTCTCCACACAGAAGACGCTCTAGCTGAGAATCCAACAGGACAACATCTTACTGTGAGGCGGCAATGCTACTGCAGCACCACCACCGCAGTAACATTAAAACCTTTAATATGGGGTAATATTGTGTTTTCATAATTTATCACATGGGATATAAGTACTCCGTTCTTTCATTGACAGGTTTTTGAGCCTTTTTAAAACCCAAAGCAAGTTAAGCTTGCTTTAAACAGAGCCCTTGTGGCTTAATATGCAGAATTCAGTTACTAGCTGCTTTGCGTCATAGATGACATCTAAGGTCAGAGGGAGCCAGGTAGAGAGCTGGAGACTGTAGCAGGATATGTTTGTCACATGCACGTGCTGGTAGCCCTGGATGTGACACAAGCTAAATGTAGTTTCGTAAGGTTCAAAGTAGTGTTACTTAATCCCGTACTCGTCATTGCATTATTTTGCAGAACAATCCCTTTTTCTGTCCAATTCAATTGCAATTTCAGTGAGTGTTTTCATGACACTACTACAACCACTTTTTCAGTAAAACAGTTTTTTCTGAATCAATTGCAAATCATTCATTTCTACTTGACTTTCATAGTCTTTTGCACATCCATCCCCTATATTCCTGTGTGACTTATGTGATTCAGAAGGCAAGTCCTTATTTGCTTATAATCTGGGGCCAGAGGCATATAAAGTAGCGCATGTTCTTTGCATGGCAGGATGCTTAAATTACTCTGATTGGTATGGTGCTCAATGATTGCACAGAAGACGTGATTTCTATGTCTGTTACAGAGGGAAGAATGAAGCATAACTCTTACTCTATGAGAAGCATGTGATTTTAATTGTAATCCATGGTAAGTAAAGCTTTATATCATAAGGCTGAAAATCAACTGTAGGATATTTTCTATAAGTAAATTCATTATTTATTTGTTGGCATTTGTTAACTGAGATAGTTGGACTCTGCAAAATGCCTTTTTATTGGGGAGAAAAGCTTCTGTTTGTTGTGAAAGTACTTGTAACCATTTCCATACATGCTTTGTTCATGCTCACATACACATTTTGCCATCTGTAAGCAGGCATATAATATAGCCAGACAATAAATCAGTTTAAAATTCCATACAAAACATTTCTAATACATTTGTAATGTACTTGTAATACAATGATCATTAGCTTCTTAAAGAGGAATTTATGTATAAATGCCTTGAAGCAAGAGACACTTTATTTAACAAAACAAATGTTAATGATAAGGTTACACTGATATGGATCACCATTATTTCATACAGTTTTCAGACATTTGCAGATAAAATAAAGTTTATAATACTGCAGACATTGTGCAGATATCAAAGTGGAAAAGGATATATTTTCAGTATTATTGTATATATGCAACCGTAAAAATATTACAGCAATGCAATAAACTCAATGCATTGTGCTAATACGAAAAAAATATCATGAGACAAATGATAATAATAATAATTATATATATATATATATATATATATATATATATATAGATAGATAGATAGATAACCAGGCAAAGGATCAGTACTGCTGAAACTAAGCAGAGAGAAAATGCTGCATGCATGGACCTTACAGAGCATCAGAAGTTGTACATTTTCTGAGTCCAGAAAAACTGCTGCACTGCATTCAGTATATATTGGGTTTAACAAAGGTCACTGATGACATACAGGTGTCTAGGGGAAAGGAAACCTGCTAGCGTGTCAGATATTAAAATCTAACATATCAGGCTAAGGACAAAAAACAAGACCAGTGATCTGTAAGGCAGCAAAACAATGGGAAATGTGTTGGGATAGTTTGTGAAGAAATGATGATTAGCATTAGCCTACGATTACAACTCATCAAAAGTCAAGAATATCAGTGCAGCATTTATAATGGTAAATGCCCTGCACTACAAGATACAAAAACAGCCTGCAATATTATGCCATTGAAGTCATCAGAGATGCCTTTGCTTTACAGGATAGTAAGAACACATGCTCAGGTCTATGCTGAGACTGTGAAAAAAGTATGTGGGGGCATTACAGGTGGTGAACTGTAGTTTGAAAATGCACTGTTGACTCCAAACTAGGCAATATAAATACTCAAACAAGGGTGGAAGCCTTCAAATATTACTGAATTCTAAGACCAATTTAAGCAATCAAATGAAAAATCAGAACTGTAGCCAAATTAGCCAAGTCTTTCTATTAAAGGACATGACATACATACAGCCCTACTATGATACAAAAAGAGTTCTCTGCTTTTCAGCCAGCTTATTAAAGCTAATTCCTCACAGTTTTCTCATGCAGCTATGTGTCTAAGTGCTAACGCCCTAGTAAAATATTTTGTTTCCTCTAACCCAATCTTAACCCCTTTCTCTCTCGTCACCATTTTGCACTACAAAGAACAGATGCAAAGAACAGCTATAACCGCATTCCCAAGTTAATTTACAGCAAATGCCTGTTCACTCCATATATTACCACTTTCTAAACTCTACAACATAAAATACCATTTTAATAATTATCTGCACTCAGTTTTTTTTAAAGTGTCAACATATATTGCCATATGACATGCAATGTCTATTTGTAATGTTTCTTTGTGCCCTGGGCTATATCTTATTAATGGATTTTAACAATCATAGCACTATTGTCAAAAATCGCCTGCCTCACAATGCATGAAGATTTTAGATCCATTGCAAATTTACCTTTCACAGAGGGATAAAGCCTTTACTGTGCCCCAGAAGACCTAAGATTGATTAACAGCTTGGCTACTGGAAGAGCTGGCAAGAAAGGAATGGAAGGAAGTGTCTGATGCCACTGTTCCCATTCCTGTGGCAATGGAATGAGATGGGTCCTACTGGGAGAGCTTCATTTGGATGGAAGCCTAGATTCAGCAGCACAGTGTACTGGGACTTGAGGTAGAGGTGCCCGACCAATGAGTTTGCCTGCTCTAGCCATGCAGCATCAGCAAGTGGTAGCATTACAGCTGCTTTCAGCTCAACATAGTGGGGTTTGCTCCATAAAGGCAAGCCAATAGAGGAGGGCAGAGGTATAACATAGAAGATATAATAATCCTTCTCAGGATAATATTGACCCCCTGCCCAGACTCATGCCCACCACAGCTTGACAACTGCAGGAGTGTCACCAGAAGGTTAATCCCATTTGGAAGGAGACCCCCTCACAGTGGTATAATCTGCAGTACTAACATTGTCAGGTAACCTGGCACCAATAAGGTTTGTCACCACTAGGGCTAATCTCCACTGGGAGAAGAGATGTCCACAATAGGAAGTGTGGGCTGTTATATTGCCAGATGAAAGTGTGGGGATAAAAATATCAGTAGCACTTATCTTATGGAGGCTTGATAGTCTGGGAGGGAGGAAGACAAAAAAATTCTCAACTTCAGCCAAAATACCTGAGAAGCTTACATACCAGCAAAGCCTTATCTAGGTAGAACAATATGGAATTCATAATTTTCCTACATGGCGTCTTTGAGGCTCTGAAATATGCACCTGATCTAGTACACCATTGTCTCCAAATGACTCACTTCTCAAAACATTGTTATTTTCAAATACATTTTGATTCTTTGGTTCTCAGACTATGTTTCTAATACATTTACTTTAAACTTGGCTCAGGAAACTCATAAAATATGCCATTCCTAAAGCAGGAGTTCCAGATGGGTCAGTCATGGGATGTATTCATTTTTCACTTTTCATTAACCAGCTTTCATCTCATCTGAACAAACTTAAAAATGATTCTTTATGCAGACAATTGTCTGCTTCTAAAGGACTAGAAAAGATAGAGTGAAGTTTAGGAACGTCTACATTCTGATATCTCAAATCTATGCTTATAGTACTGTAAGCACAAGTAAGTTGTAAACTCAAGAAACAAATTACAAGATTTTTGAAATTGCTCACTGAATTATATATATTATCATCTCTCTCTCTCAATGTATATATATATGTGTGTGTGTGTGTGTGTGTGTGTGTGTGTGCGTGCTTGGGTATGTATACATTTATCTTTTATTGACTGGGTTAGTTTCATTAGGTCAGTGACCTCTTTTCAGGGAAGACCTGTGGTGGTATTCAGGCACCAGCAAGCTACCCCACCTCTTTTTGGTAAGTGTTATAAGATCTTTTTCATTCATCTGAACTACCCCAACTCAGGCAGATAGAACTTTAATTTAACTTCTCACCCAAATAATGGAATATTTCTCACCTTCTTCTTTTGGCTTTTCCCAGTTAAGGGTCACCACAGTGTATCACCTGTCCACTCATGATTGGCAGTGGAGTTTTATGGTGTTGAGTTACCAGCTCAGCGCCCAACCTTCCACAGAAGGCACATACATGCACGCACTCATGCCTAGGGCAAATTTAGAGTATCCAATCCACCTACAGTATGTCTTTGGGATGTGGGAGGAAACCAGAGCACCCAGAAGGAAACCCACATGACCACAGGGAGAACATGCAGACTCCACACAGAAGGCACCCCAGCCAAGGATCAAACTGGAGAACCTCTTGCTGTGAGGTAACAAAGCTAACCACTGCACCACCGTGGCTGCCCTAAATAACCTCAAAACCTGATTCATCATTATCTGTTCATAAAGACATACTGAGCTTATAAACTGAGTACCTTACCCGTCTTAAACTTATCTTTAAGTTGTTTGGTCTCATTGCCGTCAGGTCATGTAGCTCAGTTGCAAAGAATTTTCTCATGCGAAAACTTAATTATACCCTTCCACTAATCACTCTTACAACTCAAATAGCATTTACGTTAGGGGAAAAAAACTAAGCAGAATGTACAGGTTTAGCAACCTCTGTGTTTCTTTCGTTCATTTTTGCAACCAAATAAGTTCTGCAAACTTTTCTTTATTTATCAAAAGTGGTAAAATGCAGAACTTTATTTGAGCTTTAACTGCTTTCTTCCCACAAACCCACCCTAAACACATAGTTACATTTGCTCAGATGACAGTTCTCGGGCATCTGCCCACTAAAGAGACCAATATTTATTCTATACATCACCAATAGATTCTTGTCAAAGATAACAACTGCTGAACTGTCCTCCTTTAAAGAAAGCATCAGCCATTTCCTTTATAACCGTGCTTTTACAGCACGTCATGCTTGTTTAAGTCAAACTGCAGCGCTTGGATGCAACATAATAAACTCATTACCCTTATCCACTCTCTGTCAATCAGGCCTGGTTATCACTGTTAGCATTCCTGTACACCACATTATATTAAGTTTAATAGCTTTGTACTTCCTAATTCTTTCAATGATTTCTGACTACCACTAAGCCATTCCTTTGAACTGTTCAGATTTTTGCAGAGTGTTCAGAATTTTGCCTAATATTTTTGATCTGTTTCTCATAAAATTTGTGTTTTTTTTTCTGGTAAATCAGGTGCTTTCTGTTCCCTTCACAGCTGATAGCTAATGCCAAGCAGTGCTTACTCTGTGCCATCACATTACAGCACAATAACTACCAATAGGATGGAATGTTTTGTCAACATTAATATGAAGAAGACTCCTGGCAAGAACTGAAGAGGAAGAGGATGAAGCAATGGTAGCCTAGTATCATAGTAATGTACACTGGATGGAGCAGAGAGAGAGAGAGAGAGAGAGAGAGAGAGAGAGAGAGAGAGAGAGATGCTGCATGGCACTGCAAACAGATCCATCTTATCTTTGTTAAAACATGCAGACACTGGCAATCAGTGTTTCTCCATCATGATCAGTTCAGTGTGTCAGTCATTACCTGATCTTTGGTCAGAGGTGCTGGAGATAAAACCCAACTTCCTTCATCTCTGGGCTTTATCTATATTAATATTGCCTCTTAAAAGGACATAATCAGCCCCCATATGTATTGGAAGAAAACATTTCTTTCAGAAGTGGAGACACAGTAAACAGGAAGATAGCACTGCCTGCTGCATAGTGCAGATGAATGATACTTGAACAAGACCCATTTGCAAAAGAAACGTTTAGAAGCAGTCTGTAGTTTATCCTTCAGGTGTGAGTGAGTTTTTTTTCCCTAGGTAAGGAAAACTGTGCCTTCCTATCTGAAATGGATGTCAAAGCATTTCAATGGCACATTTTTGGAAAATCACAGAAAGAATATATCACAGCAGTGCTGCAGACTCAGGAAATTGATAAATGTATTTGTAAAATTTTCAGCTAAACCTGTTTGGAAGAGACATTAAGCTGATGGTATCCAGGCTGATCCTGGCTAACCTAGATTTGTGATCTGGATAGTACTTAACCATCTCTACATGCCATTGTAAAGGATTCTAGCACTGACCCTGATGTCTGAGGAGATGAATAAATGAGCTTAGTTTTGGTGTAGCAGTATCAATTAAATGCAGAAAGATTTGGGGTGCAGTGGGTGCATACCTCTGCTGAAAGAGAAGCCTTTATTGGGACAGCCATTAATAAAGAGACAATTATTATCATTTATCTGCATTGCTGAAGTATGTTGTACAATGCAGCCCACCCATAAGAGTACACAGCTAAAACGTTATGAAAAAAAAAAAGATTTCCTTAATAGGTTGAGCAAACTTAATGGGTGTGTAAGCAACAATATATGGTATAAGAAGAAGACATTCTTCTTGTGGTAAAAATTATACCAGGTGC
Organism: Protopterus annectens; assembly: GCF_019279795.1. Classification (NCBI taxonomy): domain Eukaryota; kingdom Metazoa; phylum Chordata; order Ceratodontiformes; family Protopteridae; genus Protopterus; species Protopterus annectens. The sequence goes on along the minus strand of NC_056746.1, from coordinate 1,027,379,614 downwards.
TCAGAATTTGTATTACAAATTTGGGGAGGCTGTTTCAGTACAGAACATATGGACTTGGCTGTCTAATTCAGTTGCAGACTTCAATTTGACAGATTGCACTGTGACTTTTACTGTACTAGAAAACGTCTTATAAGTCTGTGACTGTAAATAAGAAATGTATATAAGGAATTGTTTTCAAGTTAGACAAATAATTTGTTGTAGAAACAAACATTGAACTCGCACTTTTCTATCAGGTCCTTAGGAGTGAGGCTTTACTATACTGAAAGCCTCAGATAATGGTGCCAAATAAGAAACTCTATGCCTCCAATGCTTTTAAGGACATAGATGAGCTAAAGAGGCCATAGGTGTGTACGGCACATTGGAGACAGTGAATTCATAATGGCTTGGCATTGCCCAGAAGGAAATGGCTTCTTGTCTACAGACCATGCAAGAAGCAGGCTTCATGAGTTAATTAAGGTGACACTTTATGTTCCAGGGGTGACAGCTATGCCTCAGTGACATGCTGTCATTAATTGTTGGCGTCATTCTAATGGGAACCTAATAGAATGATAATGAAGTCAACTCACTGAAGCCACTTTATGTGACAAAGGATTTTCATTTTCTCCTCTGTTTTGTTACTTCTGAAAAAGCCTGTGGTGTGTGAGGGTATCTGTGTCCCCCACATGGAGGGAGAGAAGGCTTGTCCCTTGCAAAAACAAAGCTTGCTTTGAAATTTGGTGAAGGTAGTTTCAGCAAGTCGGAGGATTTGGAGTTTTGTTGTTTACCAAAACAGCTTTTTATGTAGCAACTTTAATCAAATCTATCTCTAGGGCAAGCTACACAGTATTATTGTTAATTTATGGATAGATGAAAAAATACAGGAGCATGAGGTTTGTTTATGATTTTCTACCAACTGAAAGTATCTTACCACGTCAGTCATCAACATGTGATGAGATAAACATTTGTCAGTGCTTACAGTTACATTTCAGAAGATGTAAAGAAACGCCAGTGCTGCTATGGTCGGGGGCAGTTTTCTGCCATTTTTATAATATGTTTTCTCATGAACTACATGTCTGCATGTGTGCCTTTCTATAATTTCACCGAGAAGTGAGATTTCAGGTCTATGCCAAATAAACGAACACTTGAAATGTCGAACGTTATATGGTCGAGACCATATGTTCGACATTTCAAGAGTTGGAAGGTTGACTTCAACGGCACCGTATGGTGCAGAATGGGAGAATTTCCCTTTTCTGCACTGAAGTGTGGTCTCGGAGTTGGTATATTTAAGAAGGGGGGTGTGGGGGGTGCAGTAGGGCTTGCCCCCCTGCTCGCACCGTTAAGGTATGTTTTTCTTTTTTTTTTATTATATATTCGAACTTTCAAATATCAACCATATGTTATCGAACATATGGTATTCGACATTTTGGAAGTTCGAATATATAACATAGACTCGAGATTTCATAGTGACTGCCTATACTTACCATTTTGGAGGAAATTGTGCAGTAACTGCAATGTTATGAGATCAGGACAAAGAGCAAATTGAACAGTTATTCTAAAAATGTTAAGAAGTAAACAATACATATCCAAACAGTGGCAGAAACACCTACCAGACAATAATGGGCTGAGAATTTCAACTAATACTAATAATCATGCTTAGCCTTTTTCATGCTTGGCTGCTGTGGCATTAGTACATGATTTTTCTTCTAAGGAAAAAGAGAAAACTGTTGCTCTTTATGGTGCATGCACATGATATGAGCATGAATTAGGTCATCTTCAGGGGTCAAATGTTGGTGTGATTTGGATTATCTTAATCTGTGGTTAAAAATAATGGGGGCATTTTGTTGGATTCAGGTTTGGGTACTGGAGGTCTAGGCATATGTCAGTGTCATGAGTAGGGAAGCCAGTACTGTAGGCATGTTCTCCTCCTCAGTAACAGAGTTGCTTATGATAAAATGACTACAGCAGGTTCCAGAATGAGAAGTTTTAATTCATTACATATATGGGACTGTCATGGACTTGGTCCCCTGCAGTACCATGTAGCACAAGCTAGTAACTTAATAAGTAAGGCATGCATGCAGTGTGCACATGATATTTTCAATTACACTTAATATTTTATTTATTGATTGATTGCATTTTCTTTATTTATTTATTTATGTATTGACTGTTTGAACATCAGAATACTTTTCTTCTTTGTTTTAGCTGGTGACATGGGTAAAGTGATTAACAACTAGATGTGTAATTTTAAGGACCCAGCACTATAGCACTGAGTACTCTGCAATGTCATACATACATTTTATGGCATGAGAAGGGTGATGTATGTACAGGGTGGATGGGAACAAACTGAGCTGGTTGTACAGCTATGTGACAGACCTGTATTGGCTTGGGACACTGAGCTGGGCAGTAGTTGACAAACGGTCATTCTTCTATTGGAACTGAACTTGTGTTTACTTTAAACAGGATTTTTTTGTCTTGCTTCCATCAATTCCTATTTAAAGTCATCAACACTATCTGGCAGTTGATTACCAAATCATTACATTCCTGATTGTTAGCAGCCTGGACAGCAATAACTTGGAGGTCACAGTCAAAGAAAATGTAAATGTGGCAGAAATATTTTTCAACTGAAGGTGTAAAGTAGCTTTTTTTCATTTCATGTTGGTTAAAATAATTTTATTACATTTAAATAGATTAATAAAAGCACTGAATACTACAAGTTCGGTAGCATGATTGCATTGCAAAGGAGCAAAATTGTTGTAGGTTTTCTGCCTTTCAAGTGCTATAGACTTGAATGAGAGATGGTAGATCACAGAATAAGAATTGTAGGAATCAAGCAGTAAACAATGAGATAAATGCTGTAGGTGTTAATGAGTTATGTGACAATGTCAGTGGCCTAGTGACATTAGCCCAGTCAGCCAAAGATAAATAAGCAAACATGTTGCATTGGTTGATATCAGCCTGCTAATCTAATATTTGAAACTCCTTCTGTAACCTGTAGAACTTCAGTGTAGGATTTTCAAGGCAGCCATTGAAACTGCATCCATCGCTTAAGAGGAGCATGAATTAGGCTGGAGGACATGTAAAATCTCAGCTATAAGGTCACAGTGAAGTTATATTTTTGCAGCTGAAACACAACATTATGTATCAACTGAAAGACAAAACACTGTTTCAGACAAAATATGTAAGAAACAAACAAGAGAGCAGAAACCTGTTGCAAGGCTTAGTGTACAACAGGACTCTTGTCGCTGGGAAGTCAGTTGGAAAGCAAATACTATAACTGTAGATGAAACTCTGAGAGCAAATATCCTGTAATCACTATGTTGTTGGTGTCTTATGTGGGAGCACAGACATATTATAGTTGGGAGAAATTGAAACCTTTGCCTCCATGTTATCTGACAGGACACATAAATTCATAGGTAGTTACTAACCATGCAGTCCAGGAGGCAATTTAAGAGCCTTGCCCAATTTCCTAATTGCCACACAGCACAGTCTAGTTAAGTGACATGGTCAAAGTCACACAGTAGAAAAACTGAAACTGATGGAATAAAACCCTGACCTACAGGACACAGCTTGTTAACAGCTCATAGACTTAATCCCCCTGCATTAACTGCCAGAATACATGTAAGCCAGAAAGCAGTCAGTACAAACCCATGACACAATGAGCACCAGTAGCCCGCTGATAAATGGGTAAGACAGGGTGTCTTTCCCAAAATGCACTGTATAGAAAATCCTGCTTCTTTATGGGGGAACACTAGATAGAAAAGTGGGTACTATAGGAAGTAAAGAGTTGTGGTTAGGGAAGTAATCAGTGAGATGCTGACAGGTTCAGTAGTGCACCTTGTCTTGGTTTACACATTTGTATAATTTATAATAAGGAACTGAAAACTAAGACAAAACAATTATATTACTGATTGGTGTAGTGGCCAGGAATGAGGGGGTATAAACCTTTATTGACACCTCAAACAGCTAGCATGGTATGCAAATAAAGGACACTTAAGATATACCCCAGGATTTAATAAAATCTGTGTAGGCTCCGTGTAGAGCCTACATAGAAGGTACCCATCTACACGGCCATGGTTCCCCCTTGGCAGCGCACTATGCATATTAATCATGGCATTGCTGCAAAGGGAGAATATAGTGACAGGGTTATTGAATCCATGTAGGCAGAATTGTAGAGCCTGGTCAGATGTTATGTACATGGTGAGGGTCCCTGTAATGTCCTGTGCTATTGGTGAAATGTGCTGTGTATTAATAGTTTGTGTATTGAATGTATAAAGTGTTTTTTTTTTCATTTTGTTAATGGCATTTGTGTGGCATGGTGCAGAGCTCAGCAATGCTAAGCTGCACTTATACATAAACAGCTGATACCTGCCGGACATCTAAAAATAGAAACTGGATGTGATTAATTATAACTGGTTTTTTTTTTGTTTTATTTTTATTTTTTAATATCTGTTTGCATGGCACAAAGCACAGCAATGCCAAGCCGTGCTTACACATAAACAGCAGACACCTGCCAGACATCTAAAAATATAAACCAGATGTAATTATTTATTTCTGGCTTTGTTTACACCCATTTAAGCCCATTTGCATGGTGTTCTGCAATTGCTTAGTAGTGTATGTGAAGGTAAACTACTTTATATAAGTAGCTACATGAGTAGAATGATAGCCTAAAATTTCATTGAATGCAACATAAAATGTCTTTTAAATTAAAATCAATATTTTTACATTTGGGAGTGCTGTGGGGTGCTAAGCACTGCTTAAACATGGTTAATGGCTAATATTGTTTACGCGTTTCTAAGCTTCGCTAAAACCACAGTTCTGTGAGTTTTTGCTCTGGTTAGCTTCACTTAGCTGGTTTGTGCGATGCTAAGCACAGCAGTGGTTCTTTGAATGTTGCTAAATGATGTGTAAGTGTAGGAAAACAGCCTATATTAAGGCCAATAGGCAGGAATTCTGCACCATTTGTTGGAGTCTGCTTATCTGATGATATGCCAGGTGGTGTTCTTGAGGGTGTGCACTTTTGAGTCCCGGATTTTTGTTGGGCTCCTCATATGCAATTATGAACCTAGGCTGTTGCAGAGCAGATCAGGGCTCGGAGTGTAAGGCTGAGGCCTGGGGTTGGTTGGTTAGGGGTCTTACAAGTGCTACTGGTATCCCCCGCACTGGTGAGCAGTGTTGTTATGATGACCTGAAGTGGAGAAAGAGGGGAACATTGGACACCTGGATCCAAGAGGCTAGGGCTGGGCTTGTCCCACACATATGTAAGTGTTTTTCCCACTGTTTTACCAAAATGCAAGCTGAATGTGTACAAAACTGGTATGCATAATAGTATGATTCTCTCCCAACAGCTACAGCTCGGAGGACTTGCAATATTCAGTCCCATGCCGGCTGCCTGGCCAGGTTGTGCCATGAGTGTGGCAGGTTCAGATATATTATTCTACCTGTAGTGCAATAAGCAATAAATAATAAAAAATGAACTGTAAGAAAGAACAAACAATAAAAACTGTAATTCAATAAATTGGCAATTAGAACTGTAGTGCAATAAATGAACAATAACAACTGAATTGCAATAAACAATAAACAGTACTAATAACAGTAAGCAAAAAGGTGTAAAGCAGGATTGTGGTGTCATAACATAATTGCACTAGAGCTGTATGCATTTCATGTCTATCATAAAGTTGCTGCAAAGTGTACAACTGTAATAGCTGCAGAATGCAAAACTAATGTCCTAAAATATTTATTGCTCAACTCATGGTATGGTTCAATGCTGTCACCAGGCCAATTTCAGTCACATAATGCTCTTGTTTTCTTCCAATCCAGGAACAAAAGGTATATGGCTGAGGCAGGCCACTTTATGAGCAGATAGTGTGTATAGATTTCACAGAAAATTATCAGCAATAACCATAAAGTGTTAAGCAGCATTGTGGGTTCCTAAATAAATCTGTCTTAATATTTTCAGCATGGCTGTATTCATTGCGTGAGTGTTCTACTGTTACTGCAGTCAAGTGTTAAACTGTAATGCTCTACAATGCAAAAGAAATATCCTATAAAATGTTTTTCTCAACTCATAATAGGGTTCAAGGTTGTCTCCAGGCCAGTTTCAGTCACATAATGCTCACATTTTCTTCCACTATAGGGACAAAAGGTACACGGCTGAGATAGCCAACTTTATGAGCAGATAGTGTGTGTAGATTTCACAGAGAATTATCAGCAACACCAATAACGTGTTAAGCAGCATTGTGGGTTCCTAAAGAAATCTGTCTTAATATTTTTAATAGGGCTGTAGTCATTGCATTTCTGTTCTAAGCTGCTGCAGTCAGTTGTTACATTTTTTACAGATGTCTCCTGCAATCACAGCTATTGGGTTCTACTCCCATGCCTTCTAACTAAGGTATGACATCTGTCTAGTTTACTTTATATGCACAAACATGCCTCTCAGCTGTCACAGTTTTTCACAATGTAATTACAACTGTCTAATCTGTCTGTTCCATGATTACCACATACATTGTTACCTGGAATGTTATATATTTTCAAATCCAGTTACATAACACCTTGGTAGTTATGTAAGTCCACATTATGTAAAACTGTTCTGTGTAGTTGTGTACCTGCATTTGTTACTGCTTGGCCCATACTGTCCCATGCTAACAACTTGAGAGGTACGAATGTGCTACATCAGCTATAGAAGAATTGTAGTCACTGTACTCACAACTGACACTGCACACCTGTAGAAGTATGTAGTTGTACTCTGTGTAGTAATAGCATCTGCGAGGTAACTAATGGTATGTTTTCTCTCTCTACCCACCCCTTATCTTCTTTAATTTATTATTATTTATTATTATAATTTAATATTACCATATTTTGTTATAGTAGCTGTTTTACTGGCCTTATGACTTAATTCATACTGGTTTGCTTTTAACATACTTACTGTTATCTTACTTAATGTTGTGTTGCACATAATATACCTTAATATGTATTTGTATTAATAAATATTATGTTCCATTCTGTTAGTACTAACATCGGTTTGGTTAATACTAACTTTATCTTGTTGTTATAACTACTTTACTACATGCATCAAGGTTGACTGGTTCCTCATGATCCACCTACCTTGCCTCCTCCGGCCATGGCACCGGGTCCCAGCATGTCTGGAACCCAGTCTGGTGGTACCCCCTCTGCTGCCCCTGCACTACCTGTGGTATCAGGTACTACTGCCCCACTGGACATGGCCAGGCCACTCTCTGGCAGCATTGGTGGAATTTTCACCTGAGATGACCTGCCAGGTTTGGTGCACAGGATTATCTACCATGGGTTTGGACGATGCCTACATCAGGTGGAGAGCATTCTGGCCACCCTGGTGGGGTACACTCACTCCAGAGCCCAGTCTCCACCACTGGCCACCCTCAGGGCAGTGACAGAGCAATGTTGACAGTCCCATGGGTGGAGATGTGAGTCATGCTACTTCCTTGTGGAGGCACATTGGACTGAGATTCCACAACCCTCTCCCAATCCACAGTGTTTACGCACCTCTTGTGTCATACATCACCCTTGCCTGCTGTCTTGTCTGTCTTGTCTCTCTGCAAAAGCTTCCTCACCTACCCAACGTAACTCCCCCACAAGTACCTATGTCCTTTCCCCAACATTCCACTCTCACCTTAAAAAAAATGGGCACCTGCCCCCCCAAAAAATATTGTCCCATACATAGCTCTCCATTTTGCACACATGTCCACTGGACACACATAATTTGATCCAGTTGCCTTAACAACACAATTATGTTGTCCACACCCCTCTCTCTCTGGGGGATAGAGTCCAAAATCATCTACAAATTCTGTCAAAGTGCACAGTTGTTGCTGTACAAGAAATGGATGGCTATGGTTCTTTCCTACACCCTTCCTGCACATACCTACCTGCCTTTCACTAAGTGTTTCCCCTGCTTGCACCCTATTTCACAACTTGTCTATCGCCCCATTTTTCTTTTCTTTTTTTTTCTTCCACGTTTGCTAAGCTCAGCTAGATGGACCTATATTGATATATGTGTTTTAAATAATAAACGTACAAAATAGACACATGTCCCCTACTTCAAACCCAAGACCATCACACCAGTAGGGTGCTGCTTTAACCTGTCACACCACACAGCTGTTAATTAAAACAAGTGGTTTAAACAAAAGATATTAATTACAGGTTATACTCATTAAGCATGTTTCAGTGGAGCTACACATCGTACCACATTGTGCAAACAAGCTTAAAGAGTAATGCAAAAACTGGGATGGCACCTTGGAGTCTGCTGCAAGAGTACCCACTAGAAAGCCAAACACACAAGAATGGATGTAAATGAGGACTCTAATAACAGGTAAATGTCCCCTTTTATCAGCAACATTAAGACATACACCTGCTAAGGCATTATTGGCAAAATACATGTACAACAGGGACCCTGGTGCAGAAATACATCAATATAAAGCCATGCACATAATGATGGCTGTAAAAAATGTATGTCACAGCCTGTATGTGTGTACTTATATCTTGCAAATAGACCTGCTGTAACAGTGGCTCAGTAGCTTGGTCTGTTAAATTCCTTACAACCAGTACATCTTACCACACAGAGTCATGGGTTCAAATCCAGTGGTGTGTTGGATTTAAATAACATTATTCAGAAGCCACCAATTAATCACTGAGTCATGCACATTTTATCCACACAGTCTATTACAAATGAAATGTCTGCTTGTCACTGATGGAAGTCACAGGCCTGCAGATAAGAATGCACTTTACATATCCCTATAGCAAAACTATAACTGCATAAAGTATTACATCATGCATTAATATGCATTCAAAGAGGATTTTAACTCGGGTATTGCAAATGAGGACCACTACTATCAGAGTGCAGTATGCAATTCTTTCAAACTCATAGTGCAGATTAGCACAGCTGCACAACTAACATACACATATGAAGCCCCTGCTTGTAACAAGGACTGCCAGCATACACGTCCCAAATGAGTACCAGACTGTAACATGTGGCCTGACAACTGCCCAAATGGTGGACATAATGTTATATTTATCCACTATGTTGCTCAAGGACACAACAAGCAAGTAGCCTAGTACTCTGCAAATTATACTGTTGCCTAACATACTTAAGTTAAACACATGCCTTAATTGGAGTGGAATGGCTGTCCTCACTCTGGCTCTGCTTCTATTACAATGCTGACACATCTGCCACAGTTACACCTACAGCTTGTTGTCCCCCAAACTGTTCACACTGTCTGCCTAGGCCTATTACCTGCAGCAGCAGCCTGTACCACACATATCTCTATATAACAGTAGCTTCTACAGACCTACCACCTGTGATGATGTAGCCTCTTCACTCCAGTATTGTCCAGCACAACATATAAGAAAGGGCTTGTAATCTACATGGAGGCCTTATATCTTGTAGAGTGATTGCATGTCATTGGCCAATGGTAGTGCAGATCAGCTGTGTTGCCTGCAATTAGCATTTCAGAAACATAGACTGGTTAACAGGCAATCATCTGCTAATGAGAAGCATGTTAAAAGGCAAACATGCTGGCTATGGGGAACCATTCTGTATGAGACTTTCTGCACACAGAACACATATTTGCAAAAACTTAAATATCACCACATATCAACAGAGGAGTTTTGCACTCCAGCAGGTATGTAACATTTTTGTTTACAACAGGATGAAAATGTCTGAATATAGTTACAGGAAATAGGGGTTACAGCATTAAGCCTTTCTTAGAACTCTGATAATGACATGTCATTGATATCCAGATTTGTTGCCCCTACAGAGGGCTTACAATACATCAAGGCTGGAATGCTTTTTGTCAGTGTGGCATACTGGTTTCTTGGAACTGTCCCTTTATAGTGGTTGTAATAGCACACTGCTATTAGTTTGGCACTGTTGTTTTGACATATTATCAGGGGGGTTGCCCCTACAGAGGGCTTACAATACATAAAGGCTGGAATGCTTTTTGTCAGTGTGGCATACTAGTTTCTTGGAACTGTCCCTTTATAGTGGTTGTAATAGCACACTGCTTTTAGTTTGGCACTGTTGTTTTGACATATTATCAGGGGGGTTGCCCCTAGGGGACTCCCTACAATAGACTCCAGTGTTGGGAGTATGATCATACAGCAGTACCTGTCATGGCACACACAGGAATAGCTGACTATCGCTAGTTTCTTAGTTGTATCCACACATGTAGTATCCCTGCACACTGCGGAATATGACATGTGCGATCAAGCAGTGGATACTGCCAGCCATTCTGTTCTTGCTGTAGTGTACTTCCATGTATGTGATCCCGACATGTGTTCCAATTTTAATGTCTTTCAGGACACGTGTACCCAAGACAGATGTGCAGAATGAGATTATAGTCAAAGGCCTCCGGCAACACCTTGAACTCCTTCTGTCCAGGGGAAGGAAAAACAAGGAACAGTGGGCAGCATTGTGGGCTGACCTTGTCTGTGACATGAATGCTACAGGTCATTAGAGCAGGAGATATGAGCAGGTTCTACACCATGCAATGGACATGATCAATGCTGCACGCAGAAGAGCAGCAGATGTAGCCAAGGATCATCGCATCACAAGTGGAGGGCCTGCAGCAGAACAACCACTCTCAGCTATTGAGGAATTCCTGGTGAACTTAGGCACACACAACAGCTCTAAGGCATCCATCACACCCTACACCATGGATGTTGGTGCCACAGTTCCCATGGCAGAGAAGCATTCAGGTAAGCTTAATTTGATCACCATTGAAATACTGTAGCATTCAATGTGTCATGATGTACATACTTTTACGTGAGTGCCAGGTCTGTGTTCTTTGGAGGGAAGGCTTTAACTGCAGTTGGACTGTTCTGCTCAGATGTTGACTGATATAATAATTAACATAGTAGCTACTGTAAATGTGAGATATATGGACATATTACCTTGTTGTGGTGCAACATGTAGTGGTACTGACATTACCTCTCCCTCTACTTTTCACAGGTCCATCAGGTACTGGACAAGGCTGTGGTCCTGCTCTTGGTAAGCATGGCACTGTTTTGTTATAGATGTAGGTTTATAGCAATGCAATCCCTAAAGTGTCATCCCAGGCCTGCTGCCTGGAGTGCTGTACTGTCGGCATGATTGCCAACTGTACAGATATTTTATGACTGTAAACATGTTACAGTCATACGTATGCCTTGTAGGTGTCACTACACTGATAGATGCGACAGTATTTTCAGAACATTGCAGATTGCTATATGTGTCAACTGTGCAGAGTCCTCTCAAATGTCAAGAGTGTACCTCATTTTTACTGATGAGATTTCTGTGTAAACAGCTTTTATTTACAGCTGGGAATAGTAATGTCCTCTTGTCCTACTATATGAGATTGGGGTTTCAACAGGTCTGTAATAGTGCCAACAGTGTATAGAGCTGTACATGTATTGCAACATAGCACTGCAGAGCATACTAACATAGGTATTAACATTCTGCTTTTTCTTCTCTTATCATAGGTGACCACAGGGGTTGTTCTCTGTCCCCTACACGACCCAATGTCAGTGTTGCTTCAGACTCTGATGATGATGTTGGCCACAGTGAGGCACAGCTGGGGGTTTCAGAGTATGAACATATGCCAGAGGTTGATATCACTCTTCTGCCCTCATTGTCGCCGCACACAGTAAGTATGCCTACACATACCCAACCCCCAGAGGCCACAGATATTGGACAGTCCTACACTGTCACTGTGAGGGACATTGAACAGGAAAGTGTGGCAACTATGGCTCCACTGAGTGTAGACACTGGCTGTAGCCAGACAGCTTGTGAGGTTCCACACAGGCATATTGATAGGGGTATTCATAGGAGGCCTGCTGTCCTTCCACCACCTGTTGCAAGTGTAACATCACGGTTCACTAGGTGTATGTTTCAGGCCATCATGGAGGCACAGGTATGTTCTGAAAGGAACTCCAGATGTATGCTCAGGGTTATGGATGCAGCACAGTCTGATATCCATGACTGCCTCCACTGCATTGGTGACACCCAGGATTGGTTCACTGATGCAGCTGACAGAAGGTGGGCTGAGACAGTGTCTGTCTTGGAACGCACAGGGTCTGTGTTGGAACATATGGTTGGAGTTTAGTGTTGGCCTCGTGGATGTAGGTCAGCAACCCCATCTGGTGAGAGTCCACAGGACCATGCACAATCACGCTCCCATAGTGGCAGTACATCCAGTGCTACTGAGGGTAGTGTGCTGTCCACACCCAGATGTGGCAGGCCATGGAATCATGGTCCTGCATGTTCCATGGAGGACACGGTCCCAGCAGGCAGTAGCCACCATCAGGTACTAGCACTGCTTCTGATCTCGGGCATGGAGGTGCCAGTGCAACTCCTGGCAGAGCCAGGTCCTGTGTTTGGGCCCAGAGATGGTGAACTGTCAGCTCTACCATGCATGATTCAAAGTTGTCCAACATACACATGTGTAGGGCTAGCACTGAGCTTGACTGTGTACATGCACACACTCAAACACCACTGTCAAATGCAGATCACCTAAAGACACACACGGCACAATTCCATGGTCCATTTTGCTTCTTCCCTTCCTGACTCATACACATGCTGTCAACCTTTTGGGTCAGCCTAGGTCTCCTGCACCCACACACAACACCCTGTGCAAGTGATGATACCTGCACCACATCCTTGTCATCCTCATCATTGATGCAGGGGAATGAAGCTATGTGTCTGATGTACAGTGTGACTGTATAAATTAATATGTACTTGTGTAATGCATTGTTGTTTTGCTATTATGAACAAATACTGTATTCCAATGTTTGTAATGAAAGTCACATAATTTCTTGTACCTTATGTTGTATGATGTTGTAATGGCTGTATACTTACACAATGAAAGGTGTGTCATGGACCTGCTTCTGTTTCTGTTTCTGTTTCTGTTTCAGGATTCTGTTGGGGGCACCTATGGACACACAGCAGCAAAACAGCCATAGATGTCACAGCACAGGATAGAATATCAGCACAGAAGAAATATGTCCTCAGCAAGGTACAGCACTATAGTTGTATAGCTCCAGAAGTCCAGATGTGTGTAACAGGAAAACAAGAACAATGGCCTTATTCATCATTCTCATGCATTCCTAATCTCTGAAAAGGTCTTGATAAGTGTCACCTGAGTTTTGGGAGATAACACATTTACAAGCTGTAGTGCTGGGGATGACCCATCTACAAATTTCCTGTATCCAGTACAGACATTTGATCGTTGTGTTCTGCATCCCATGGTGTAACCTGAACATGATGTGTGTCACAGCAGATGTGTGTTTCACATGGATGGGGGAGCCTGTTACATATAGGGTGTACTGTCTGTGTAACATACCTGTCTTTTTAACATGTAGTAATTATACCACAGTGACTGTGTAGATGTGTAGGTCGGGTAAGACGTTAGTCCTGTCACGGGAGGTACACAGTGGGATCTGATACTTTCCTGTATGGCAACCATACACATCCCCTACAAAGCATTTATGGGAGAAAATACACATGTATGGTCTTGACACGGATTCCATAGGACATGTCATCTACAGTTGTAAAATATGCCTGTGTAGTGACATAGTGAGGGTACCATTGTGCGCAATGATAGGTGCGATGAGTGCCATATTCAGTATGGCAATGACAGTCTGGGAGTTACATCACAGACCTGTCTATGTAGGTTGTACAATACTAAATGCATCCCCACATCTCACTGACCACTGAAAGTCAAAGGCTCCATTTCTCCTTGTGTCCATACATCCATGAGAAATGGCTCAACTGTGTGTGGTGTGTGGACATTATGATATTTTGCAGGGGTGGATGACTTTCCAAAGGATAGTATTGTGCAGTCGTTGGCATTTAGTGTTTGTCAGTGGCTCAGGCAGCAACTGTGTGTAACAGGCTATACTGGTTAACTTTTGGTTCTGTGTGGGATTCAGTGATATGCAATCACCTGCTAATGTAGCCAGTCAAAGGGCACTGACAGTGGCTGTGACTACAGAGAGGGAATGGCTAAAAGGGTATGTCATCAATGATGTCTGAGGAAATTCCTTGATGACTGGCATCATTTCAGCATAGGTCTTCTAATGCTATCTTTCCAGATTATGACTGTCAGACACTTGCCTACCCACCAGCTGACAAAACACTAAGTAGATTACCTACACATTTTCCAGAAAGGCCTGTTGGCCTAATATTGTCAAACACCTTTTCAGGCTGTGGTAGGTAGAGTAAGTAATATTCCCATCATCCATTGCATAGGGTAAAACTCAATGGGATCCACCAGTTAGAGTTGGTAGGCATGATTTGGCCTTGAGCATAACAAAGAGTGTGTAGTCCAGTGTCAGTAGGTGTATGACATTATTAGTGCTTGTATCCATGCTAACTCCTTTCATGGCATTTCATGTCACATGACTCAGGGATCTGGGCACACTGCTTTGAACTGCATGCCAATTGTCCTTTGTACAACTAAGTATTGCAGTTGCTTCCAGCATGTTTGAAGAACAGAGTCATCCAAGGTGTGTGTACAGAGCGCAGACAAACACATTAGGGAAGTGTAGTATGTATACCCTTTGAAGGTAAGGTGGTGGATTTACACATGTATTCTGCAGCTGGACACTACTCAGTCAGTGTGTACTGGAAGGACACAATTATCTTGTGATGGCTGTGGAAAGCAGGGGAGTCCACAGAATTGCCAGTGCTTGGCAACTACTAATGCTGGTCTCACCGACACTGCTCTCACATAGGATACCATGTTCTGATACATTTTTTGTCATCACAAATAAAATGGTACTATGAAGTCCATGATGACACAATCTGTTTGTTATTCCACATAGCTGTCCCACATCATGAAAGGCTCTGTGGGCTTCACATACACTTTTCCAAGTAGATGCCTTGATTAGCAACCTGGGCAATCAGTTGGCTTTTGCATGTGTTATGTCGGCAGTTCCAGGATTGGTGATATGTCACTAGGGAACTGACAAGAGAGGGATTGGTAGCACTGCTGTAGTGCCACAATATGATGTAGAATGTCCATTGGCATAGATGTTTAATCTTGCTGTAACAATCGCACATTGGCGGTGAGCCATCATAGGTGGCACTTTCACAGTACTTTATGCATCCTGCCCTTCAACACATTACTGATGCATATCTGCATGACATGGCTGTGAGGCCTATTGCAGCAGACTGGTAACCTTTGGCCAATGTGTATCCACCTGCCGCATGTCCTATGCATGTCACACTGTACAGTTATGTACCCAACAGACATGTCTGTGCTCCCACATCATATCACACAACAACCAGTGTGCTGTCTAGTTGCTTGATAGGCATTGTATGCTTGTGTGGCCAACATAATGTTAACAAAGTTGAACAAGTCTGCTATGCATGCACGGGTATCCACATCTTCACTGCAAGGTGTGCCTTCAAACACTGTATATCAGGCTGTCAACCTCAAGGGTGTGGCAGCATGCCCCTACCTTTGCAGGATCTGCCGCTGAGGTGTTGGGAGTGTCCCCACCCCTCTAATCCTATGACACAGAATCACAATGTGTGACAGATGTGACTGCATTTCAAACCTTGCTGCTATGGTGTCTGCAACAGCAGTCATTACATATGGCAGTGAGCATTATGCCAACATGCACAGCTGACATCCTGCACCACCTACATCTGCATCACACACACACCCCTATATGTGTACAGCTCCTTACCAGACACATTGCCAAACAGACACCTCAAAACATCCTGCCTCTGGAGTACAGGGTACATATAATACTGTATGCACCACTCTCTCACTGGTTAAACACCCGAGGTAAAACACATAATCACACCTCTTAGTCAGAGGTGATTACATTGTGTGACACAATGATGTCTGTGTCAAGTGTCTACATATGGGACTGGTCACAGATCGCTGTCTGTGGGTTGACACAATAGGTCTTACCACACATTGCCGCAAATTGAGGGATATCAGTTAACATACTGTTGACATCATAGTTCTTGCAGGTGTGTATGACTAAGGACATATGTCACCAGCCTGTATGCAAACACATAACTGTGCTTAGCCAGTTTGTCTCTCGCAGGTATACACATATCTTTTGGCTGCAGTTGACACTTATCTGAATGATAGCTGCATACACACAGAAATTGATGGAAGTAAATAATTACCTTAGCATGTGGTGTCATAGTCAGGGGATGTACTACATGTCTGCCTGGGATGCCTTGCTCAACAGACATCAATGTTTCACCAGTGATGGTGTTCATCTTTCACCCCTGAGATTTGGAGTAATGGCCATGGCTATTGACACCCCCACAATGCATCTTAGATGCACTGTTCAGGGAAAAGTTGGCAATGAAAATACCATCTTTATACAACGTCATGGTTATGCTGCTACACGGTGGGTATGGCAACACTGAACCCACTCTGTGGAATATGTCCCCACCCTGGATTATGCAGACACGTGTGCAGTCAAGGACATCTGGTTCAAGATATGGACACCACCACAGTCATACCAGACTACATGTCCATCCACATCTTTACACATCAAAATGACAGTGTTCAAGGTAATGCAGGTGATTTATACATACTCATTAAGGATAGATGCACATCTGCACTTTGTGAAACACTGTGATTTCCCAGGGACAATGCAGGTGTCATTCAGTACTGGAAGAGCACATAATCAAGCAATAGCCAGTTACAGGAGCAGTTCCATGTATCCAGACACCTACTGTGCGTATTTATATACACATGTGTCTACCAAGATATATCATTGCACCATATTGTGGGGTGGCATTAAGTGACTACCAGCTGTGTTGCTTAGTCACGCTGCAGCTCACTTGCCCAAAGCTTAGTCTACATCCTCAACTACAATGTTCTGGTGCAGTGCTGTGACATCTTCCCAAGGGGAACCAATGTATTGTAGCATGTGTTTACCAGGGTAACCACTGCAGTCTCCCAATGTGAGGTCCTCCCTGGTAAGATCTGACCACAGATCAGTGTCATTAAAACTACCAGCACTAGCCCCCCCCCTTGCAGACAATACAGACATATATTTCAACAAAGCCATTTATTACCTCCTGTGGGATGGCTTACTTAGCTTGACTGGACCTCCCCCCTTTGATGGGACAGCTTGTATGCAAAGCTGTACACCCATGCATTATGGCAGCAGCATTACAACTGCATGAACTCGGCTGTACCCGAAAGGAGGAACACAGGCTCTTCATGACACAGAAGACCTGCCTGGTGGACAACTACCATTTTCAGGCTGTATAATAGGAGCTGGACATTGTTGCATTACAGTTGGGGTGAGGGTGCCCCCCTAAAATGATGACACAACCTCCTCAGCTACAAAAACCATATAGTGTTGTGATGTTGTGTAAACATAGTAACAAAATTAGTCACTCACACAAAGAAAAAACACAATGCACAGTGTAGTTACATGTGTAACCTCAAATCACATGCCCAGATTGTCGGTGAACTCATATTCTCATATACTTAATGATGCCACATAGAATGGGTCTGTGCCCATAGCAACCTGTAGTCCCACATGTTCTGCATCAACTTCACTCCCTTTGCCCACGACATGTGACACATGACATTCCTACAACCTGTCCCATAACTTCCATATCTGCAGAGCAGGTCATAAATGGCCTCTATTGTGGATACACAGCATCTGTTGGACATGCTAAAATTCCAGGCTGCATCCTATATGGGATGTGTCATGGATTACTGACATCATTGGGAACACCATGCAATCATACTGAAACCACTGGCTGGACCCCAGATGATTGTACAACTGCAACTGTTATACTCTTGCACATTGATGGTGGATGCACTGACCACCAGGACTATAGACCTCTTTGCCTGAGTATCCATATCTGTATGGCCGTAGGAGCAATAATCATGGAACTGATCAGCACACATATATGTTATCTACAAACAGTTGATTGTACACAGTTTGGATGTCTGACAGGGAGATCATGACTTTTAAATGAGATGGGGGCATTTCTGAGGCAGTCACCAAGGACCTTGGTGAGGGGCCATCAGGGCATACAACCCTTGGACTGAGCCAACTCATCTTTCTATATCCCCCACTCAGGCATCATTTACAAAGCAACTACTTAGGCCTCCATGGTACTATCACTGTTGGGGTCTGTCAGTGGCCCATTGATTGCTCAAATACTTAACATAGGGACATCTAACTCCTATAGCTGATCTGTAAACAGCAGTGTTTCACAGGCTGAGTCCTGTGTCCTCTATTGCTTGGAATCCATTTAACCATGATGCAAATGAATACTGGCTATCTGTGGCTAGCAGTGTTAGCTGATGCCTGCAATGTGTGAGCACTCATGGACTCTGTGAGTTAAGGCAATAGCCTACAAGAAGGTAGTGATGAACAAATAGCTATTGACATAGTAATGGCCATAACCTACACGCACATATATCTGTAGTGTAATTTCCATTACTAACCCCTATGTACCTGGTAAGTAGCAGATCAGTTACAAGAGTGATGTACATACTCAGGGGTGATTCAAATGGGCACACAGACCTGGTCACACAGGTTTTCACCTAATGTAACTGAGATCACCGTGTCTCTCCCGTGGTATGATGGGAATCATGGGTCATAGCTGAGGGCACAATCACCTGTAATTGACATACTCATAGTCTCTATGGACTCTTCTCTCAGCATGCCAATATTTGAGTGCAATGGCCATTTGGTAATGGACCTTTCCAATCAGTATTGGAACTTGCACACAACAGTATGGTCTCTCACAAGGGAACTTCATGTCTTTGGTGTGTGTTCAACAGAGATCATCTGAAAGGAGTGTCATTGTAGCCTGTGGCATATAGACTACTTAGAAGTGATCTCTGCCTTGCATATGGGGTAATGTGATCTTGCTTGATTGTAAATGGTGCATATCTGTAGGTGGCATAGTACATGGATTAATTGCTGTGTAAGGACATTAACCTAGTATGTGATGTTAATAATACATGCTGGTGGGAGAGGTTTGTCTAGAAGACTTTAACCCATCTTTAAAATAGAACCCTGGCTAATGGCAAGCAGAGCTCCTCAGTGCACCTCAACACATGCCATCTGTATGACTCACTGGGTGACCATCATGTCACCACAGGGCTTTTGCCTGTGTCTCTGTTGGACTGGGGCAATATGTGCTGATGATGTAAATAAGGGTATACTGTTGTCTACAATTGTGATGGCTGTATGGCCATTATGCTAGTGAAGTTCAAGCATTCTATAGTTCCATAAGCTGATGTAAATTGCTCTAACAGCCACACACAGACACATGGCTACTTTGGGGATAGCACCACTTCCAATTACTGCTTACAGGACATAGCAAGGCACACACGTAGTGCAAGTTGGCTGTATGTAGATTACAACACTTACCTATGTAATGGTACACAGTACAGATCACAGTACTTGATGCACACAGGACACCTCATGTCTGATGGTATTGTTGGTTTAGGACATATCATGCTTGATGACATCAGCAGGCCAAGTTGTGGTCAGGCATTTGGAGGGTCACATCACCTGCTACAACTAAAATTCTGGAAAAACCCTACCTGTTTCTAAGTTATTGAGGTGATCACATTTATGCCACATGGACATACACACGCACCAAGTGGCTTAGAGTGAGATTAGAATGCCTACCTATCTAGTCTTATAAGCTATCTATGACAGTACTTATCCCATGTGCCTTGGCTTAAGTTGGATGCTATAATGGCAGCTGGTATTCTTTAGGTAGATGACATCATTAGGCCTTGTAGAAGAAGGCAGTTTGGAAGCCAGCAGCAATTTACAGAGCCAAAAAGTGCATAACCTTTACAATTTTATAGCCAATGATGCTTCTCCATTGTTTGGCAGGTGGATACACACACACACACACACACACACACACACACACACACACACACACACACACACACACACACACACACACACACACACACACGGCCTGTAGTGAGATTAGAACCCCTGCCCATCTAGTCTTACAAATTACAGATCATAATACTTATCACATGCTCCATCGCTTAAGTCAGATGCAGCGATGGCAGCTAGTAGTCTTAAGGAAGATGACATTATCAGGCCTTGTAGAAGAGGGCAGTTTGGAAGCCAGCAGCAACTTAAATGGCCAAAATGTGCATGACCATGACAGTTTGATAGTCAAAGAGGGTTCCTCAGTTGTTTGGCAGGGGGATGCCCACACACACACACACACAGACACACACACACACACACACACACACACACACACACACACACACACACACACACACACACACACACACACACAAAGTGGCCTGCAGTAAGATTAGAACACCTACTTATCTAGTGTTGCACACTATAGATCACAGTACTTATTGCATGCTCCATGGCTGATGTCTGCTTTGTATGTGGTTGCAGGCAAACTTCTTGTGTATTATACAAACTCTGCTTGTGTTACACAGCATCTGTGGCCTGCAGAGTGATATTGCTTCATACTGTTATCTGTATCTAGTATCCTAGCAGTGAGATAACTGTTATTATCCTAGGTGTGTGTCTACAGTTACCAGTATGGCCGTATGTGACTGATTGCACTTGCATGGGCAACCTGTGATCAGGGACAATGTGCCCTGTCCATGCATGCGTAGACAACATTATACATAACACCACCTGCTCAACTGTTGCTGTCTATGTGGTGACACCCAGCAGGCACATGGGTCTGTAGGCAAGTGCGTTATGTACTGTTGAGCCCTTACTCTGAATCCTTTGGCAACATTATAGATGTGTGATAGAGCAGCTCACCAGTATTAGGTTATTTAGAACAATACAGACATCCACACACATATTTCTGTATATAACAGGTATGTATATATAAATGTAGCTGTGTGCTTGCATGATATGTATATGTCTCATATATATATATATATATATATATATATATATATAGGTATATATCTAAAAATACCTAGACATACATATACTAGCTATGTGAGAGAGAGATAGTGACAGATGGATATGTATACATATCTGTATGTATGTATAAACATATCTGTACATAACAGGTCATTTTGATCAAGGGACAACAGGATTGCTCTCAGTTTAACTAAGTGTATGGGCATGCCCAGTGGGATTGTCAGTACTTATAAAGTGACTCCAGGCCACACCTACCTGAACCCCAGTCCAGGATTTTGTGTGTTACGGACACAGACATCTGCCCCTGTTTCTGCAGTACTGCACTTCACTCAAAATGTCCATGGTATTTTCCAGCTGTCTGATGTAATTAATATGTGTCAGAGATTCATAATGTTACACCAGACACAGAATGACAGTCTGTGACAACACCAACATAATAATACCTCACATGCAAAAGATGTGGATTCCTCCCGATTTGAACCATCAATGGCATAATTCATATTAACTTCCCTAGTCTCAGCCACACAAGTTGCCAGGCAGAGAATAGTAATTTATCACACAATCAAAAGCATACATATGTACTTTGTTATTCCTGCATTAAGAGGCATACAATGTGTGATCGATTTCTATGGTACTCCCCTGAGTTTGCCTGGACTGCTGATATACCATTGATGACCTACTGTTAAAACGGTTATATGGGAAACTGCTGTGTTAGGTGTGAGGGAGCAACACCGTGTGTTTGGCTGGGATACACAGTAGTCCAATTATCATGTGACCCCACTGTTTAACATCTGCCTTGACTGATGTAGAGCATATTCCAACCATGAGGCCTAGTGAATATTAAGGAACACATACTAGTGGACTGGGTAACTGCTGTCCAATGTGGATGTTACTTGTGTCCAAATAGCCCACTATATTTACTTGCATAAATGCAGCAAATCGATGCATACAATAGCATAGTAAAATAATCCTTACAAGTAGTGTGTAGGTTAGGGACTTACCTTGCAAATGCAGCAGTTGACAGAACTGTAGCTCAGGGCTGACTCTATCTGATGCAAGCAGTACACAGCCAATACATGGAAAGGTACAGGCTGTGTGGGTTAACTGGCAAAAAGTTTACTATATGTATTTGAGTAGGAGTAAGGTGTTAGTCCTTAGGGCCCTAGGTTGTCAGTGAATGTGGTATGCATCGTCTCTTAGCCAAAGCAGGGCGTATTGGGCATGCCTACATCTGCCTACAGGGACATCATCGGGGGGGGTTCCTCCTCTGAGTCCTCCTGTGACTGTGGTTGTGGTGACCTAGGTAGTGGTGGGGGACTGTTGTATCCCTTCCCTTTCCTGATCCTGGTGCAGCTGTTTCTGCTGGATCATATTGTGTAGCATAGCACATACTGTGAACATATGTGCACATGTGGCTGGAGAGTACTGCAGGGCTGCACCTGATATACTGAGGCACCGGAACTGTGACTTCAGATGCCGAAATGCACACTCTATGATATTCCTAGTTTGTGTGTGTGCCTCATTATGGGGTTCTTCGGTGGGTGTGTGCATTTCTGATGGGTGTCGTAGCCAGCATCCCCCAGTAAATAGCCATGTGGGATGTCCCTCCTAGCAAACATCTGGTACAGCTGTGATGCATGCCAGATATGGGAGTGGTGATAACTGCCA
Source organism: Protopterus annectens (assembly GCF_019279795.1). NCBI lineage: Eukaryota > Metazoa > Chordata > Ceratodontiformes > Protopteridae > Protopterus > Protopterus annectens. The sequence continues at coordinate 1,027,357,072 of NC_056746.1, read as the reverse complement.
GGGCTGCCAGCACACACATTCATGATTATCTCCTGGGCATTGCACACAACCTGGCAGTTGGAGTAGTACTCCTTGCAATTGACATACGTTTTACCCTCCTCACTGGGTGGTGGATTGATGTGTACATGAGTGCAATATATGACACCCAGTACTTCAGAGTAGTGTGCTACACAGTAGAAATGTTGCATATTGCTGACCATCACCTTAGAGGTGAGGGGAAAATAAATGTTCTCACTGGCAAGTGGTAGCATGGCATCCAGGAACTAGTTGAATACTCTGGATGCTACTGCCTGTCAGACCTCCATCATGTCTCTAGTTGGTCTTTGGAAAGTACCTGTAGCTAGTATCCTACATGTCTTTGTTTCCACTGGGATGGGTTCCCCTCTGTTGGCTCTGGGTCTGAGTTGAGGGCAGCAGAGCTCTGTGAGTTCTTGTAGTATGTCCCTGTCCACCCTGTAGCACTCTACAGTCTCCAGCTCATGTTGTTCCTGGAAGGTTACCCTGGGCCTGAACACTCTTCTTCTCATTCTAGGCCTATTGTCAGCAGCAGCAGCAGTGACTTCAGCATCTAGCACATTGAGGGGCAGCAGACCTGCAGCAGCCTCTAGCATTGTCTCAGTTAAAATTCTCAAGTCTGTACTCCAATGGTGCAGAGTATTAGGAAAAAAAATAAAATGTAGGGTGTATGCATACTTTATAGAGCTCTGCTGTAGGTGCAGAATGGGTGATTGGGTAACTACGATGCATTCCACCTGCCTACAATATAATTATTATCATTTAATGGCCCTATTTTAGCTTAAACAAGGGTGAAAACTAATTAAATACATTTTTTAAATACACTCAGCGGCTTGCCACCCAAACATGCACATGGAAGGTAAACAAACTTAGAAGTTAGTGGACACCCCCCTCCCCCCGTAGTGACATGCTCATCCAGGTGGTGTGTCACACAAAGACACACGCACCTTAACTGAAATTAGCTTAGAAGTCAGTAGACGCTCCCCACCTTGTGTCAGGTACCTCCTGTGTAAACAGCAACATGGGTCTAAGCCTACATGAAGGGGATATACTGACACAATTATTCCTTTCTGCTATTCAGTACCTCTATCTCATTTGCATAGGTATCTGTGCTCACAGCCTGGAAACTACACACTTCAGAGTTCAACCACATTAGCAACAGCACCAGTGCACCATTGTAGGAACTTCACACACAGTCCTGTAATACATTTCTGTCACATACAAATTGATTTGTTTTTTTTTTAATTTTTTTTTTATTTCTCTATTAAGCATGTGTGCTCACTGTGGTGCACTGTGCAAATATGGCCAGATTATTAAAAAATATATTAATTTAACTTATTTTCTTTAATTTTTCTGACATACAGGATGATAGTTTCACTCATATGTGTATGTAGTATGACATTTCTGTCCAAATATCTACATTTTTACAACGCCTTTTGTCTGTCCACATTCCTGTACACCGAATTTTTCCCTGTACACAGACACCAACACAAGGTATGAAGAGATGCCTATCTGCTTGCTGGATCACTCTACCTGCCTCATTTGCATGACATTCACCTGCTTATGAGGTGATTTGCATGCCACAGAAGTATCTGAGTTGGTGCGTGCGTGCACGCTGCTCAGCAGTGCTTACTGAATCAAAAAATGTTCATGGCTATGTAAGCTCAGCTGCACGATGCTACATAGACAAAGAAACATGTAGGCTTTATTAAATTCCCCCATAGTCTAAACAATACAGTTATAGGATAGAGATTTTGTACTTAAAACAGATGGGGGTTGGATCTAATGAAGACTGAGGAGAAAAATGATATGAAATAATCACTGCACCTGAATACAGCCATGAAATATAAGGCAGGCAGGGCTATGCAAAAAAGATAACAAAGTACAAGGTACTGTTGTACAGCAGTGCATATCAAAAGACAACATGGTATTCTTCCACATGCAGGTCGCTAGTAAAGCCATATGGGGCTCCTGGTGAAATTCTGGTGAGAAGTATGAAGAGAAGGGTCATAGAGGTGACTGAGGGAAATGGACAGTAGAGTAGGGCTGACAGCACTGCATAAAGGGCATTGAGGTCTGATGTAGACTCAACATAAATAACAGGTGATGCAGAGATCAGAAAGAAGGAAAAGCTATAAGTGAAGACTGCAAAGTGCACAATTAGAGTCTGACGTACCGTACAGAATTCTTGTTTTACAGAGGGTAGGGAACTGTGAAATAACTGGCCAGAGAAAGCAATGACATATATGAGAAAAGAGAGCTCTTGTTTAGAGATTGGAGTAGGTAGTAAATGGGTGAGATGGACCACTACAAAGGGGTAGCTGCCATATTTGGATTACTTTGATGCAGCACTGTTCTTGTTTTCATCTTTTCATATGTCGGTGTCACATTAATATCTGAAATAGAACTGCAGAGTTGTCTATTGGAAAACTATTTGCCTGCCTGACTTGTAACAGCAGGGCTAGATCTATGAGTGCCAGGGATAGCTTAGAAGTTCCTTAACACTCTCTGGTGATGACCTAGTTCATATCCTCTATGGAGAAAGACGTTATCAAAAACAGGCAAAGCTGTCCTGATTTGTGAACTCTGGGCAAAAACTGCTAAAATTTGCTACTCTGAGGAAAGAGCACTGGCAGTTTTATTTTATCCACAATGATATAGCTGCTTTTAAGGATGCTAAGCTGACTTCCAGTTTTACCTCTCCTTTGCCTAGGACAGAATGGTGAGCATGTATTGTCTAGCAGGTGATTTAGAGGCCAGAATGCTCTCTACTTCTGGTAGTTGGTGCAGCGTTAAGGTTGCAAGCTTTGTGCCTGTGGTATAGGGTTTGATTCCTTCAGCCCTTATTTGTTTACTGTGTGACCTCGAGCAAGTTAGTTGAACAGACATTGTTCTCTGGTCACTTCTGAAAAGGAACTGTGTGTCCAGTGGTCTTACCTGGTCAATAAATAGATATTATTATTATTTTGTTTTCCCTGATAGTAACATTCGTCATCTATAATTGATGCAAATCTTTGTGGCTAGCCTGCTTACTGATACATTACTTTACCAACATATTACACAACTTGCATTAGCTTTTAATTAATGCCACATTGTCTTTAAAATCTTAGAACTGCTTTACTCTCCTGTAAATGACTTGGGTCTCTCTTACTTGTAGGAACTTATTTTACTATATTGCCTTCCCCTAGGAATTTTGCTTTGCCTATCTGGGGGCTGTTAGTGTACCACGGTTTTGTCTGGAAACATCTGGCTTTTGCTCTTTTGCCTATTGGACAATATACCTTTAGAACCTACTATGACCATGGCTTCAGAAGTGTACCGCTCTGGCCTGCTTTGTACATCTCTCAGGTATTACATTTTGGCTCAGCATTTAGCAACAAGACTGCAGAACAACCCCAGGCTTTTATTTAGAGGTTCTGACTTTCTAATCACAACCATGAATCTTTTCATCTTATTTTTGTATTTTTGTACTTTACTACATTTAATATTTTACTGTACATACTCTTTTGTGGTTTTGTGTATTTTTTATTCACTCCTGTATTTGTGTTTTGTCATAAAGCTATTAAATAAAAATAAATTTGAAGTTCATATTTACTTATTATTATGGACTGCATATTGGACATGTCACTGAGTATAACTCATGAAATCATAACTGGATAAACCTAAGTCCCCAGGACTTCATGTTTCCAAAGGGAAAACATAATAACATAATTAACAGAAGTCAATGATGAACAGATAAAAATACATATATTTATTGCATAGCACTAGATTTCTTTAAACTCTCTAATAATAAATCATAAGACTGCTGCACTTTGGAGAAAAAAAAACATTTATTTTGTGTAGTGTACCTGGAGTGAAAGAGCTGCTTTCAACAAAATGCATCGTCTCACAATTTATCACTTCTTTCTGATTAATGGACTGTCATTACTTGAGTTGAAGAAAAAAAAATCACATACCTACTCACAGGTGAAACACCTTAATTGATGTGTTGTTGTGTCATTTTCCAGTTTCATTGTGAGATAACTTGGAATGATACAAATGTGTTTTAAGCTCAGCATGAGTTCATAGGATGCTTCATGTGTTCGCGTGGGGCTGTGCACCAAGGAATGTACAGCTGTTCCATTTATTAAAATAATTTAAGCTCTTTTTTTAGACTGAAAAATAATACTGGTGTGCACCTGGCTGATTCTGTTACCTCAGCTGAATCAACATGCTGATGGAATTTGAAACAGCCACATTTATGTGGCAAATTAAGTCCATAGTCAGAAAATCCCATCTTATTTTTTTATTCAGAGTGGAGGGCATGGAACATGTAAGGTTAAAACAGAGTATAAAGGAAGATTAAAAGTAAAAACAGTTACATGTAAAGGTGTTTGAAAAACTGTACCTGTATAGTTAAGAAAAGCACTGGCTTAATAGTTGTTTCCATTCTAATAGTTTAAATGGTTTGATAGGCCTTGTGCCACTCTGCAGCTTTTATTTTGTGCAAGATATTACCAGAGTCAGTCGATGATGGTAAAGCATGCAGGACTAAGGTTTGATTCCATAATCCATCTCCCTATTTTAACTATTTAAGCACTGGCTTTATAGCTGTTTCCATTCTGATAGTTTAAATGGTTTGATAGGCCTTGTGCCACTCTGCAGCTTCTATTTTGTGCAAGATCCTACCATAGGCAGTCGACGCTGGTAAAGCACGCGGGACTAAGGTTTGATTCCATAATCCATCTCTCTATTTTAGCTATTTTTGTTTTCACTGTTTTAACTTTACCTGAGTCCACCATTTGCTGTTTTATACAATAGTTGCCATGGGATAAATGAGCTATTTATTGATGGCATACTGTTCAAAAGATTATATCCACCAATTCATAGTGTGCAACCTACCATTTTTATTCCAGTGGTTCTGCTTGTGCGTGCACACACACACACACACACACACACACACACACACACACACACACACACACACACACACACACACACACACACACACACACACACACACACACACAGCTTTCTCTCAGTCTTGCAGATTCTGTAGAACTTGAAGTGTCTGCAGTGCTGATGGTGGGCTGATTATTTCCATATGTCACTGCAGAAACAAGCAAGGCCTGGGTAAGTGTCTGATTCCAAAACTGGAATATGCCTCCTTCTCTGGGTGAATATAGCTGTTAATGAAACCAGTCTACAAACTGAGCTAATATGATTTGTAACTGTATGGTGTGTGCTCACAATAGGGAGTATTACTCTGTAGCATTCTCAAAGGCAAGATGGCTCAGTATCCTGCAGAGTCACTTAATTTGCAAGCATAGATAACTGCAAGATAAACCATGAGTTGCTGTTCATCTTACCTCTCAGCCTCTTAGCATTAAAATCATAGCAATGGCTTTTAAAATCATACCAAAGAGTTAGAAAGAGAAGCAATTTCTTAGTTTTCAGAACAGGAGGTCTTTATATACTAGACCCTAATCAGTAAGTTTCAACACATCTTTGCATAGGCTTAGCCTGTGTATTTAATGAAGTGTGTACTCATAGACATGTTTGTTTTTAGGAGGAACATAATAAATCCAGAAAGAGGAAGGCTAAATGTAAAGACCAAAGTCATAATGCTATGTTGACAGTTGAGAGGTATGCTCCCCATCTTCAAGGAAGCTTATAACACCAAACTCTGTCTTGTCTTGAAAGCTTATTCTCATATGTCAATCATCTCTGATTACTCACACTTAGTGACAGCAACGCATTTCTATTGCAGGCCCCCAGAATTTTGAATTCCACTATAATTAGAATCCAACCCACTCCACTGCCGTTCTGGTTGGCAATCTGAAGTTGCCTAAAATTGCAGGCACAAAGCAGCCACCGAAGAGGTCTGACTAAATGGCACTTCATCCACTTGTTATCATTACTTGCTTCTCTGGTCATATCTCATGCTAATGGTTTGTCCAGGGTTTTCACCAAGCAGGGCTTCAGCACATGCACACTTGGTAATGAATATTGTCTCACTTCAGTGATATGTAACTTCTTGTACTGAATTTCAGTGTTGCGGAGGGAGTCACATTCTGGTAAAGGGACCAGTGATCACATATTCTTTCAGTGATCCACCTTTTACCTACAGAGGACATCAAGCATAAAACCTTACTATTACATGTTATTAATCACAAAGGTACTAAAAAGCACTGCTGAGTATTAAATATGTTAATTTTTCTGGGCATAGTGTTTTCTTAATGTCATGTCTTTAACTTGATTGTTATGTAACTAGATCATGGATGAAAGTTGGGCCCTGAGGGCCTGTCTGCCTCCATATTAAAGATAAATAATAAAAGTGGCTCCCATTTCTAGACACTTTGTTTCTCCCTTGCCTGCTCCAGGAGGTTGTTACTAAGTGCCAAGTATCTTAGCAATAGTAATAGTAGACAATTCATTTCCAAGGTATTGTGGTAGTGACTGATGTTTTTACAGAGAACTATCATTCTGTTTCTTATTTTAATTCTATTGTTTGGAATGTATTGTATTTTTTACAACTTTTCTCAGTACTTGCATGGAATATTTAGACCTTAGGAAAGTTGGGAAATATTTAGCTCCTAATTATGAAACCATGAGCACTGTACGTTAACTTGTGATTTTAGTATCCTGGAAAGCTCGTAAGTACCATATTAATGAGCCTGTCTATCACACAGTGACTGTTGTGGAGCTCATTTAACTAAGAAACAGAGAAAATTAAAAGTGTTAACTTTCAAAATGTAACCACACCACACCCCGAGCATGTAGCACAGACTCTAAAATGTATTATTTGACCAATTACTATGTAATCAAGCATATATCTACTACAAGCTTTATAACAGGAATATATCAAATGAAAATTTGCCAACATTTCATCATCAAAAATACATTACCAAATATAACTGCCTTTTTAAAACTTTATGTCAAATTCCAGAATCAGAGCAATCAACCAGGAAAATGACAAACTGTCATCAAAAAGAACTTCTGGAAACTTCACTCAGCAAAGTATAACTTTGCAAATTATGGCTCACTGAATCACACTTTTCTTATTGGACTCATTTTTGCCTGTCCAACGAATGAAAACTATCCTAAGCCATGAATCTTTCTGTAGTCAATTTCCTGTCTAATAATAACATTTTGATGTGATTATATGTATATTTGTGCTATGTACCGCTTATTATATATGTGCATTTGCAATGTTACAACAAGCCTACAAAATTTCTTACGTGTAATATATTACTCCTAGGGGTTTGTTCTTTTCAATCCCATATAAATAGTTTATTGATTTTTAAAATGGTTTGAACTGTATTCAATAATCTAAGAATTCCTTTTGTTACACAGAACGTTGCACATACTGGTTTTATTGTATGTTATAGCCAAGTAGATTTTATTGGGCTTTCACGATTTCAGACTAATTGGCTGATGTAAGACAACAGTATTAAATATTAAGGTGTTAGAGACTTTAAATTCAAGATATGTGTATATTTATATATCTGTATTCATTTGAAAATGCCTTTTTATTTATTATAAAACACTGTATTTCATTTAATCACTTCATTTTCTTGTAAAAATGATCAGTCCCTTTTACAGCATCAGCATATGCTTTATTAGGGATATGGTAAAGCTTATACACTCTTCCATTATCAGAATAACAAGTGAAAAATGCAGTGGAATGCAAACCTCCATAGAACTACCATTAATATTCTAAAATTATTCAGTAACACTTTGACCTGCAGGTTTAAATAGAATTAATTAATTAAACTTGTTTTCCAAGTCAGTTTTTAACTCCATTTTGTTAAGTTTATAACCTTCAATAAAATATGTATTTTTCTTCTCTTGCCATAATGAATAATAACATATTTGAATTGAAAGGCCTTCTGCAGTTTATAACTCATAGGATTTCTTCTATTCCTGTTTCCCTTGCTTGGAAGTCTGATTCTTTCTGCTCCTTTGTTTGGGGTCACCTGTAACTTCTCCTGGCTCATAATAGCTAGTGCTTTAAGTCAAGTTGCGTTGCATGCTATTGCACTGAAATAGGGGACTCATACCTTGGTAAGCAATTCATAGAAGCAGCTATCTCTGAAATGGACTGAATAAAAAGTATAAGAATAGGAGCATGCAAGTGATTATAAAATGACAGTAAAATGAAGAGGTGCAGTTCTATGATGTGCAACTGAAGTTCTGTTCAAGCAGGGTACAATTCATAGTCACCAGGAGTGAAGGCGCATAAGTAGTTGCATCTGAGCATGATGGCAAAAGCACACTGAAATGTGTGGAGCTGCAATTGGCAAATTTGTTTGCAGCACAGTGGTGCTTAATGTCTTCATACATACATGCATACTCATAGTCTCTTACCAGGAATGTATGTGACCTCAGGTAGTGTAACTGCAAATGGCAACTGCAGAGGATGATATACTACTAGTTAAAATCCACCATGGCATATAGGGCTAATGCCCTAATTCTGGCTCAGGTGATCCAAGTTTAATTAGCACCTCAGGCATATCAGGTGCTGGCAAGGAGGTTATGCTTGTGCCTGTTTCTGGGGGTGCATTCATCTAGGCATCCTCTGTGAGTAGGCATGGTCCATAAAGAGGAGCAGTCTTCTGATATAAAACAGGTGAATTTAGGGGGTGGGTTTAGGCCAAGAAGCTAGGTGCAATCAACAGCATGACTCCCCCAGGATGTACTTAAGATCTTTCCAGTCCCATCTATAGTACAGAGATAGCCTCAGTCAGTAGGAGAGGCTGGTCAAACTGACTAAGGACAGGGATTCTGGACTAAGCAGAAAATAATGAAATATAATGGGAACCAAAAACAAAATACTACCTGCTAGTGGACCACCAGCTGATGGACTGGTTATAAGTTGACAGAGGTATTATACAGTCATTGGCCAACAGGTATGACCCACAGACTAGATTTTTGGGAATGTGTGGACTTCTTATATCGGCGGCTGCCGAGGTATGTGTAACTCTTATTATACTAGCTACAGTGGCCTTTCAGAGACATACAGGAGACACCTTAGGTATATCATAGGTGTTGTCTGCCTGCAAAGTGCTCATGACATTCCTTGATAATGTTCTATTACATGTGGATGACAAATATCTATTTCCTTAGCACTGCAATAGAGAGACTTAGTTGTATGCATGGCTTTTGTGATATCATCTGCCTCCCTGTAGTGCTGGGAACTATAAACAGGCCTTAACTTGTGTCCGCTCTCTGTGGATGCAAGGTGGGGCCTGTCTATAGTTCCTATCTTATATCTGTAGACAGTGGTGTAACCATAAGAAGGGCTACCATTTCATCAACTACCATGTAATTGCATTGTCCAGGAGCTGATGACCAAAGTGTCTATGTAGCACAATGGCAGTGTCCATGATTTTTCCATATAACTTGCTAGTCAATCTGTATTCCTGTTTCTTGCACAGTGACATTCCAAAGATCCAGCTAGAAGTTAAAGGCAGGGCCAGATTTCACATATCTATAGTTACAGGTAGTATGTACTCAAATTGTAACTTTTCCATATATTCTTACTGTGTTTCAGACCATGCAGGATGCCCACTGGAGACCAGGTTGCTCTCACCCTTAAAGAGCTCACACAGTATGGCCAAAATGTAATGCATCACTACTCATGCTGAATCTCAGAATATCATAAAGCAAGTGTTCTGCTACCAAAAGCCTGTTGTTTTCATTGCCCAGAAATATGTGGTGAGCAGTGCTGTATGTGTCTGCCACTGACTGCAAGCTATTTTTAGTATGTGCATGCTACATGATATGTCCATAATGAAGGAAGTAGCACATCATGAAGTCACTGCAACATCAGGTTCCCTCATGGCACAACAAGTACTTACTCCAGCAAGAATATCAGTGATACTGACACAGAGCAGCCACTAGCACATGGCATAGAGATGGGCATAGCAGCAATGTGTGCCAAGATGGACCTCATGAGACCTAGCATGTCATTGTTCATAGACTCCAAATATCAACATGCTTAACATAGAACCCAGCGCCCAGTAATGAACATTTTGCTAACCCCCATGAGTACTTATATTTTTGATAAACCCCGTGAATATTTACATTTTAGCTAACTGCCATGAGTACTAGCATTTTTGCTAGTCCCCATGAGTACTTACATTCCCATTAATACCAAAACAGTCGCAAGTACAGTGTACTGTGTTAGCCAAATAGGATAGTGCACTACTCTAATGCAGCTTCATCTGTACCTAATTTTGATAAAGTATACATTCTATCATGGTATGTTATGAGCAACAACTATGTCAAAAGCCTTGCCATGTCAATTAATAGATTACAGCCTACTTTAGATAACATTACATTAGGTGTTTAAGGTCTATGATGCATCCGTTTCTCGCTTCTGTAGTGGTGATGTTTAAAACCATGATGATATGGCCTGACTAGCTGCTTAAACAGTACATTATGTGACTGGATATCATTTTCTCTAAGATCCTGGACATAAGGAAAGTAAGGCAGCCTACCCATGATTTTGAAAGTCATCCCTAAGACATCATGAAACTGTGACTAGAATGGCAGTACCCAGAACTGATAAAAAATGATAGTATGATTTTTATCAGACTCCAAATTAGGCCATTCGGCATTATAGAAATATATGTTTATACTCCAAATACAGATGCCAAAGAGGAGAAGGATGACTGCTATTCATACCACTCAACTTTCCAGATTTTTACTGAATATCTAGATTTTTTACTCATATTTTTGGTCTGTTCCTCATAAAATTTGCTGTTGTCAGTAAATAATGGCATACATTTCAGTTTTGGACTTCAAATTCTTCACAAAATGTAAGTTAAAACAAACTCTGTTACTCTAGCAACTTTCTTAGTTTCTAAGAGCAGTATTTCAAATATGTCCCTATTTTTGGACCTTTGTCTCCTCATTTGCCAGGCTTTGTCTAGATTTCCTGCACAAAGAGGTTGATAGGCATGCTGCTGTTACAAAGATGTGCAGTATCTTCTGAATATAACAGACACAAAAAAGATATGATGGTCATTATAGGTGACTGGAATGCTAAAGGCAAAGCACAAAGAACAAACACAATAGCAGGTAAGTTTGGACTTGGAGTATGAACTGAAGTAGAACATAAACTAGTAGAGTTCTGTCAAGATAATTTACTGTTCTTAGTAAATGCCGTCTTTCAAAAGTGCATGAAACAGTTTTGCAAATGATGTTGTCAGATAGTAAATTATGAAACCTTACTTGCTACATACCTTTCAGTCAGAGATGGAAGATCTCCATACAGGTAGCAGCTGACTATAGCTAATTCAGCTTCTTATCACAGATTAATTTAGAACCACATTAAAGAAAATTGGGAAGCCCCCGGAAGCCCCCAGACCAGCAAGGTACAAGCAAAGGAATATTCCATTTGAATATGTAGTAGAGGTGTAGAATAAATTTAAGGGATTAGTGATGGTGGATAGAATGCCCAAAGGACTATAAATAGAACTCTGTGATATTGTCCAGGAGGTGGTAATAAAATATTCTAATTATTGTCCAGGAGGTGGCGATAAAGATATTCTAATTATTGTCCAGGAGGTGGTGATAAAGATATTCCATTTGGAAAGGAGATTAAGACGATAAAATATCTGTTTGCAGAGGCTTTAGAAGTAGCCAAGGAATGAAGGGGAGCAAAAGTCGGTGAAGATAGAGAAAATAAGTTAAATAGACTGCAGAATTCCAGAAAACAGCATAAGGAGGAAATAAGAAAGCATGTAAAACAATGGATTTAACTGAAAGAAGAAAGAATGAAAAACCCAAGAGACCACTTCAAGACAACTGGCAATATCAAGTGAAACTTCCATGTAAAATGGGCATGATGAAAGATAAAGATGGGAGAGACCTAGCAAAGGCAGGAGATATTAAGAAATTATGAATGTATAGATCTATGTAAGAAGGACCCTAATATCACAGAGTAATAAGATGAATGTAAACTCTAATGGGCCTCAGAAAACCTTGCTAGTAAGACATTTACAGGAACTTATGGCTTTCAAGCTGAATTATTTGAAAACCCACAAAATGATGATGTTACAGTGCTGTCTGTCATTTGCAAGCAAATCTGGGAAACCTAACAATAGCCAGTGGAATGGGAAAAAAATCTATTCCAATCCCCAAAAGAGGTGATGCTAGCATACTCAAATTATTAACCAAGTTCATTTGATTCACGTGCTACCAAAGTGCTGCTTAAAATTCTGCAAGTTAGACGCCAGCAATATATGAATTGAGAACTGCCAAATGCACAGGCTAGTTTAGAAGAGTTAGATACACCAGAAATCACATTGTCAACATCTTTCGGATAACAAACAAATCAATGGAGCACTAAAAATACTTAGGTTTGCTATATTAACTGCACTAATACCTTTGATTCTGTGAACTGAAAAAAATAATTTGGTTCTTAGAGAAGTGGGCATACTGGGTCACCTACTTGGCTACCTGAGGAATTTGTGTACAGACCAAGAAGCAGCACTTAGAACCAAATATTGCATAACATAATATCATGCACAGTGTAAGGGAAGGTGAATAAGATGCTGGAACTGAAATTGCTGAGACAAATATTAATGAGACTGTATATTGACACCTTACTTATTTAATTGTTACACTGAAGATATTATGGAAAATGTCAAGTTAGATGAGTCAGATGCAGGAAGCAAAATTGCTGGAAGAAATATTAACAACCTCAGATATGCATATGATACCACTCTGATGGCTAAAAGTGAAGAGGAGCTGAAAAGCCTTATGATGAAGGTGAAAGTAAAAAATGCTAAAGCTGATTTGCTGCTCAGTATTGCAAAAAATAAGATTATGTCATCTAGCCTCATCAGTTCAACACAAATATCTGGGGATTAAATGCAGGTGGATGCAGATTTTAGTTTTTTTGATTCAAAGATATCTGCACATGGTGAATGCAGCCATGAAATTAAAAGTGCTCAAGGTGACTGCAGCCATGAATTTAAAAGACGTTTGCTGCTTGGAAGGACATTTCTGGCAAATCTGAATAAGATATTAAAGAACAAATGCATTACATTGTCAACAAAACTCCACAAAGTAAAAGAATGATTTTCCTAACGATAACATATGGTTATGAGATTTGAAGTGCAAATAACATTGTACAATAGAAAATCAATACCTTTGAACTGTGGTGCTGGAAAGAAAAGAAAATTCCACAATTATACGAAGATCAAATCAATCAATGCCTAAGGAAAAAAATTCCAAAGTATTCACCAGAGAGTGATAGCAAAAGTAAAGGTAAAAGACAAATTCCTTAGCAACATAATGAAAGGAAGGTTTCAATAGAGAAAATATCAATACTAGATAAGACTGAAGAGAAAATATGAAGGTGGCAGTAAAGGCTAAGATGGGTGAACAGTACCAATGAAGCATTTATGTATTTCTTTCTTTCTTTATTTGTTGACTGTAGTAGTGCTCTGATGCACAGAGTACCCATTTCAACCACAGTCTAGGAGTTATAATAGAGAAAGAGAGAGATCAATTAATACATGGCACTAAAGAGGTAAAAGTACAGTGGTGGCTCAAAGCATATAATACCGAGTACAAGCAATACAGAGCTAATTTTAGAAATTGGCTAGTGTGCATGCCAAAGTAAGTAGCAAGCTAATTAAACCAAACATTAAAACAGCTTATATGTTTATATACACAATGTGTAAAAGCACGGTATGCTTAATTCCTGCAGTATTTCTTATAAAATGCATGGTTAGAATAAGGGAGGGAGAGTATTAGGGCAGGAAAGGATGGAGGGCAATAGAAGGGGGATGTTTAAGAAGGAGGAATTAGTTGTTAGTGTGGAAGGGGAGAGCAGTGTTTCAGGCAGCTAAAGGCTGGTACAGTGGAAGATAATGAGGGCTGAGGACTGAGGTCAAGGTAGGATGGTTGACTGAAGCATTTATAAGCTGCTCTTTTTTGAATTAAATCAAGTAGTTTAGGTATAAATTTACTGTACTTAGTTGTCTGATGAACTTCAGCAGGGAGTGAGTCCAACACTTTGGCTAAAAAGATGGAGAAGGAGTGTTCAGCAGAAGACAATGAGGTTGGGAATCTTTTTAAGATATGTGCATTACTGGCTTATGAGAGAAGTTAGTATACAGTATTTCTGGATGAGCTAGCCTATGACTTAGGGGAGTAAATAGTTATTATAAAAAGTTTTATGAGTGAGGCACACTAAAAGCAGTTCTTTAATTAAAGAATATAAATCTATGAATTTGTAAGAATTTAAAGAAGCAGCGTTAGACAGATAGGCCTCATGTGCTATAGTCCTTGAGGCCACAAAAAGTCAGAATCAACAAATAACTAAACAACAACACTAATAACATCACAGCATTACAGCCTATGCACCCTTGAGAAAGGGCACTGTGAGTGAGCTGTCTTGTTTTATTTTGTTGATGTAATAAATGGGACATTACTTGCTAGTTGTGTGCCATGAAGTTGTGCAAGTGTACAGTACCTACACACATACAGTGCAGCATGCTGTATATCATATACCATATAAAGCTATAAGTTAGCTAGTGTTGTTAGCAGTGACACTAGTGAGGGGTGATAGAATTTCAGATTATGTATGTTTATTTAGTGTACTACAATAGTGTACAAAGAAATGCACAAGTATGTGCACAAATACACCCCCACTTACATACACATATACGTTTATTTAGGTTTATGTGTATATATGGTTGCATGTATATATGTTTGAATATATGCACACTTCTTTAAGTGATTTCTACATTCATAATGCTTTTAGAACTGCATGTGCCTTGTTACTTATTCATTTTCTGCAGTACACATTTGCTATCCACCCATCTATATTGCTCTGAGGTCTTTACTAACCTATCAAAAGCCGACCTAAATAAACTAGACTCCTGCTATAACAGAATAGCTGAGTTTGTCACCAACCATCCCCACAGAACACACCACTGCACTGCTCTTTGACACAACTTATTATTACTAAAACAACTTTCACTCGCCCAAAAAATCATATTCAACCCAACCAACTGCCCAGCTCTATCAAACCTAGTAAAGCCAAACACAAACTGTAGACTCCTCAGGTCATACAACAAACTAATATTAAAAGTAGCCCAATCTCCCAACTATCATGGAGACTCCCTCTACTCCCACAAAAGAGCCAAAGATTGGAACACTCTTCCTCAACAGATAACAAAAAAACCCAACCTGTCCAAACTTAAAACTACCCGGAAAGACTATTTGATAATTGGCTATGCCCCTGTATTGCTCCCAGCTAATCTTTTTCTTTTGGCTTTTCCCAGTTAGGGGTCAACACAATGGATCATCTGTCTGCTCATGATTGGCAGTGGAGTTTTATGGTGTCGAGTTGCCAGCCTGGCACCCAACCTTCCACAGAAGGCACACACACACACACACACACACACACACACACACACACACACACACACACACACACCCACACACACACTCACACATAGGGCCAATTTAGAGTGTCCAATCCATCTACTGCATGTCTTTGGGAGGAAACCAGAGCACCTAGAGGAAACCCATGTGACCACAGAGAGGACATGCAGACTCTGCACAGAAGGCACCCCAGCTGAGAATTGAACTGAAGAACCTCTTGCTGTGAGGTGGCAATGCTAACCGCTGCACCACCGATTGCTCCCAACTAATATACTTCCTATTTTTTCCCACTCATCTCACACTTGTTAGCCCAAATAGTGCTCGTCCCACATAGGGCTATTCCACTATCTGTCTTATCTTTATTAATCTTTGTTCCTTCAGATGACCTAACTTGTAAAACTACATGACCAGTTTTGATCTTTCAGAAGTGACTCACCTTGTAAAGCTACATGACTTATGTATGTCAAATATATTGTAAAAAAAAATAGTATTCATGTATGCCTGAAACATGCATACTTATATTGTATTCTGTTATTATATTTTGCTATAATATTTTTGTTAAGCTCATTTGCATATTGTTAGCAATGTACTACTTAAACTAAGTTTACTGCTTGTACCTTAATAATGTCCTTTTTGTTGTGGAGCTTTTCTCCCCGGGTCAAAGCTGAAAATGTTTTTTTTTTCAACCCAGTCAGACTCTACCCAGTTAACAAATGTAAATAAATAAAATAAATACATTTCAATGGGGTTCTGTGCTGAGTGACTCCTGCCACTGTCTTGCCAAAAGACTATAGTCAAAGTTCATTTGTCAGTACACATGGGCAACTACTGCACACAGGGGTGTAGCAAGCAAATTCAGTTTTGTACTCACAAGTGCTTAGTGCTATCCTCTTGGATGCGAATCACTTAAAGATGGACACATCTCTCAAAATGCTGCCCTCAAGCACTTAATAAATTATTAAAGAAATTATTTTTTAGATTGGCAGTATTACACCTGCTGTTGATATTCATTTCAACATTTATAGACCAAATATGACCTAAAAAGCTATTTTGATGTGGTGCTCACAAAAAAAGTGTACTCAGTGGAGTACAAAGAGTATGCCTGGCTACAGCTTTGACTGTACACTGTCACAGGTAGCAATGAATTACATGGAATGCATACTACCTTTCTGTACTTTGGCCACACTTGTGTGTGTGTGTGTGTGTGTGTGTGTGTGTGTGTGTGTGTGTGTGTGTGTGTGTGTGTGTGTGTGTGTGTGTCTCTGAGTGTAACTGGGCCAATACATGTGTTGGAGGGGTGGTTTGTATAAGACCTACTGCTACTGTAGAAATGCCAGCTTCAGTAACAGTTGTGTAACAGCAGAACAGTGACATCTATCAGGTTTATAGCTGTCTGTTATGCGTGTTGTGAACTCAGTTCTGGCATACTTTTGTGCTGCTTCTGTATTAAATTAACACAGTTATTTATGCATAGGTACCCAGCAGCATACATTCTGCACACTATTAGCCTACTTTGGTGCAATGTTTTATCTGTTCTGCAGGTTTGGTGTACTTTTATCTTTGAATCTTGTCTGTTTATCATTCTGTTTTATTTTTTTTCTCTGTGCTAGCCCTATTCAGTATACATATGCACCTTGAAAATTAACTCCACCAACATTTTTCAACAATATTTTCCATACAAATATAATGACAAATCTGCAGTTTTCTTATCTGTACATATGCAGTAAATTATCAGTCAGTTATTTAATGAAACTAATGGAATTATCATATTCATGGTTATTAAGAGTATCAAATGCCTATTTTCCAGTTAACAAGTGGAATAAATCTAATGCTGTCCTGTACTTTAGCATAACAGAAACAAATTACTGTGCCATTATTAATGCATCCAAACATTGAGATAACAAGCACTGTGAAACAGAGTGAACTGTTTTGGTTTTAAGTAAATGTAGCATGCTCTGTGTTTTTGTTCAACTTTATTTATTAATGCCTGTGAGACTTTTGAGTTTTTTAAGCTGATACTAAACTGATACTAGAGTAAATGCCTTTGGAAACCTTGACTCCAAGTTTTGCTTTAGGGACATGTCCTATTGATTATTGTTCAATGTATGTTATAAATCATAATACTGTAGGCTTAACTTGGTAAGCTTAAATACATTTTTTATATCTGTACTACATTTAATATAGACACTGCACAAAATAAGGGGTCAGACTTATTTCTTCAATATGTTCCCTATCAAGCCTACTGCCCCTCTTCTTTGACTTATTAGCTAAAAATCTGTTCTGTTCATTCCCCTCATCTTCTAAGCTCTTACCACCATATCTCTCAATTGTTCAGAGTTTTGTCCCATATTTTTTGGTCTGTTCCTCAAAAAATTTGTGGTTTTCTGACAAATCAGCGAAGACTGACATTATTAAATAATGACATACATCTGAGGTTTCAGATGTCAAATCCTTCAGAAAACACATGCTAAATTAAATTCCATCATTCTAGCTACTTAATACTTTTATAAATGCAATATTTAAAATGTGTCCCAGTTTTAGTCCTTTGTCTCCCTTCCTTAATTTCTGGCTTTGTCCAGATTTCTTGTGCTGAGACATTGAGAGGTGTGCTCACCGATATGATTGTACTGCTCATTGTTTTTGAAAAAAAGATCAATTCAAAATTATTACATCTTTCACTTGATACTATAATTTTTTCTCTCTTTTTTAATGTTGCACTATGTTGACATTTATTGCATTCAGATGGTGTCTGAAAATACTGCTAGATATGAAATAGATTCTGAAGATCTAACATGTATTCACACCTTTGCATTCAAATCAGCAGAACGATGAAGTGCTGACATTACCCACACTGTGCATTGCTCACAATATTAAAAAAAAGTAAGCTACAGCCCGCTGTCTTTAATAAAGTGTACTTAATACAAGTTATATTTTACTTTCAAGGTTAGTGTAAAGTTTGTGAAGTCAGTTTAAATTTATTACTAGTTAAAGCATGGATCTAATCCACCTCTTCAAAGATAAGCTGATAGGCCAACTTAATCAACATTCTACACCATTTACCAAGGATAGATAGATAGATGGGTCTATATTATATCATCGAACGCTTTAAAAAAACGAACGCTGATTGATCGACCTAATTTAAGCGAAAGCTTACAATCTCAAACTGTCAGATCAGTGATTTTTTTCCCAGGGAAAAAAATTGCTGATCCAAAACACATACACACAACACAAGCGCACCAAACAAACAGAAATCCACACGCATACACCTAAAATCTGATACCTAACCCTACACTAAACTATGCACACACCACTAACTACCCACTTACCTTAACCCAAACCCCAACCCTAAGGTCCGTCACTATCGCACACTCACCTCACCTGCTCCCTAACCCTAACTCACTTAAATCTGCCCTAACCCTCATGTCTACTCAATCGCACATACACCTAACCCGAGCCCTAACCCTAACTCACCTAAATCACCCTAACACTCACATCCACACAATCGCACACTTACCTGAATCCGACCGGTAACTTTCCACCAAAACACTGAAAATACCGAAGCAACAGAAACGGACAACCAAATTCTTTCCCTAGGAAAAAATTTGAGCTTCTGCTGCTTCGATATTTTGCAGTTTCGCGAAAATAAGTTTGATCAATCAGCGTTCGCTTTTTTAAGCGTTTGAGGATATAATATAGACCCTAGATAGATAGACAGATAGATAGATAGACAGATAAGTAAATAAACACATGAAGAAGTAAAGACAATATAATCAAATCCAAATAGTCAAAAATTATGAAATTGTGAAATTTAAAAAAAACAGTTTGTCAAAACAGAGTTTCTATGAAAACACACAACACATCAATAGACTTAGTTAGTAGTGCTCCTTGTGAAAAGCAAATGTCTAATAACCATCACACCATGCTAACCCTAACTAAATCTTCAGTGGTAGCCCAAAGTCAACCCCCCACTTTGAATCTCAATGTAATAATGATATGCAGATACTACAACAAAGATAATTGATCAATTACTTTCATTCAGTAACCCATTAACAGATATCAAATGTATCCAAGGTTCTTAGTTAAACTACCCATGAACAAGTGGCATATGCTGTTAAAGCAGCTGGTCTGAGACAGTAGTTTAAAAAGCAATTCATCTGGAAGCTATGTCATAATGGAATATTAACTAACAGAAAAAAGCAAATAAACTACATATAAAATGATGTTACGCTGAATCATTTAAGACCTATCCAGTGTAGTTTTAGGAAATATTTTCTATGAAACCTAAATGTGAACTAATGTCTGCAAACCCAAAAAACAAACTGTTCAGATTTATAATTCAGCATAATGTTGAAAAAAATAGCTGTCAGTAAAGGCAGAAATATAACTAGAGCCATTACAAAGTTTTCCCTGAGGCCAGGCAGTCAAAAAATTGCTAGTTGAAAGTCTTCTTGCTACAGATCCTAGAAGCCTGAACTCCCTCATAAGTTTGACCTCCAAGAACATAATCAGTTAATCTCAAAGGACTGTGCCACTGACTCATTGGGTAATTTAGGAAGTGAAATGCATCTGTAATGACCCCTTGCAAATCACGCACAAGCCCCTTTAGTGGTACACTCTAAAAGCATTGTCACTAGAGTTTGACATATTTATTTTTTTCTGACAGTGTAAGAAGTTGTACCACACTGCAACAGCTTACACATATTAAACAATGATGCCATTTTCAACCAGAAATGGCGTTAAGAGAAAGCCTGTCTTCTAAAGTAAGTGCCTAGCATGATTCATTTTCAATATGCTTCTGTGCCCTATGTACAGAGTATTCAATTTATCAGTGAGAAAAAAAAATCATACTTGCAGATATGACAGCCCACAGACTGGTGATGATGAAAAAAATAATTATAATATTTTAAGCTGTGCAATGAACATGTAAAGTCCAGTATATTATTTTAAAAGCTGAAATTAAAGCAGAGCCAAACTCGGCCATATGTCTCAATTACAAGCAATCACCTTTTCAGTTAAGTAGCCTTTCTTTGTTAACAATAAAAAAGGGTGCAGCCCAAAGAGGAAATAGCAAAGAGATAGTGAGTATAGTAAAAACTCACAGTGCAGAAATAAAGTGCAGCTGGGCTGCATGAAGTTAACTCTCATACTAAAGAAAATGTGTTTAACTATACCAAGCCGGCCTGCCGTTATGTGACTGCAATGCATGCAATATAGGTCAGTCATAGAAGATACGGCAAGTAGGTTTGACAACTATTGCACTGCACTAAATATAACACTTAATAAAACACTCAAAGACATGTTACAACATATGGCAGAAAGCAAGGTTTGTCAGATATATCAGTCCATGTTATAGTTTAATGACAGGTGATTTTAGGTTCAAGAAAGAAATGAAGCCAGGTACTTTCAAATGCAAATGCATATTTAAAACCATATACATTCAGATGTGCTGTGCCTGAGAAAAAGTTAATTTACTCGTAAGTACTATACAAGGTTAATGGTTTTTGCAAGGAACCTTGAATTTTCAGATATAGACAAAAACGTGGAAACATACATAATGTAAGAATGCAGTCATAGTCATGGAAATCTTTTCAAATTCAAAGATAACCCTTCTCTAATGTGGCACTTTTGTGTGAAGGTATGCAGCACTGCACTGGTTTGTCTCAGCATCTGTGCTATGTGTTAATGAGCCAGTTCAGGGGAGGGGCATATGCTAATTAGCCATGTGTTGTCTCTTTCCTGGACCTGTTTCAGGAAAGTCATCGACATGCTAATCAATTCATATATTGCTTTGCTGTGTACTTTAGCATGCCTCTCCTTCCACTTTGCAGTAGTTTAGTCAAGTTCATCCATTGCAAGAGAGGTAAGTGCTGGGTAGTTCTGTGGTAAGGTAGGGTTGGGAATTGTGCGAGTATGTGTACAAGAAAGGCTGCACCACTACTAGATAACAGGGATTAATATTTAAAATATATAAAAGGATTAAAAAAATAAGCAAAATGGGGGAAAAGGGTATTTGAACTGCACATCTTGACACAAAAAACACCTGCATTAACCCCAATGCACTAACCAAGTAGTTAGTGTAGCGGGATATTTTTAGACTATATATATGGTGGATCTTAGACATTATTCAATGCCTGAAACATGTTGTGACATATGAGGGAGAAGAACAGGAAGTGTTAGACATACGTCTCAACCTAGTAAACAGCTTTTGCCCTAGCATGAATTAACTGAAGGATATGAACTGTAAAAGTCAAATGTTTGGCAATAATGGTTGACTGTAATCATACCTGAATAATGTGGGCAGCGGAAAAAGAGACATCTTGGATGGTCTGACAACCGGAAAAGAATAGCTATGGAGTAAGGGCCGCATGTGCTTGTGCATGTGCGTTTGTGTGTGCAAGAGTAGCTGGGTGTCACTTCTGCTTCCATGATGTAGTTGTCAGCACACTCACCTATGGCGGGAAGTGCTGATTTGCACTTTGTGGTAGGTAACATAGTTCAGGGACATGCAAATTTGCCCATAATGACATCTTTCCTCATTGCAGCTAATTTTGAATCTCAAAATACTACATTGGGGTAATATCTTTGGGAATGTGTACAAATGAAGTTAAGAGGAGAAAAAGTAATAGGTTAGTCTGTAGATGCTGGACAGTTCTCGCACAGATGATAGTTCTCACCTACAGGAAATTTGTGCAAAGAGTAAAAGGTTTAGCAACTTTGCAAGAGTTTGCAAGAGTTCTATTAAAACTTATAGAGGTGAGGAGATATAGGAGTCTGCTGCAGTAACATAAAGCTGCTAGGAAGTGTTTCTGTTATGCCTTAATCTTCCTTACCACTCTGCACTTTTTCCCAAATTTATGTTAATAACAAATATGAAGATCATATATACAGAATGTGCTGGGGAAGGTGAAACATGAGAGAAGATAGAAATAGATTTAGAGATAAACCTATATTTGTGTATATCATAAATGAGAAACACACACACACAAAAAAAGACAAAAAAAAAACCAAGCAATTGATAAATAGAAGGAGAAGTAAAGAAACACATGCCGGTGAAATGATAATAAATTTGGGCTTTTCTGCTAATGTAATAAGAGCTATCATCAAAGTTTAAACCCAGTGTTAAGATGTAGAAAGCCAATGTCAGGATAAATAGATATAATTTATTATTGTATCCTATTAAAAGGTTGCATAGTTCATTATTGTATCCTTTCATTAATAGTTACTTTGAAACTGAAACAGAGGAAAATGCAAGTACATCAAAGGCAGTTTTTAATGTTCTGGAAGGAACAGGAGCTGGCAGTTATAGCAGAGGACTAAATCTCTTACCTGTTAATAAACTGTTACCTGTGCTTAGGGTGCAGAGTTTGATTCCCTCCACCTTAATTTTCCTACTGTTTGACACTGAGCAAGTCAATTAACCACATACTGCTCCTGGGTTGTCCCTGAAAAGGCATTAAAGTCTAATGGGTTTACCTGGTCAACACATAGACACTAAGCTGTCCTACAGGAAGGTCACTAGTAGTGTCAAGGTACTTATCAACATAAACAGTGACAGAAGTGAAAGTAACAAATCAGACAACCTATTAAGAGAGTGTAGTGATTTTCTGAATACACAGGAAAGCTGAGGCATTACCAAGTTATGTTTCATGGGTCCTAATGTAGTATTAAAAATACTGTTTTGAGTTCCTCACAGCAAGCACTATATTTTAAGAAAGATCTGGCATCACATAGGTTAAAAGTTTTAAAATACACCTGAGGGTTACATGGAAACCTAAAACATGACCAGGTCTTTTGCAGATGAAGATCCAATAGTCAAGCACTCTTCTGTGCTTGCCAGTAAGAGAGGCTCGCTACTGCTCTGGAAGTCATTTTTCCTGTACATCCAGTGGCTGCTTCTTATTGGTGGAAAGAGTGAATGCAAGGCAGTCATTGGGTAATCTGTAAATCAAATAGTAGTAACCAAGAAGAACATCTAATAAGTTATGCATAAGGGAAATTATGCAGTTTTATCCACTGGCTCATTGCTTGTGCTATATTTCAAAAAGGAATCTAACCATTTTCAAGTGTTCCATGTTTTAACATTATTCACTTTTGGTTATGATGATATGAAGGTTGTATTCATGTTACTCATTTGTTGAAGTGGACTTCATTTGTTTAAAATTGCCTTGACCCATGTGTTTTTGTTTTATTCCTCTCTGAAGCCTAGACCATCAGTGCAATGACCTACTATATGCATTTATTCATATTCACTGCATATATATATATATATATATATATATATATATATATATATATATATATATATGAGTAGATTTAGATAATCATTTCAAAAGAACTAAACTCCAGAGAATTCACCTCTACTAAATTCCAGTACATTTATAACACAGTCACAAAGGTGAATATCAACTGACCAAAGAAAAAGGTAGAAGGAGAACAAAACTAGAGGAAAACGGATATTTTTGAAAAGGTGTCAGGACCCACTGCCTCAATCTGACCCATAGTTATACTCTAATTCTAAAGACACTTGCAGAAGTAGGAATATAAATTGATATGAGGGTATTAGATAAACCAATATAAAAAAGTTACATTCATCTCAGATTGTAGATTATATCCTTAGAAAACTCAGTGGACCAATGTGTTTGGCAGTCTGGTTCTGGGTTAAGAAAGCCATCACTCTGAATTACATACAAACAGCAGGAGTTGCTGTTGTTTGTCTTTTGGCTTTTCCCGGTTAGGGGTCGCCACAGCGGAACTCTGGTCTGCTAATGATTGGCAGTTGGTTTTTATGATGCCAAGTTGCCAGCCCGATGCCCAACCTTCAATGAAGGCACGCCCATTCAATGCATGTCTTTCGAATGCCCACTCAACCGTGGGGAGGACATGCAGACTCCACACAGAAGGCACTCCCAACCCAAGCCGAGAATCGAACAGGAAAACCTCTTGCTGTGAGGCAACAATGCTACCACTGCACCACCATGGCTACAAACAGCATGACCTTGAGGTTGTTTCTAGATGGAATTTTTATGTCAGAAAAATGTACCTTATGAGCCCTATATTTGTGAAAATAGTTACAAACAGCAGGAGTATTGTAACTATTTTCACAAATATAGGGCTCATAAGGTATGTTTTTCTGACATAAAAATTCCATCTAAAAACAACCTCAAGGTTTTGCTGCTAAACATTAAGAGTCTTAACATGAAACTGCATTCACTGGAAGCAGCCCTCACCTTGGAAGACATAGATATTTGTGCAGTCACGGAGACCTGTTTCAAGGCTGTGAAGAACACCCTAGCCATATTGGGCTACACCTCTTTCCAAAAGTTCAGACCACAAACTGAAGGCATGAAAACTAAGGGAGGAAATGTATCAATATTCATTAAAGATAAATACACCTCCAAATTGGTTAGACAAATTGTGATTCTCTGGAGATACTTCAGGTGCAATTAACTGTTGGTAAACACCTATTTAACTCATTGCCAGCTACAGGACCCCCTCTATGAATCAGGACACCCACTCTGCTTATTTGGATCTACTTGAGTCTCTCAAGATACATCCAATTACCATGGGTTTGGGTGACTTTAACTACCCATCCATTGACTGGAGAAATTACTCATGCACAAACTCACTTACCCAAAGGTTTGTCAGCTTCATTAAATCCAATACCCTGGACCAGCACCCCCACAAGGGGTGCCACCATCCTGGATCTGGTGCTTACCAATATGGAGGAACACTATAGCACCCCCACTGTGAGATCTTCCTTGGTGAGATCTGACCACATAACAGTCTCATTCGAAGTAAATATCACACCTGACCCCCCTTCCAGCACCAACTAAACTAAAAAACTTCTCCAAAGCAGATTATAACCTCTAACAGGATGGTATAAATAGTTTCATTGCACCTCTTCCCTCAGATGAAATTGTCAACTATGCCGAATTCTGCACAAATGCTTTATACAAACACCTGACAACTGCATTGACTCAGCCATACCTGATAGGACTAAAACAAGCTCCTCAAGGAAGAGCAGACCTGTCTGGTGGACAGCTCCCATTAACAGGCTTTACAATAACAGGAAGCAATTGCTGTCTAATAGTAAAAGGGAGCAAGCCCTAAACTGGAAACACTTCCTCCTCAGCTTAAACAAGCAAATAAGGCTTCTTGTGAAGTCCTCCAAAGCTAACTATGAATTCAGATTAGCTTCCTCAACTAAGGACAACCATAAGGCATTCTTTAGTTACATCTGTAACCTAAAAGAAAAGGAGCTTCCGACTAAGACGTACACAACCACGTTATCACCAATAAGTGCACCAACCTCTTCTTCTTGTAAAAAACGGTATTTATTCCAAACACACTAAGCCGTACAAAACCTTAAAAACATAAAATAACTGTAAAAAACACAGTGTTGTGTTAAGCGCTTTCACCCATGACAATGTGGGCTTCTTCAGAACATTGAAACACTGCGCAAATGCTTCTTTTGTTTAAAATTTTGCGCCATAGTAAATCAATCAGGCATTTAAAGCTATATGCAAAATGTGCGCATATTGCAACCTTATCCATATACCAAAGCATATATGTACATAAACGTCCTTTGTAACTATAATTTGCACATCAAACAATGTGAATCAGCTAACCTAACAAAAGAACATATATATGTACAACTAATAAAACAATTACTGTTCATGATATGTACTGTCATTAAATATTGGATTACCTAAATCCTAAAAATATGAATAAATGTATTATCAATCCTTTCAATAAGAGTAATGTTCCTGCTAACTACCACATCAATAACAACACCCTAAGTGCACACTCAGTGGTGGGAGACCTGGGCACACAGGTTGACAGCAACCTTACCTTTGATCAGCATGTCTCCACAGTGGTAAGAAGGGCATTCTATATTGTTCATCTCATAAGTAAGGGCATTGCCTCTAGAAAGAAAAAAAGGAGTTATACCCTCCCTTTACTCTTCCCTCATCAGACCAATGGTTAACTACAATGCCCCCTTTTGGTATGTACCTTTCCAAGCACCTGCTGCAATTGGAAAAACCAGAGATTCCTCACAAGGAAAATTCAAGGTCTTCAGCATCTGTCCTATGCGGATCATCTGAAATCACTGTCACTTTATTCTGTTTCATACAGACTGCTCAGGGGCGATCTCTGCTTTGCATATAAGGCAATTTTTGACTCTTCTTTATTGGAAATGCTGCATATCCATAAGTTAAATGGTACACAGGTTACTCACTCCAAAGGTCTTAAACTGGTATCTGACATTAATAAAACCAGCTGGAGAGACAGATTTGTCTCCCAGAGGTTACCACACCTTTGTAACAGACCCCTGCTTCATGACAAACAGTGCACCTCATTGGCCCTCTTCAAAGATAATCTGGACAATAGGTAACTGTAAATTCACCCCAGGGGTTCAACATGTGTCCCTCTTGGACAGGGTTGATAGGTGCTGGTCATAGAAATAAGGGTAAAATTTGGCTAGGCTTGTAAAGGTCCTAGTGTCATTAGCCTAGTAACCTCCTATGATCCTATGATCCTAAGAGAATGACCTTTGTTAAGCTCTGAATTGAAGTATTCCTGCATATAATACACTAGGTCTTCCAATGAAAAAGAGACATGAAAAACAAGTGATAAAGCATAATACAAAACAACACTATTAGGTATTAAGTAATGTGATTAGTAGAGCAAAAGAATGCCAAATAATCTTAAGCAAAGAAAACTGTGAATCTGATAAATATGTATGGCTTAATATTTTCAAGAAAGTGCTAGTTGAAGATAATAAAGCAAAAGAAGTGCAAGGTATATCACCACTGACAAATGTCAAGGAAATAAGAAACCTGCTAGATATGGGAATGTTACAGCTTAAGATTTATTGGAGACTTTGTATCGTCACAACATGACTGAGGGAGTTTTAAACTGCCAGGGATTCTAATTTTGAAAGAGATAGACAGAGACAGAAAAAAATACAATTTTAAAGAAATGTAAATAATTCTGTGTTTCAATACATACCCTGCTGATGACTCAATCCATTCCAAACTGAGGTCACCAGCAATGCAAAAGGATATTTTTGTTTTTGTTCTGTTTGGTTCCTACTGCTGACCATCAGCTACCATCAACTCATCTCCTGGGTCTGTCAGACCTTCTATAAGTCCCTTTGGCTCTTCCCAACATATGTTTGAGGCTGGAGAGGAGATCTAGGGCTCTGCTGCAGTACATACCTTTCAACCGCTTAGCAGCATAAATCTGGACCAAGCCAAAATTTATGTGAGACAAAGGCCCAAAAATAGGGACAGATTTTAATTGCTTCTGTTATAAACCTAGAAAGTTGCTAGAATAACAGATTTTGCATTAACATGCATTTCTGAAGGAAATGAAGTCTGACACTCAACTGTTTGCTATTATTTAGTGACTTCGATCCTCAGTGATTTTCCAGAAAATGACAAAATTTTGTGAGGAAATAACCAAGGTTATGAGCTCAAAATCTGGGCATTCAGCAAAAGTCTGGACAGTTGAGAAGTATAGCGCAGTATCATATAGATGCCACAGAGTGTTTTTATTATTCCTGGTCTTCCTTGTCCCTCTGTACTCACTTGTCAAGTGTGCTGGGGTGGCCATGCAATAGGGATATGCTGGTGTATTGTCCTATCTCTCTATCTATTTCCCCTTAGGACCATGCATGTGCCATGTGTCCACTGCCTCCATCTGGGATCAACTTCAAGATCTATACAAGGGACCCCCCCCAAGCTGAGCATTCCCTTATTTCCCTGTCAAAGCCTTAGGTGCCAGAGTCCCAAACAAAGCTTGCATCACCTCGGCCATAATCATAACTTTGTCCCTCTATACCATGGTACTGGCTAACAACTCAAATGGAGACCCTGCCTCTACACAATTAGGTCAACTGTCTTGGGCAATAATTTTGTAATATCTGTCATTCTAGTCATTATTAGTTCTGAAAATGACCTGCTATAATAGCTTACAATTCAAGCAGTTCTGTACAATCCAAGCAATGCCACACAGGAGGTGACTCTATTAGGGTCAAAGGAAAATGGCATGGGGTTATGGCCAACATAAATGATTCAATAACAATTGCAAATGTGAAAGGAATACTGTAGAGATAGCAGCAGAGCATCATGTTACGGGGCATACAGAAGTTCTATACATCCAGCCACAGGAGAAAATACAAGCCATTCTGGTGTTTAAGCATGAATTAAGCAATAACATTTCATCTATGAGTGATACAAGAGAAAATCCAGATGAATTTGTAAGGAAGAGAGGTTTTGAGTAAGTTACAACCTGAAGTTTCAAAGACAGTGGCCAGAGAATGTACCTCCAGGAGGGACAGTCTGTGCAAGTCCACCACTATATAATCTGTATACCATAATTTGGGAAGGTCATTAAGGACCCTAAGTTAACAATGACCACTATGGCACATTCTTTAACAAGATGGTACCTACTTTTAAAGCTTCATACAGATGATTTTGCTATTATTTGGCTGCCCAAGACTGTTAAGTAATACTTTTTTTTTCAAATAATACTCTCCTAGCTAGAAGTCAAGCAGACTGTAATATATTTTTGTCTAGAAAATCAGAAATAATAATTATATGTCCCATCAAACAGACTGCATATGCTGAGAAATAATCTATCATTTTTTTTCAGAAGGATATTTAAGCATGGAAGAAAAACGACAAGTGTGCATAAGACTGCATATGCCTGTTCTTGTATTGCTTGAAAACATGTCAAATTAATTTCTTACTTTAAAGTTCTTAAAACATTCTGGAAAATGGGTCTACTACAAGTGTTCCTGTGCTAGCAGCTCATGACACACCTGCTCACTGACACTTGCATGAAAAAGTAAAGGCTTGAACTCCCACTAGCCCTATCTCTTGTTCCTGCATAGAACAACTAACGCTTGATCTCCTGATCCTACGCACAACATAGAAATACCAGAACTTAAACCTGCTTGATTGGCAGGATGGCTGAGAGTGGTTTAACCTAAAACTCCCACTCAACTTCCAGCCCAAATCTTTGATTTCTAAGCCTAAACCACCACTCCCCATTCCTAATCCAAAAGTCCCTAAACCTAAAACTCCAAATCTCTTCTCTAAACCTAAATTTCTTAATTGTTCCCTATTCTTGGAACTCCCTCCCTGCACCCTAATTCTTATCTGCCCTCCTGCTCTCTAATCCTAATCCTTCCATCTTACTCCCTCCCTAGATCTGCTTCACAGAACTCATATTTGACTTTCAGCATGTGCAATGCTCCCACCCCATGGCTGCTTGCCCGAATGCATATTTAAGTTCGAATACAAGCAGCAGCTTAGTTGAGTTATGAGATGCTCAAGTCCTTGACTTCAAAATGGGGATTTTGAGGGCTTGGGACTCAAGCATTTATAGCAGAAACCTAGAAAATATTTGCCATGATATTGTTTAAATAAAGTATTTTGATTGCAGTGTTCATTGGAAGACATTTTTAAAGTCTACGTCAAAGGTTTTAAACCATTATTTAGTTAAAAGTTGCCAAGTAATTCTGCTTGCAAAGTGTTTTATAAATTTTCCAGAGTGAAATATTGCTACAGTAATAATGGTTTAAAAAACTGACACTTGAAAGTGATGTGTTTGTGATGACTAAAAGCTAACTGGTTTCCACAAAATTAAAAAAAAATATCCGTTTACAGATTATTTTCAGCCTAAAATACAAAAAGTCCAGAAGTTTGAAGGCATGAGCAGTATTATCCTAAAGATCCTCCTATAGATGAGAAGCCAAATGCTATTGTTATTTCAATGTTTTCTACCTATTGCCCATGGAAGTCCAGTCTCCCTGAGATGACTAACTTATAATGATGTGACTGATCAACACACAAGCTGCAAGTGACTGATCTGGGAGTTCAGGAAGAAAAATGCATAAATTGCTTAGAATGCAATATTTCTTTGGTGGTTTGTTGTAAAAGTGCTGTGTGTCCACTATTTAAAATCCTGTTTTATCAGCAGTCACACAACTCTGTGGTTATATATTAAACATGCATTTGAGTGCATTTTTGATGTTGAGAAAAAGCTTGCATTCTGAAGTACTACTCAATACCAAAATTCCTCCATGTTGCGCTGTTTTGTCCTCTGTGTAGAATGTTAGTCCACATTGGCAATGAAGATACACTTTCTAACATTACATTTGCCACCCTTAAATATTTTATAATAATAAAGTAATAATTAAAATTAACAATGAACAGCATACAAGAGGATGTTACAGAAAAAATATGTATATTATATATTATATATTATATTATATTATATTACATTATATGATTAGTGTGAAGTGTATAACTCCAGACAACCAATTAAGTGCTTTAAAAGAGCTAGTGAACTGTACGAACATTACTACATCAGAAAAAGTTTACCAGTTTTTATTTTTGTTGTTTCCAATAATTTTTTTCACCACACACAGCAACTTAGATATGAAGACATATAGCTGTAATCTTTCTTTTGCAGTGAAAA
>NC_056746.1:1027293672-1027318672 GCF_019279795.1 Protopterus annectens | reverse complement strand
TGTTAATAACAAACACATAAACTTCTGTAGCTTGGGCAAATAAGAGAATGCTTAAATAGTACACTGTTAACATTCCTCTTCTTACTGTCTGTAAAATGCTTATATATATATATATATATATCCTTTCTTTAAGAAATTCTTTGTTGTTCCCATGTAAAATCCATCACTGGAAAGACATTGTGCAAGGTACACTACTGCTCCGGTGTTGCAGTTGCATCTGCCAGGGCAAGGGATTTTCTTATGATAGTTTTTAAGTGAGACATTTGTTGTATATAAATATACCACATTGTCTGCACATCCCACATTTGTACATTTTTCTATTGTGAGTGATAGAAATATCTGATGAACTCTAATTTATGGTCTTGATATTATGTGCCCTTCTAAAAACAGCTTTTAAATCAACAATTAAAATTTGCATAAGGTGAGTCAGAAGTCTTAACTTGAACACTGCAGTGTTTCTTTGTAGTGATTCCTAAGTGTTTTAGAATGGACTTCTACCACCAATAATTTCAACTGTCATCTCTTCAATAAGATGGACTTTATACTGTCTGCCTGTTGATGAGCATGTTTTTAAGAACAGACATTTCTTCTAAAAATAAGCTGTCTGAAGAAATAGTCCACAACAGTCCTATCATTTGTCCACAAGACTGCACTTCGGGTGAAAAGATGGCAGTTGGTATAGTGAAGATAAGTGTTAGAAAAGGTTGGTTTATGATCCAAGAAAGACTGAAAATATTGGGACACACTGTCTTTTGAGATCAACACATCCAAGTAATGAATACTATTTAGCAAAGAAATATGAGAACCTAAGAAAATCTGTAGTCTGTTACAGATATTCAAAAAAAAAAAAATTCCAATTCATTGGCTGTGCCTGACCACAGCATAAAAATATTGTTTTGATGTCTGAGATACAGAACAATCATGGCTTTAAATGAACAGATAAAAATGCATTTCTTTTCCCAATGTGTAAGCACTTAGTTGGCATAAATGGGTGCACTGTATCTATTGCCAAACTGGTGTATTGACAAAAATATCCACCTTTGAAAAATATGAAGTTGTTCCTCAGTGTCATGTCCATAAAACTTTCTATAAGCCTGACATCTATTGAATTTAATTCTGTGCATTTTGCAACAGAATACATACACAAACTTTTAATGTCTGCTGTAACTAGTAACAAGTTATCACGATATTCCACCTTGGATAGAATGCCAAAAAATACCACAAGTCCTTTACTATCTAAGGATGCTCACCCAAAATATTTTTAAGATTACCATCAACACAAATAGCCAATGATTCAGTGATGGAACCACATGCAGAAACTGTGGGCCATAGGGACGGATCGATCAGGTCATTGTGGATGTTGGGAATCCCAAATAATGCAGGCACAACCGGGTTAGACAGGTGCAAAAACTGATATAGATCTTATGTGATTATTTTTTGTAACAATGCATCTATTGGAGTGAAAGTAATATTGGCATAAGCAATGCCTATTTCATTCTTGGATACACTGGAGTAAAAACTTATGTCATTCAGCATGCTGAGCTATTTTTCCCCCCTGAGTAATCTAATAAATTCACAATCACCAGCCTTTTAATTGCCTTACAGTACTCTACACAGTGCCATATATACTAACTGCAGTTCAGTGAAATGAGATTCAGTGAAATGAGTTTTCAGTAATTTGAGTTTTCAGCGAAGTTGTTGGGGTGAAATGAAATTCAATGCAATGAGATTCAGTGAAACAAAGTAGATCCATTTATGTCACTTGGGAATAAACACATCATGAGTTGGGTGAATCAGCAGTGAAAGAAATGTAAAGCTTAAGATCGATATTTAATATAACAATTGGGCTGTAACGTTTTATGTATGAAGGATCTTCACAAATTTAAGAACCATAAGAGTATAAATGTGTATCTATGGGGAAAGGGGTGGACTTTCCATTGATTGATGTATATTAATCAGGCATAGCAAAACATTTAAATCTTCTTGTGTCATTTACCTGCAAGTTACTACTGACTACCTAACTGATCTGCAGTTTTATTTTCAAATTCTCAACTGTTTCCTTAATTCGCCCTAGTAAATGGAAGTGATTGCTCCATCGATACTTCAGTTGAATACACTGAAAATTTTAACCCTTCAAATGATTTTTCAGTATCACCGATTGTGGTACACAGGATTCTTAACTCACCCATGATTGCTGACATTTGTCTAGAAGGTCATTAATTAAATATTTCACGGAAGCAGACCCAGAAAGTTAACATTAAGTTATACTTTCCTACCCTTTCTGAAATGTAATCCTTTTGAATAATGACTGTAATCTGTTTTGACTCCCAGAATAATATGTGTATGGAGTTCATTTCAGTATCACCACAGTTTTATAACTTAGACTTTTTCATTCTCTGTCATGTGTTCTTATATTGTGGAAGAAGGATTGCCATTGTTTCAGGTATGTAGAGTCTCTGTTACTTATGGAAATATTGTAAATGTGGATTGCCATACCCTTGGTGGGTTGCAACTCCAATACATTTCATTTTTTTTTCAGTGTGGGTTGTCGTTATCTTTGGGACTATGTATCTAATATGTTTGGAGATTTTATAGAAATTGTTTTTGTTTTAAGAGGTGGGACTCAATGATTTCTGGAAATGAAATGAACAAGTGTTGCTACTATTGTTGTGGGCCTGTGTGTCTGTTATGTGTGCAGCTGTTGTAAATTTGAGCTGAAATAGTTTTTGAGTCTCTGTCTCTTATTACGCATGATTTTTTTAAATTATTTTATAAAGTAGCTTTATCAGATACATTAGTATTCACCAAATGAAGACATTTACTATACTGAATCTTAACCTATAACTACCCATTCCCTCCACATGCTAATAATTAAAAAAAGCTTCTAATCTTACTTCTCAAATGTCTAGATTTTTACAGAATGTCCAAATTTAGGATTCATATTTTGGTCTGTTCTTTGTAATATTTGTGGTTTTCTGGCAAATCACTGAATATTGAAGTAATTAAATAATGACATACATTTTAATTTCTGACTTCATATCCACCAAAAATGCATGACAACACATATCCTGTTATTCTAGCAACTTTCTAACTTTATAAGGGCAGTATTTAAAATCTGTCCTATTTTTCAGGCCTTTGTCCCTCATTATTTTAGGCTTTGTCCAGATTTCTTGCACTAAGATGTTGAGAGGTATGATTCTAATTTATCACAGAATAGCACAATGACCCCATGTGCAAAAATGGGAAAAAGGGTTTGTGGATGGATGTATTTAATAAATTATACATTTAGCTTTTCAGACATATAGAACTGAATAAACATTGACTGCCACTCTTACAAAGGAAATATACACTTTAAGTTAATATTATTATTCTGTATAGACAAAAATAAACATTTAGTAACTAAACTAATACAATATAATAGTCTGAGCACTTGCTTTGATAAATCATCCTCTTTACAATGTATCCACACTCAATATATACAATCAGGTAATCTGTGAAAAAAGACGTATTTTAAACCACCAAGGATGAATTCTAGGACATGATTACTGCATATGTATCCAGGATTCTTTATCTTGCTATGTGTGATTTTGTATAAATAGATTGCTATCATTGTGTGGAGTTATTGTTGCCATGCATCGGTTGCCATCATTTTGAGGAAATTGGTCACTTGTTATATATGGAGATGTGGACATGGGTGGCCATCATTCTACTGGGTGGGATCTTAATTAGATGGTGTGATGTTATGGAGATTGTTTGCAATTTTTAGATGTCTGGATCACTATTATATGTACAGATTTTCTATATCATTTGAAGTGGTTGTGAGATTCACCAGTGTCAGCTCTACATACTGTGCTGCAGCTGAGACCTCAGACTTCATTGCATGTTCTGTTGCTTGTAGTAAGTAGTGATTAAATGTGACATTACTGTATGACCACTGTTTAAAGCTCCATTACAGAATGTTTTGGGACCGGCAAGAAATAGCTTTCCACTTCAGTTTGTGAAACATGGCCTTCAGGTGCTATTTTCTTTGTCTGTGTTTCTGCTTTGCTATGGCACTTATGTTACTTTAAGCTGTGTTTCTATTTGCAGATTCCTTTACTAACAACATAGAGACAGCAGACCTTGCTTCATAGTGTGTGGAGATGTGACAGTTGTGATCACTGCTTCTTGAACTCAATATAATTAAACATTCCACAGCATATATACCAACGATATAGGGTTATATTGATATATTGACATGGAAATAAATTCTTTTAACAACTCTCATTCAAAATCATATTACTGTGTACCCATCTCTGAATATTGCTTATATGAAATTTTATGAACTGCATCCCTATGATGGTGCCCGTTTTTACTGGGAACAGGTTACACAGAATGGATTATTCATTGTTGAACATTATGTGAATCTTATTTGTTCATGAGCTCTCAATGCACATATTTGTCGTTGGAGGTGCTTAATTACAGATGATTCACTTGCTTATAGGATTAATCAGTATGTCATATGGATGGTTCTCCTTTGGAAACTAAACTCAGTCAAGGGATTCTAGTCAGTGTATGATTCATATATGTTATATTACTGAAATGACGCAGCAGAAGGGATGAACACTCATTGAGAAACATGAAAGTGTCATGTGGGCAGTACTATTTCAGAATTCTTTCAGGGTGATATTTCATATCTGGAACATTCTGAGCATTAATGCTCTTTTGCTAACATTTTGTCACGTGTCACACCATGTGGAACTACTGCAGGCAGTAAAGCATCAGCCTTTTTTTCAGGACCTGCGTTCTTCCATTCCATGCACATTTTATGTCTTTTTCATAGCATATAAATCATGGGAGCACTGGAAATGTTACAATTTTGTCATTTGGATAAAATTATTTTTGAAGATCTATGCCATTTTAGAACATTCTTTTCCCAAACTTTATATTAGTTGTATCCATTACATGGATATGGAAACACAAAAATTGACAAATAAGCAACAGTACTTCACATTTAATTTTCTTGCTGTTGTTACAGTTGTAGAACATTCCATGCAGGTATGTTTTTTTTGTTATGGTTAGACCACAGTATAAAATATAATGATAGAAGCTCATGGTATTGTTTCTTGCAGAACTCCAGACTAGATAAATAATTGAGGCTGTGCTATATGTAGTGCAAATTCTCATACATTGTCTGCTAATATGTGTGTGTATACATTACGCACTAGTTTAAATTCTCATATGCTTATTTTTAGTGCAAGTAGTGAATCTCTTAGATTTCTTTAATGGAGTATTACTATCCTTTCTTCCTCTCTCTCTCACACTCTTTCATGCACACAGACACACTCACACACTTAATAATTGTTTTAATAACAGAAGACAAATTGTCTGTATAGCCTTCTTGTTTGTTTGTCCTAAGCACTCTGCCACTACTCTGCCATTCTTCCGCTCTTTGCTCTTTCACCCATTTCAGTTGAATACATTTGTTTATCTGCTCTTAAATACTCATTCTGGAAACTTTTTCAGTCTGTTTGCAAACCTTTCTGTGAAATAGTATTTTCTGATGTGCATAGTAAAATGGGACCTGTTTAATTGGAAATTATGCCCTCTCCTCAGTACTATGCCACTACTTGCGTCATATCCATTCCTTCATAGTTGCCTCTGTTTTCTGTACCAAAGATATATCACAGGATCATTCAGCTATTTTATGAAAATTACAAAATAAAATATATAAACAAATGCATCTAATAAAAATCACAAGTCACAGAAAAAAACAATAGGTGATGCTGCAATAACCTGTGACTATACCTAACATTTCTGCTGCTCTACAAGCCCATTGTTAAGCTGCCTCCATTGACTGAACTTTGCGTTTCACAGATCTTTTTTTTTTAAAACACATTGTGGATCAGTGATATTGTCATTTATATATTAAATAACTGACAAGGAAATCTGGCACACTACAGGGTTGTTTTCAGCCACAGCCCAGTCAGAAGACACATGCATTATAGATTCATTTTTAATGAATATCTTAGTGTTAGATTATACAAGCTTCATACAACTGGTTCACATTACAAGTTTAATAATCATGTTTTGGATTAGTCAACAGCATACCTCTCAGATTACCCTGATTTTGGCTCATTAGTTTGGTCTTTCTCCCCTATTTCCTCCCAAACGTTTAATTTTGAGAAAAAAAGATTATGCTTAATAAATAATAACAATAATTAAAGTTATAAACTTATTTTACTCTCTTATTCTGTCAGCTTCTTGAGTTAATAGTACTAACATTTTAAAAAAAGTACTCCCTAATTATATCTGCATTTGTCCATGGTTCTGGAAGTAAAAGGTTGAGAGCTATGGTCAGTGGACTACAGGGGTCTATATTAAATCAGCGAACAGTTAAAAAAGAGAACGCTGATTTATTGACCCCATGTAAGTGAAAGCTTACAATCCCGAACACATGGAACAGTGATTCTTTTCCCAGGTAAAAAAAATCGCTGTTCCACAAAAAAAAAATAAATAAATAAAATAAAAACTTCAAAACATTACATAAAGTGGGGGGCTTCACCCCCCCACAACCCCTGATGTGGGGGTCTGTACCCCTCTCACCACCCCTACTTAAATATACCAACTCTGAGATGGCACTACAGTGAGGAAAATGGCAAAGTAACAGAAGCTGCCAAGTGATTTCTTTCCCAGGGAAAGAAATTGCTTATATGCCATTTCGCTGTTTTGCTATTTCGTGCTTTCAAATTCAATCAATACACATTTGAAGGATTGCATCTTCAATTATATAATAGGGACCCGACAGCAGGATATCTCAGAAACAGAGAGATGAGACTTTAAATCTAATGCAAGTGCCAGCTAAGGCTGGCATGATAGGCATATGCTAAGCATCAATTCAGATGAACCACTTAGGGTTATTGCCACATTAGGACTCCAAATGAAGGACAGCTCAAATTGTCTTTGTGATTTGCAAGAAGAGACTTCCAAATGAGTGCTCTGGATGATCATTGGAACATTACAAACGTTGCCACCTAAAGTGCTTTGAATTTCTGTCAGTGGCAGATTAATAATGAGTGTAACATTCCTCCTCTAGGCCAGTGATCAAGGAGCTGCAATCCTCACCACTGACACTGGTGGGAAATGTCCACTGTGAGAAAAGTCAACACAAACAGTATTTTCAGATGCAGCTCTTTGCACCAAGTACAATGTCCCTTAAGAGCACACAGGGAATGTACACTCCTGTTGGGGGATGGATTTTCTCTCCAGGCCCCAAATAAAACTCTCCACTAACCACAATAGAGCTGAGTCCTTAGCTGGGTTCTTCAAGTTAAGTCATCCATCAAGCTCTGTGTGAAATCAGTGCTCTCAGTGTCCCTGTTCAAAGTGAAATATCTATCACACACACTCTCATTGAGATTTGATTTTCACACACACACACACACACACACACACACACACACACACACACACACACACACACACACACACACACACACACACACACACACACACACACACACACACACACCTGGGAAAGCTTGCACAGCTTACCCGTTCTGCCATCTCCACCCAGACTATAAGGTAAATTTGCTGCCACCAGAACACCTGAAGCCAGCTACTTTAAGGCTCTTACTGGGGTATCCAATTACACTTAGTAGAATTAATACTTATTCAAATGGTAGTGTTTAACCAAACAGCAAACTTTCAGGAATGTGGAGGCATAGTGCCACTAAATAAATGCAAGTACTCTCAAAGGTTAAATATTTTCTAATAGATAAGCCAAAATGAAAGGTTTAGATATATTTCATAATAAATAATAAAAAATGAACAAATAGTTTCAATCACAGGAAATACAAAAAACAACACAGATGGAAAGGCTCAGCCAGATACATGAAAAGAAAAACAACATTTAACCAATCTCACTATATTTTTGTAACTGACTGAAGAATTACTCTTCCCTAGTAACTTAATAAAGCAAGGCAAGATCCTCCGCCAAGCTCTTTGTGAAATCAGTGCTCTCAGTGTCCCTGTTCAAAGTGAAGTAGCTATCATACACACTCTCTTTGAGATTTGATTTTCACACACATACACACAAACACACACACACACACACACACACACACACACACACACACACACACACACACACACACACACACACTCACACCTGGGAAAGTCTGCACAGCTTACCCATTCTGCCATCTCCACCCAGACTATAAGGTAGATTTGCTGCCACCAGAACACATGAAAAAAACAACAACATTTAACCAATCTCACTATATGTTTGCAACTGACTGAAGAATTACTCTTCCCTAGTAAAGCAAGGCAAGATGA
Organism: Protopterus annectens; assembly: GCF_019279795.1. NCBI lineage: Eukaryota > Metazoa > Chordata > Ceratodontiformes > Protopteridae > Protopterus > Protopterus annectens. The sequence continues at coordinate 1,027,310,356 of NC_056746.1, read as the reverse complement.
AAGTGGATGAGTGTCTTGTCAGGTCTAAAAGCAGAACAGACACCTCACATTTCTCAGTAGTATTCAAATATAATTTCAGTGCTAGCTACAGAATGACATCACATCTGGTCACCTGACTCTGTGGTTCCCCACAATATCCTCTCAGTAGTAACTTAGCCAGGATCTGGCACTGATGTGTCACAATACACACATAGAACTTTAGCTAAGGTTTATGACAACATCTGGGAACTGTAAAACAATTCCAGCACTTCCACCCTTCCTTCAGAAACTAAGTCATTCTCTGGAACCCCAGGGTAGCAATTAGTTCACCACTAAGGACAATAGAGCAGGTTCCCTGCCCAGGCTTTTCACAGACATTGCATCTCTAACTGCATTCCCACCTGTGAGATAAAATCTTTATGTCCTAAACCAAGTAATTTAATTTCAGACTATTTTTCTTAAGGTTAGCTGGGCTGAGCTTAACCCCTTCCCTTCCAGTATTTTCTTTTAAAATATATACATTTCATCAGTTACAATAATGCAGTCTAACATGCATGACTATTTTTTTTCTGTCCAGCAGGACCTACTGTTGATACATTTTTAACACAAGCAGCATTACAAATACATTTTTAACATAAGCATCAGTACAAATCAGCTTGATATTCAAATGGCATATAATTCTTTACAAAACTCCAGCTAGCTATGCTGGCATATGTTACACATGCATTGCCCTGCTCCCCCTGGCACAGCTGGAACTATTTCACATCATCACAATGGGCATGAGTTCGGACAATGATTTAATTTCCAGCCAGTTTAATAACATGCCACTTAGAAAGTCATAGTATTATTAAAATAGCCCAGCCCACCATATTAAAGTTACCCTTTTATGTAATATGAGATACTGACAGATAGAACCAAATGACTCTGAGAACTCGACAACTGCTGCATTTGTCTGAAGACATGCACTTGTTGCTGAGAATGTACATGAAGAAAGAGCAAAGTGCATATATGTTCTATTGTACCCAGTTCTGACTCTATGTTGCTGACTCAGTATAAATCCATATGCTTCTTTTTTATTTAGGATGGTGCAGTGGCTGCATTGTCACCTCACGGCAAGAAGTTTGCCAGTTTGATTCTTGGCTGGGTTGCCTTCTGTGTGGAGTCTGCATGTCCTCTCTGTGTTTGTGTGGGTTTCCTCTGGGTGCTCCAGTTTCCTCCCACATTACAAAGACATGCATCTGGAGCTTTTCTCCTCAGGCCTCTGCTGAAAATTGGCTTAATTCCAAATCGGACTTTCCTGGTAAACAAATGCTAAATAAAAATAAAATATTTGGTGATGCATCATAGCGTTACTATTTTGTTGTGAAGATTTTACAAAGAATGCAAAGCAGAGGAGTGGACAACCTCCATTTTCTGGTATAGACATAGTGTTGACATGTTTCTGTTTGTAGGAATGGTGATAGTAAGGATGAAAATGTAAATAAGAGATTTGGCTATATGCTCAGTACAGTCTTTTGAGAAGTAAGATGAAGTCCTTCCTCATCTATACTAATTGATGATGGTATCTTTCACTGGAAGTCTTTAACTACATGCACAACAGGTGTCTGACATGGAATAAAAGCACAGCTTTATAGTTAATGCTCAGCCATTGTAACTTGGTGCAAAACTAAGATCTTTCTTTAAGACTTCAGAAGACAAATCACTGTAGAGAATTTTTGATACCGCCCTGCATGACTTAGTCAAAAATGTAGCATGTTTTCTAGCTTTCACAGATCATGACTGCAAAAATCCCACATACAACTAAGTCTACATGACAGTGGACATCATTATAAGTGTAGCTTGATACATTAAAACTGTTTTAAAAAAAATATATAATCAGTTTTATTGTATTTTTGTGAACCTGGGAAGAGGTAACATAGAATTCAAATGGAGACATATCTCCATATAATCATAGGATATTCTACTGACTTATACAAGTCAGAATTTCTGCCATTTAAACTGTTGTTGCTACTTCTTGAAAAGATTATCACTAGAAGATGTTGGGGAATAAACATATTCCAGTCTTGGAAGGTTTTAAGCCTTTTTGGATGTTTTATGAGCTACTATTTCCACAATGTGGTTTTGAACAGTGATTGACTATTACAGGGCAACCAACTCATGGAATCATTCATAATTACACTCATCCTCTTCCTCATCCTCTTTTTAAACATTGTATCATCAGGGTATGTAAACATGCTAAGGTTTAATGTGCAGCAGCTTTAGAAGCTTAAAATAATAAAATAGTCTTTTAATGCTGTTTTTATACAGAAAATCATCCATTTGGATTCAATAAACTCTGTGTAGGTTTCATGTGAATCCTATGTGGAGTTTACATACTTGCATGGTAAACAGCAGTGGTGATTGCTATTCATACCACCCACTGCATTTAAATGTAAACAAGAGCAGTTTCATGGCTGGCAGCAGACTGTTGCCAGCCAGGAAACCATGTAAAGCAACACAAATAGCAAGTTTGTTTAACGTAGAACAAACTAGGTTAACGGGATTACGTGGAATGCTGCAATGATTACCAGGGCTTATCATATAGTAATGTATATGGTCCAAACACAGTACAGGACAGTGTATACAGTGCATTGTATTGTGAAATCCCATTCCAGGCATTCTGTATGAAAGTTATGTAAATGATCTGTAAGGGTACTTGGAGTGCCATTTAAAATAAACACTCAGTGGAAGTATGTGTATTGAATAGGGACACATGCATGAATTGTAGGAATGAACACAGGGAAAGAGAACAGGTGAAATATCATAATGTACAGCAGATGAGGGCATGTAACTCATATCCAAATCTAAGGATGCTGTAACAGCACTATACTCGAACTTCAACAGAACGCTAATAGAGTATAATACTCCTTTTGCATATTCCACACTAGACGCCTGCAGCAGCTGGAGTGACCACAGGGGGTTCTCACTAAGAAAATATGGGACCTACAAACCATACAATGATGTATGTGTATAGACTGGTAGCCCTGTCACTGTAATCTGTATTGTGTAGGATGAGGTATCTTATGCCTGGCCTACAGGGTAGTCGGGTAGTCTCTGCCCTGCCCTGATGGAAATATTGCACAACTACAAATCAGCTGTAGCTGATGACATTAGCAGTGTCTAGTTAGAGGAAGATAGTAACAGCAGTGATCCACATGCCAGTGTAAAATGTTGTGTCTAATGTCAAGCAAGTCCACACATGCGCGCGTGTGCATGCGCACACACACACACACACACACACACACACACACACACACACACACACACACACACACACACACCAGTTGAATGCATTGAGACTAGAACCCCTATCTAAGTACAGAGACTAGAGAAATATGTATTTAAGGCAAGTGCAACAGCTCAAGTCTGACTTTTTGAGTGTAAGACAACACTTTATACATGATGACATCAGCAGTGTCTGGTATGGAGAAAATGTTAATAACAGTGTCCCACATACTGGTGTAAAATGCTCTCTGTAAACACATGCCCTCATATGCATGTGCGCAGACACACTCACACCCACACACATGCACACATGCGCACACACACACACACACACACACACACACACACACACACACACACACACACACACACACACACACACACACACAGCTCCCAGTTGAACCCTTATCTAAGTACACAGACTAGAGAACTCAGTATTTTACAAAAGTGCCATGGCACAAGTCTACCTTTTACAAGGCTGCAGAACAACTTATAATGGAAAACATCCACACAGGATGTTGGAGAGAAGATGTTGGGAGACCTACATGAAATGGATGTGTAGGCATGTTCTCTTGTCAAGATATTTCAGGTTCTGCATGTTACCAGACTGATGATTGTGCAGTGTGTAATATTTGGTGGTTGTGTTGCAATCTGCAGGTATACGTTAATAGACAGCTTTACAAACTATATGCAAACAGGTGTCCACATTATAACAAGTACTGGAAAATCTGAATGTACATTGGCATTCTAAAGATGTGCATGGTATATGACACCACATTTATTTTATGTAGTGTATTTGATATATTTTTGAACAAGTACTGAGAGACCAGGCTTACAGTGCATAGGAGGAGGTAACAGATAGATGCATTGTAAATATGTGTTATTTTCTTAGATAAGGCCTTCATTTTTTTCTGTTTCCACATGTAGTTTCATGTCATGAACATTAAATAGACAGTAAACAAAAGTTATACATATTATTGTCCACTTTGTATAGCACAATGCCGAGCAGCTATTTTGCACGATGGTTGGCAAAGTGTTTGCACATTCAAGATACACATTTCTACTGATTTTCCTGTTTGTTAGTTAAGCAGTGTGCAAATGCGAACCTCAATGCTAAAATTCTAAAAGTTCTCAGTACTGAGGGTATGAAACACACTGGTTGCTTAACTGACTCTGTGGAAGCAGGTATAAATGCATTGGCACATTTCTTTTTGTGCACAAATGATATGGTGTTCAAATCCAGGTGTATATAATACTTTTAAATAAGTAGTGATAATGCAATGAAATTATACTTTACACTATATTCACTGTGTTTTACTGTGTATTAATGTACCACAGTGTGTTTAAGTAGCATTGTATGGAGGTAACTGTACCAAGAAAGAGTCATTCATCATTGCTTGACATTAGTAGAAGATGCCAAACTCAATGTAAACATAGAAGAAAAATGGGAACGCAATATAGGAATGTGCAGGAGGGAGGTAGGAAAGACCCATAGTTATCCATTTCTGCAACAGTGTAAAATGAAAATATGTTCAAAATAGATGAATTTGAACTGTCACCTTCATAAGGGGGTGACTCCATTTCTTCAACAGTATAAAATGAAAATATGTACAAAATATTAGCTGAATTTGGACTGTCACCTTCATAAGGAGGAGTAACTCCATTTCTTCAACAGTGTAAAATGAAAATATGTACAAAATATTAGCTGAGTTTGGACTGTCACATCTCTAAAGAGGGGTGACAACAATGCAATCGTGTTGTATGGACAATTGGATCAAATCAAGTGTGTCAAGAAGACATGTGTATGAAATGAAGAGCAATGTATGGGATATTTTTTTGTCAGACTGATGTTCATTATTTTAACTGCAGTAAGAGAGGAATGATGGGTAAGGAGCATTGGTATTTCTAGGTCAGGTAAGCTGGGTAGGTGAGGAAGCAGATGCAAACAAACAGGACAGTCATGACAGAGGGGCGGTGAAGGACACAAAAGGTTGGGGAGACCATGATTGGGGTGAGAGAGGTGACAACACAAGCTCATTCCCATCAAACATGGAGACAGTGAGAATCTAGTCATCACCCACAGGACTGTCATCACTGTCCCCTTTCTCCACTGGCTGCTGGAGTGCTTGACATCCTCTCTTCCTACAGACCATGAGGGAGAGCAGCCTCTCCATCCAGCATAGGTGTACATCAATGGTGCTGTGCACAGCCCTACACACCAACCCTGGCATCTCTTGGCAGGTGATGAAATCCCCACCTCTGCCAGTACTCCTTCAGGATGCCACAGCACTAGTTGCTGGAATAATGTTACCTGAGGGCAAAGGAAGTGCAGGGGCAGCAGAGACAGTACTGCCATGTTTGGTCCCAGATGTGCTGGCCATTGGTGCTGGAGCCAGTGGAGTAGGGGCAGGCTGTCCCACTGGCACTGGCCTACCTCACTGTGTTGTGAAGCATTTAGTGATTTGTTACAGATAGATGACATGCTGACACTTTGACGACACCTAATAAGGTATAAGGGTTGGGGTGAGAGGAAAAAAAGATAACGTTAGTACCATCATATGTGACATACAATGCATTATCACAATAATACAACTATTTTAACTGAAGTATTACATTTAAGTATATGTGCTAAAAACTACAAACTCTAATTACAATTGCCCAAACTAATCCTTTCAATGTGCATATATTGCACGTAGGCTTGGTCCAATTATACAGATTACAGTTAACAGCAGGACATTTATGCCACTTGTATAGATTTTAATTTATGTAATATTATTAAAGAATTGCAGTATTGTATAGTATTTCCTAGTGGTATTTGAACCCACATCCTCTAACTACAGTCTTACAGTTGACTCTTAAAGTTAGTTTGTGATACAGACTTATGCATGCATACTTACTTTTAAACTTAGGGTACGCATGCTTAGTTTGTTAGTACTGTATATAAAACAAAAACATCTTTCATTAAATTTTAAAGTTACACTAATACTTTCCTTGTACTACTTACATGCCACTTGCTTCCCTCAACCTCTCCAGATGATCAACATGAGCCTGCCTGTTCGCCACAATTTCAGGATTAGCTGTACAAAAAAAAGAATAGAGCTGAAGTGGATTATGCATACCAACCTTGTCTATATTTATTTTTTTATGTATTATTAATTCTCTTTACTAGCATACTTACACAACTGTGGGATGTCGCTAATTTGAAAGTCATCCAATCACTGGCTGAGTGTATCCCTTTTGCACCTTTTAGGTAATTGAAGTAGTGGCTAACTGTTCTCCGGTGTGGGGGATGCCAGTTGCACTGCATACAGCCTTCACCAGACTATTCCAAGCCTCAGACTTGTACTGGGAGCCAGAATAGTCCCCCTGCAGAAGTGTGTGGTACTTTACCAGGAGTCCAGTAAATATTCCAGACTCCTGAACACCCCATCTCTGTGTCCTAAATTGGTCACCTTCCCCTCTAACACCAGACATGTCTAATCTCAAAGCAATAGCAATAGCAAGTAATGATTTCCCACCAGTTCCTGTTATCATGTTTACTGGCAGTCTGTAAACCTGAGAAATGATGCCAGCCTTGTTTGCAAGATGTAAAGCAGAGAGCAACAGTACCAAGCTGGGAGGAAAGCATTTTTTTTTAATTGGAAGGTTAATCTGGCACTTGATATTAGTTTTAAGGATATATACTGCTGTAACTGTTAGGTGATTGAACTTTACTGATATGCACTGGGTCATGAATGTCATGACATTACACATGTTTGTTTGGCTTTATACACTGCTAAACTTCATTTTTACACTGTGGGATTCAAACTTATACATAAGGGACAAGACATTTTGTTCCACAGTGGTGATTTCCCATCTTTGCCACAGAAGAAGTACTTCACAGATATAGTCATGAATCATTCATAAATCCAGATGGCAGATTGAGGTGTTAACCTTGTATGTGTGTGACCTGACAAGGTCCTTGTATATACATTAATTTGTGTCTTATATAAGTGTGAAGGACATCCAAGTCCAGATAGCAGAATTATAGAACCATAGTAGACAATATACCCTCAGTCAAACATCTGAATCTTCAAAACACAGTAAAGGTATCTTATCCCTCATACATATAAGTCATATCAGCTCCACTATTTATAATTATGCATAACGCATTATAAGTGATATTTAATTTAATGTGTAATGGAACAGCAGTAAAAATGTCTGGAATTTTCTGTATTAGAAACCAGGACCATATAAATGACAGCCCTACACTTATACCTGTTACCACAGGAATACTTAAATAACACTTTTATATTTTCCTGCTCATTACTATAAACTGGACCATCACAACAGTAAAATTATGTTGCACTTCCTGTATTAGAACCTAGGATCATCTGTATTATAGCCCTAACCTTACACTGGCTGCCACAGAAATGATTATAATAATTGCATAATTCCCTATTCATTCTTAACTTCTCTGTGTTAACCACCATGCAACACCACTTAGCGTGTTTGTGCAGTGCCCAACAGAATTAGTGAAATGCATCCATTTTGAAATTTTTGAGTGTCTGCATCCTGTCTACAGGTATTTGATGGCTGCATGTGATGGGGAAGCTTGCTAAGTGCCACGCAAGTCACTTAGTAGTGTTGCGAGATGTAAAAGAAAACTGCAACAATGTATCCTTTTTGACCAATATGGTGTATATGCCCTGTTTGCAGTTGTTTTTTCTGCTTCCTGTGTGGGCCACTAGTCCAGGTTTGCACACTGCCAAGCATCACACAAATGAGATAAACATAGTTAAACCTGACATTCATTCTGTTTCTCCATTTCCCTTGTTTGAGCTAAGCCACACACTACGCAAAATGCTGTCATTTAAAAAAAGAAAGGAAAATTAGGTGAAATGAAGGAAAAAAATCTATTAAATGAATAGCACTACAAAATTTATGTTGATACACATGAACTATTTTTTACATAGGTCTGGATTTGAATGCTCACTCCAATGAACCTTCAAAGCAAAGTAAGGGTGTCTTATCCCACTTTGCTGCACAAACAGCTTTGCAGCAGAGAACTGAAACCATTTTGCATACAACAAACTGCAACACCATCCACATTACTAACAAAACATATGACAATTGTTTGTACATGTATTAATTTCAGATGTAGTGCACTTAGTGATTATCCAACCATTTATGACTATTGCTTGCATAAATGCATCTGTATCTTATCTCTCTGTGTTTGTTGCTCATTCTTGCCTTATCTGACCAGTAATTTGAGACATGCAGTCTGTAATACATTCTGTATCATTGCCCTTAAAATGTGTGAGAATATTAAATGGCAATAATATACAGTTGTCAAGAAATGAATGGGAGATTGGATGTTACTGAACAGAGATTGTGAAATATGTGCTGCTTACTTACAGTTAAAACCTTGATGCAATTACTTCTATACTTTGTAAGTCTAACCTTGCTGACACACTCACTGGAGGTAGGGGAGTCTGAACTGCTGTTGTGTTTTCCTTGTCCCTACCAATAATCATTCACAGTTGCAATCCATTAGCAACAAACAGTGACAGGGTGCCTGCACTATGTTTATGTCTGTGACATGGAGTCAAGTATTTGGGATTCAGCAGTTCTAATGAGGTGACACCTCATTTGCATCTTCACTGTGTGCTCACAGTCATGAATCTACACCATAAAAAGGAACTGTGTAGCTAGGGAACCTGAAGGGGAGGAGACTTGTTTATGTGGATAACATAGAAGAAGATATTATTTTGGGATTTATCTGCACAGAAGACAACTGATCTTGATAAGGTATGCTTGCATTTTTAGCTATATACTGAATATCCTGAAATGTCAGTAAGGACAATCTATTAATATATATATATATATATATATATATATATATATATATATATATATATATATATATATATATATATATATATCTTAGCAAATCCTACTTTTATTTGTATGCATTTCATAGACGTGTACTGATGGCATAGATATGTTTGTCAGGGCATTTTACTTTTTCAGGTGCACAGCCTTATTAACTGTCATCGCAAGTGCTAACGTTACAACTTTTTTTCTCTTTATACTCTTCTATTGTTATTTCAGTGAAATGTAAATGTCCTACATTTCCAATGGCACTGGGTTGGTAGCCTTCTAGAATGGCCCATACACACTTCTAGGGGAGTACTGGCCACAGGTAGACATGACTGGCAATTGCATAAAATGGAATATTCTGTGGTAAATGTGTACATGAGTTTCAGGGACAGTTTATTTGATAGCAGTTTTACCATTTCACTGATGGTTTGTAGGCAAAATTTGTCACTTGCCCATTGTTTTAGGGGTAGGGGAGCCATGTTCCATTTCTGTGTTGGCACAAACAAGATTTTCTATTCTTACTGTCCTTATTTTGGATCCAGCCTTGTTTTGTGTGTGATAGTAATATGTTTCAACCACACAATTCCTTTTTTTTAATATTTTAATTTCTTGACTGTTTTATATTTTTCGAGTGGGTAATAGTGAAATACTACCTTTTATGTGTTATATCAAAGAAGGGCTTTTTTATGTGATACTTATGTGTATTATACTTCTTTTATGTTTCATGTCACCTAGGACTATGGCACCCAGGCATCCCAATCCCTGCAAAGTCCCCTTCACTGACCCTGAGAATGAAGTCATTGTGGAAGCATTTAGGTAGGTACTAGGCTATCAGCCCTGAGGCCTATATAAGCCTAGCCAAAAATGTTCCTTGGCTTTGTCACCCTAGGAAGGTATTTTCCTGCGCCCCTGTCTAGCAGAGCCACAGAAGTGATCCCCAGGGTGAATTTCATATTTCCCACCCAATTGTCATTTAGGCAACATGCTGCCTTTCTGCTTGAGGGGATATGTTTGGCAAAATGCAAATTTGGCAGCAGATAGTGGCTGATGTGAAAGGAGTAGGTGATCAGAGCAGGACATAGGATCAGGTCTGCCATAGGACCACTGACATGATTTTATTGGCCTCGTCGGCCTGGAGGAGAGCAGGTGCAATGACCTATGAACAGATGGTTACCGTGGGTGGGGAGAGGTGCTGCTCACTAGAAAGTGCACAACAGCATATCACTGATGTCGGTGTTGCTGTTTCAGGTAAGACAAGTATGTCCCAGGAGGAACTTCCAGGTAGGCTTACCTATCTCAGTTGTTAAACACTTTTTGTATAGTAAAATATTGACAGCAATACTTAAGTTCTGTTTAACATTAAATATATATGGGGGTATGGGGGGAATACTTGTAGACTGACACAGTTAACTACACATTCTGGTTTGTTACACATGGGCTTGGGGTAGATGTGTCATCCAAGTTCTTGTTAAAACTATCTTTAATGGACATATAAAGGGCAAACTGTTTTAGCCTCCTGTGTTACTGTTCATTGTGATGATGGTGTCCTTACCTTTTGCTTAACCTTTTCCAGGACCATCCAGCATAGGGAGCCTACAATCATCTGCACATGGTAAGCCAAACATTTTTATGTCAGTACTGATAAGCAGTTCAAAGATATATCTAGTTTGTGATGTTGGTGTCAGGACTGTTTTGTGTATTGCTGTACTGTCTGTAATAGTGGCACCAATGTTAGTTTGTTTGCATATATTGGACTATAGTAGTGTAGGTATTCATTTTTTTTCCTTTGTTTGTTGCTTATTATCACAGGTGATCCTGACAGTGGAAGAGTGGGACTTCTGCCACTTAATGTCAGAGTATCAGCAGACTCTGATAATGATAGTGGCCAAACAGAGGCACTGTTTGGGGGTGCTGAGGTTGAATCTGACACTGAGGTTGACATTCTGTCATCCCCTGTAACTCCATCAGACATAGCCAGTAGGCCTACACCTATGTATTCCAATGAGCCCTCAGATATTGGACAGGTGGAGGGTGAGACACTCGATCAGGGTAGTGTGGTTACTGCAGCTTTAGTGCCTGTTAACTCTGGCTGTAGTCAACGTGTGTGCGAGGTCCCATGCTGGAGGGTCGTTAGTGGTGATTGTAGGAGGCCTGCTGTCCATCCTCCACCTGATCCAGGTGACTCTTCCCATGCCACTTGAAGTATGTTTAAAGCCATCGTCGAGATGCAGGCAGTGCTCCAACAGGTCCTCCAGAGAAATTCTTAGATTGGGCTTACATGAGTGACTGCCTACACCATGTTGCCAATTCAATGGATTGGATGAATGACACATTGAAACAGGCAGTGTCTGTGATAGATTGTCTGCTTGGAGGGAGACAGCATCCACATGGTGTAGGTCAGCCACATCATCTGATGTTAGTCGATGTGGCAATGCCCAATCACACTCCCACAGTGGCACTTCTTTCACTGCTTCATCAGTAGTTGAGGTGTCCACACCTAGGCATGGCAGGCCATGGAGACATGGTCCTGGGTGTCATTGTGAGGGGAGCACATCCAGCAGACATCAGTCGCATTCAAGTATAAAACATAATACTGAGATATCCTGCTATATCAAGATACTGAATTAAAATAAAATTATTGATTTAAATTATTTTGAAACAACATGTGCATTTATTTAAATAAAAAATAAATCAACCACAAAATTTACAATTGTACAATACAATAAAACACGAGTGGTATTACTTCATGTAGGTTACTTTGTGTAAAAGTTAAATATACTGCCAACACAGCCAGGCTGCCTTTAAATAAGAATTCTGAAGCAGCAGTTCAGTCATTGCTTCCCCCTTCCTCGCCTAGGGAAAGGAAGACTGCATTAAAACAGTCCATTGTAATAAACTAGTGATTGACCCAACAAGCTTTGCCTCAGATATATATGAATACTCCAGAAATGGACCTTGACATAATTTCCTCTTCAATTTCTATACAGAATCAAAAAAAAAAAAAGGAAGCCCCAGATCCAGCAGCAAAAGATATACCTTCTACGCAACCACAATTTTAGGAATGTATTTGTCCAAAAGAAGTGTATTGTATAATATGCCTTCTTAAAGTAAAAGGGCACATTGACTAATTCAGAGAAAATGTTTTAAGTTCAAGATCAACTTTGCTACTTGACAACTTAACACTGGACTGACAAAATAATTTATGGGCATGAAAGATATATAGATGTTTAAATATTTTTCATTAAACAAAAATCTGTCTGTCTTCCTTTTACACAAATCTTTTAATTGCTATGCCTTAAATAGTTTGCTCCACTCTCTGCCAGACTTTATTAAAAAAAAAATCTTGCAACTTACCAATATCAGCCCCCTTTTTCGCATTTTCTACATGGGGTCGGGGAATCATGTTAACTGCTGCCATCTCTCTCAATTCAATGCCACACTCCTGACTTCTTCAACATTCTTGCCTGACTGCCACAGATCTTCTTTCACACAATCCATCCACCTCTTTGCTGGATGTCCTCATTTTCTCTTACCTTCTTCCTGTCTGTCCCAAATCTTCTTCACCACATTGTCTTCTGCTTTTCTGCACATGTCCAAACCACCATAATCTGTTCTCTTTGATCTTTTCTGCAATTAGGGCTACTTTGGCTTCTGCTTTTATGTCCTCATTTCTTCTTCTGTTCCACAGAGTGCATTCTACCACCCTTCTTAAGCACCTCATTTCCATCACCTCTAGCTTCTTCTCTGCTCTGACTTTACTGCCCAGGTTTCTATACCATACAGTAGTACTGGTTGCACCACTGTCTTGTACACCTTACTTTTCAGCTTCTTTGGCATCCTTCTGTCATAGACTATACTTGACACTCTATGCCAGTTGGCTGCAGCCCTTCTGATTTTAGCTTTGACTTCTTCATTCAGACTTCCCTTCTCCTCAAAGACCCTTCCTAAATACTTGAAGCTATTTAACTGTTCCACTATCTTCCCTTGTACCTCAATTCTCAGCATCTGATTTCCTGAGTTTGCTGCCATTACCACTGTTTTATCTATGCTTAGTTTCATCCCATGTGCCTTCAGTTTTGCATTCCATTCTCCTATCCTTTGCTGAAGTTCCTGCTCAGAGTCTGCCTGTAATGCCACATCATCTGCATACAGCAGCTTTGTTGATCTGTCCCCTCTAACCTGTTTTCTAATGTAGTCCATCACCAGTATGAACAGCAGTGGGCTCAGAGCTGAACTCTGGTGTACACCCACTCCCACTGGGAACCCCTATGTGAGGCCAAACACTGTTCGTACTTGAGTCATTGGGTTCTTGTACATAGCCTGCACTAATTCTACCAATGTTTCTGGATCTTCAAACCACCACAGTACTGCCTTGATCAGCTTTCTTGGGACCTTGTCATATGCTTTCTCCAAGTCAATGAATACCCAGTTGGATGCTTCCCTCATCTCTAGTGGCTTCTCAACTATTTGTCTCACTGAGAACATCGGGTCAGTTGTGCTGCATCCTGATCTGAATCTGAACTGCTCATCTCCCATCTTACATTCTACTACTCTGTGTATCCATTTATCAGTCATCCTCTCCAGCACTTTCATGCAATGTAATAGGAGTTTGATGCCTCCGTACAGCCCACAGTTGTGGCTGTCCCCTTTGTTCTTATACACTGGCACTACTATGCTTATTCTCCAGTCATCTGGATACACCTTTCTCTCCACACTGCTATGAGTACCCTCAGGAGCCATTTCTCCCCTATCTCACCCAGTGTCTTTATCATACCTGCTGTGGCCTCATCTGAGCCTGTACTTTCCCTGACTTTATTTTCCTAAGTGCTATTCTTACTTCTTCTACGGTGAGCTCCTCTTCTTCTTTGCTCATTGTAGGCTGTGTTTGGGGCAGTACAGCTTCTTTGGGGTTTTCTTCATTTAGAAACTGATGGAAGTACTCCTTCCATCTGCCTTTGATGTTCTGTGGACTAGTGAGCAGGTTGTTGCTGGCATCAGTTATGAAGGGTGTCTAACTATCTTCTTTACCATTCTGTCTTTGCCTTATAACTTGATATAGTTTCTTTGTGCCACCTACTGAGTCACTTTCCAGAAGTTGGTAGAGTGTCTCTGATGCCCTATTCTTTGCTATTGCAACTTCTTTTTTAGCTTATTTGTTATCCAACTAGTATTCCTTCCTAGCCTGGTCAGTCTTCAGTTTGAGTTACGGAGAGCTTGTATTAGTATATATAAGTTGTAGGGGTATGGGGACTTTGCCTCCTGTAAAAATACTTCAGAAGTGAAATAACAAATGTTGGAATTTGTAGGAAGATTAATATCCAATTCAAAGAGCTATTATATTCAATGCAAACACTTATGCCTTCTCCCTGTATGTATATAACTCAATTGATTACAGATTATGACTTTTGGTACATGTAGTTCAAAAACTTGTTTTCCCTAAATCATTGTCATATTGTATATGCATTTTGCGAATATTTTTATTAAAACTTTTCTAGTTAAAAAAGTAAAAGTGAATAAATCATTTGGCCATAAGATAATAAGTCTTAAGAAATTGAAAAACAGGCTTGCACTTACACTGTTTAATTTGCAATAATAGATGATAGAAGTATAAATTAAAAATATGCATGCTGGGAATATAAAAGTGTGGATATCACTCTCCTTTATATAGTGAAAAGATTGCTTAGTGAATCAAAACTGTAAGACTATAGACAACTGAGTCCACTGAATGGAATGGAAAAATTTATTGAGAAAATAATGGTCTCTAAACCTTTGATAAATACACATTTCTAGGAATGAAGCATAAACAGCAGGGGACTGTTTTTTTAAGGAGACTGTGAATCTTCTAGAGGAAAACGTAAATGTTTTTTATTGCTTTTCTGAACCACTACCTTTAGAAAACTAAATATAAATCCAGTACTAATAACAAAGAGAGCTTTAATTGTCAAACTAAATGATCAGACAGGCAGTTGAATTCATGTTAGCTAAGTAACATCAAGGAATATTTACTGTTTGCATGTGCAATGTTAAAATACTGCAGGATTTTTGTTGTGCACAATATTCAAATGACATTGAAACAGGTATATGTGTTACACCTAATATAGGCCAAGATAGGATATATGAGTTTATTAACCATTTAACGAATTGGATGAAAGAAAACAAATTGCTTCTAATTATGGAGAAATTGGATGTTTTGATTTTAGCTACAGCTAGGATCAGAAAATGTTATTAACGAGGATAAAATGCTGCTTAAATAGATTTTTAAGTACTGGTTTAAGAATACTACTGGATGTCAGACTCTTTTAATGGCCACATAGATTATACATTAGCTGAACTTGTTAGTACATGTTTGGTTTCCTGAGATTTGTATCTAGCTGATATTCAACAGTTATAAATCAACTTTATAATTGTTTAACGAGACCATTTTTGGACAGTAGGAGTCATTTTATTTATTTATCATTTGATTATCAGGAAAGTATGACTTGGAACAAGCCAATTTTCAGTGGAGGCCTGGGGAGAAATGCTCCAAATGCATGTCTTTGTAACATGGGGGAAACCAGAGCACACAGAAGAAACCCACACAAATGCAGGGAGGATATGCAGATTCTGCACAGAAGGCACTCCAGCCAAGAATTGAACCACAGAACCTCTTGCTGTGAGGCGACAACACAAACTGCTGCGCAGTGTGCAATCCACCTAAAACTATTCATTGAAAGGATTGTATGGCAGGCATAGAGTTCAGGAAATATAGTGAAAAATTAAATGAATTACATTTGTTATACCTTTGGTACAATAGACTCTGTAGTAATTTATTTTAGTGTATAAGTCTCACAGGAATTATTTTTCATTTATAGGTCTGGAAATAATGGTACATGTTTTCGATATGAGTTATGGGGCCAAACTTTTCTAGAAGAACTTTAAGATTTCATGGGAAGAATAGTGTTGGTGTGAAGGGATTGCAACGACGTAGAGTAAATATCTTGCAAGTATAGGGTCCCAGATAACCTGAATAAGTTTAGAAAATACCAGACAATTAAATAAGGGAAATAGTGTTTAATCATACTTAATGGTTTGATGGCTTCTTTTTACCTAAATCTTCAAAACTACTAAGCATTGAATCCTTTGCACCACTCTCTGCCAAATTTCATGAAACAATTCTCATACCTTATATTACCTATCACAACCTCCCATTATCCTTCTTACAATATAACATCTCCTTACTTGCTCTCTCTCCTTCTATAACATCTCCTCTTGGCCACCAAGGAACACACCAAATTATATAATTTTAGCTCTTGAATGTTATACTATTACCAATGGATCTTGTGTGACACAGAGACACACACACACACACACACACACACACACACACACACACACACACACACACACACACACACACACATACACACAAACACATACACACACACACACACACACACACACACACACACACACACACACACACACACACACACACACACACACACACACACACACACACACACACACACACACACACACACACACACACACACACACACACACACACACACACACACACACACATACACACACAGGTCCT